>NW_026652309.1:2154105-2167893 GCF_009828535.3 Hylobates moloch | reverse complement strand
TGAGTGTGCATGTGTATGAATGTGTGTGCGTGTGTGTGTGTGTGTGTTTGTTGCTAAGGGAGAGGACTTAGCATTAGTGAGCGGCAGGAGACAAAAGGGGAAGCAAGTTTGGGGCTCATGCAGTCACGTGACAGGCTCTGGGGCTTCCTCTGCAGGCCTTAGGGAACAAGCCTGGTTTGGAAGCACTGAGGCTGAGGTGGTAGTGACAGGCCCTCACTTGGTTTCACCCTGGGGGTGTGGGTGGGCACAGGAACAATAGCTGAGCAGGCAAGAGGGGACAGAGGCTGCATGCAGGGCCTGAGCCACCTAGAAGGAGGCTGCTTTCCCAGCCCGGCCCTCCCACAGCGCCTGTGTGCTCATAGGTAAATCCTCTTCCTGAAAGATTTATGGCTGGTGGCTGTGACAGCTCTCGTGTCCTTTGCAGGGGGAGCTTGGCTACTCCTGACTTGGGCTTAGGCAGAGCACAGTTCTCTCTCAGAAAGTCTAGAGGCTCTCAGCTGAGCAGAGCTTTAGGGCAGCCCCAAGTTGCTCTGTGAAACAAGGTGCCACCAGGCAGCCAAGGTGACAAGGGGCCCGCCATCTGACAGGGTGGCTTGGATTTGAAGGAGGTCACTGGACGTCCGTGCGGATGGCCCGGGGCCCTGGCGTGTGTCCTCCTCTCATCTGCACCTGGTCCTTGCCCCAGCAGCTGGGTGTGTTGTTAGGGAAGGAAATGAGAACAAGGAGTGCTCTCTTGGGGATGCCATGAGGGTGGCGCAGCATCTGCTTTGCACTGGGCCCATGTCGCTCCTTTGCCAGGTATGTGAGCTGGCTCAGCCCTGTGGGGACCAGACACTTGGGCATGTGCTGGGAGGCATGGCTTTTGACACTTGCCATCCCTTACTGAGCTCTGCGCACTGGCCCTGGGCTGTGCACTCAGCTCGCCTTGTCCCACTGAACCTCACCACAGCCCCCTGGGGAAGGAACAATCGCTGACTCCCTTCTGCAGATGTGGGAACTGGGGAAAGCAGTAAAATTTAAGAGGAAGTGGGTGAGGCTGACTTGGACTTTGGACCTTCGTCTTGAGAGCCCACAAGCTTGGCCTTGTCACCATTTCTTCGGGCGAGGGTTTCTCAGCCTCGGCACTCCTGACATTTTGTGCAGATCATCCTCTGTGGTGAGGCCATCCTGTGCATTGTGGGGTGTTCAGCAGCATCCCTGGCCTCAACCCACTACATGCCAGTAGGTCCCTCCTGTGACAACCAAAGATGTCACCTTGAGGGCACAGTCATTTCTGGCTGAGACCCACTGCTTTAGGGAAACGCTAAGATGACCTCGAAATGTCACCAGTTTCCCCTTTTCCTCCAACCCCAGCCCTAGTGCCACCCCTCTCTGCTTTCCTAACCTGCGGACAGTGAGCTCTCAGGTTCTGTCACCCGCATGAGTGTGAGCCTCTATCAGCCTGGAGAGACGGTCCTGGAAGTGGACACTTCTGCCTGCCTTTCTGGTCACTGGTGCTGCCTTGAGCAGAGTGCCTGTGAGTTTTGGGGGATTGGAACGAGCCTTCAGCACCTCCCTGTGCCACTCTAGCAAGCCTTGGGTCACGCTCAGGCTAAGTTGTCTGAGGGATTGAGAGGGTGACAAGATCCCAGGGATGTTGAAAGTTGTCTGCAGAGCACTAGTGAGAGCATGGGGACGTCGGCACCCCAACACTCTGCCGGCAGAAGTCAGAACAAAGCCTCCCGTCATCAGGAGCTGGGGCCCAGACTTGAAGCTCGTGTGTTCTTTGATCCAGCTGTTCACCTCTGGGAAGAATCCCACAGAAGTGTAGGCATGTCTGCTGAAGGCTCTTCATCCCAGCCACTGTGTGACAGTGTGAGGAAGAGGAAATGAGTGCTGAACAGCAAAAATACAAAGAAGAAAAGCCAATGGCTGCTGCACAGATGAAGACAGACTGGTTACCAGTCTCCATGGTTTTACTCTCTCCCTGTAGCTGTACAATTAGCAATGTGACTTCGTGGCATTGCCCATCAAGAAGTGCAGACCTTGAATACAGGCTGGTCTGGGGCTTGCTCTGGTCAAGGGGCAGAACGAATGACAGTCAGCCTAGAATGAATGACAGCCAGCCTAGAATGAATGACAGCCAACCTAGAATGAATGACAGCCATCCTAGAGTTCCACACATCGGGAGGCTTGCTTGATTCTGAGCTCTCCAAACCCTGTCTAGCCACCATGAGAACAAGCCTGGACTGGGCTGTAGAGGGTGAGAAACAAGGAGGAGGAGAGCCCAGCTGTCCCAGTCAAGGCCATCCTCGTCTGCTGACAGCCAGCCAAACCCCAAACACAAGAGAGAGTCCGGCCAAGTACAGCAGAGTTGTACATCTGAACTACACCTAACCACAGATGAGTAAGTCCAGAGAGTCTAGAGGAACCACCCTGCTTACCCCCGGACTCACAAACAATAATCATTGTGTCTTGTTTCATAACATTAAGTTTGGGGCTTGTTTGTTATGCAGCAAAAGCCAACTGATAAACAGTGAATAGATCAAGGCTTAGACAGAAGAGCTGGTTTGCTCGAAGTCACATTACTAGTTGATCTTGGATCCAGAGTGTAGACCCTGGCCCTAGTGGAGTCAATTCCCATAATAACATAACCAGAGTCAATAAGGGGTTTAATGAAACAACCTTAAAAATCTTCCGGTAGAAATAAGCTTCATGTCATGACTGCACGTGGCCCAGAATCTCTGCAGTGGCCCTCAGCTTCTAGGCTGAGCAGCAAGAGAACATCCGGGAATGTTTATAGCTCAGACTCTATTTCTTAGCACTTTGTGGGGGCTCCTGGCTCATGGAAATGAACATCTTGGGCTGCACTGAGGCAAGAGAAATGCAATAGAGGCAAGGATTCCAAAAGCAGCTCTAATACAAGTAACAGCAAAGCTCCCTTCATGGAACACATGGCTGGGAGGACCTCGCAATTCTGGAAAGGCAAGGCTCAGTGGGGGAGATGTGAATGCTCTTCCCTGCTTTGGGGGCTTGGTCCTAGGGAGCCAAGGCTGTGCATCGCAAACGGAGGCCTTGGGGGAAGGCGGGCAGTTGAGTAGCAGCTTGGACTCAGTGCCATCCTGCAGAACTTCTTTGATCTCAGCTTTCCCGTGGTAGCATAGGGGTAATAATTGTCCTTCCCCATTAGGCAAAGAAGCAAGAGAACAGTGTTCCTGAAAGAAAAAATGCTGTACAGAAAACTGTAGCATAGTGGTCAAGTCTGTGCACTTTAGGCCAGGTATGGTTCTTGCCTCTTAAGAGCCGTGTCAACCTGGATAAGTTGCTTAACTTTTGGAACCTTGTTTTTGTCATTGTAAAAGGGAGGGAGCATTTGACCACAAGAATACAAGGACAGTGATCATGGACAGAGGCCACGGTAAGCCTCTTCCCCAGATTCCCCTAGCCCAGGACCTGTCATGTTATAGGCTCTGGATAAATCATGGCTGAATTCACTGAAAAAAAATAGTCACCATTCACTGAATACCTACTACATGCCAAGTACTTTAAATACCACATCATCAGAGCTTTCCAAAGAAACAGATTATATTCATCCATTCTCACGCTGCTAATAAAGACATACCTGAGGCTAGGTAGTTTATAAAGGAAAGAGGTTTAATTGACTCAGAGTTCAGCATGGCTGGAGAGGCCTCAGGAAACTTACAATCATGGTGGAAGGGGAAGCAAATACGTCCTTCTTCACATGGCGGCAGGAAGAGAAGTGAGAGCAAAGTGAAGGGGGAAGCCCCTTATGAAACCATCAGATCTCACTTACTTTTACCATATGGGGGAGACTACCCCCATGATTTAATTATCTCTACCTGGTCCTGCCCTTGACACATGGGGATTATTACAATTCAAGATGAGATTTGGGTGGAGACACAGCCAAACCATATCACAGACCAAGTAGGATATACATACACGGATAATGAACTGGCTCCCATGACTGTGAGAGTTGACATGTCTGACCTCTGCAGGGCAGGCCAGTAAGCTGGAAACTGAGGTAGCATTTCTATGTCACAGTCTCAAGGCAGAATTCCTTCTTATTCAGGAAACCTCAGTTTTTGCTCTTAGCTCCTTCAACTGATTGGCTGAGGATCATCCCCATTATTGAGGGTAACCTCCTTAAAGTCAACTGATTGCAAAGGTGAGTCATTTCTACAAAGTATCTTCGCTGCAACATTTCAGTCAGTGTTTGGCCAAACAACTGGCACCATAGCCTGGCTGCCAGATTCTGGTTTGTGCTGCTGTGTGACAGCCAAGACCACCTATACTCCTTCTCTGCATAGGTGTGCAGAGAAGGAGCAGGTTTGGGGGGCCATTATCACACACCTTACATTCTAAAGGCAGGCTGTTTCCACACCATGGCACTGTTTCCACAAATGTGCTTTATAAGCAGCTTATTTTGTGGCTGGTGATTCCCTTCTGGGGGGAAATTGCCTCCTCTCATTCTTTCAAGATTGATCAAAATCAGTTGTGTGTGTGTGTGTGTGGTGGGGGCAGTGAAGGGTGACTGGTTAAAGATGTGAATTTAGACCCCAGCTCCATTCCAGAGCCAACCAAATTGTAATTCACTCTGAGCTTTTCCTAATATTAGGTTTGCGCAAAAGCAATTGCGGTTTTTGCCATTAAAGTAATGCCAGTAAAGTAATGGCAAAAACGGCAATTGCTTTTGCACCAACTTAATAGAATAGAGTCAAATGTCAAAATCCCAGGCCAGCAGGAAACGGTCCCTTGCTGCTCTCCCGGTCTCCCTGGGCAGCGGGACCCACAAGCACAGCCCTCTCTTCCTGTATGCCATTCTGTGGGATTCTGGAAAGTCCAAAGGGATGATCTAGGGCAAAGAATCACCCATGGGCCAGCACCACGAGGGCCGGAATAGTACATGCCTGAGGCCTGGGTCCAGGGCTTGCTTCCAAAATTGCACTCGAGGCTCTCTTGCCTTTGGGATAAAAGACCAATTCTCTGATAAGGCTTGTGATATTGATTTTTAAAAAGTCAAAAGAAGAATATTTTTTGGTACAAATAATGATATGAAATTCAAATTCTGGTGTCCACAAATGAAGTTTTATTGGAACACATTCATGCCTGTTCATCTGCCAATTGTCTATGGCTGCTTTCTTGACACAACAGCAGAGTTGAGTAGTTTTAATAACCACGTGACTTACAAAGTCTAAGATACATACTACATGGCTTTTTACAGAAAGATTTTCTGTTCCCCTACCCCCGTTTAGAATTGTGCAGCCTTCCCTGCTGGTTATTAAATAACCACCACCCTGAGCTCCCAAAAGCCCACTTCTAACCCTCCCCAGGAGCCTTCAGGACCTCTCCCAATCTATGGATAAAGCTTGTCTGTCTGGAGAGCTCTGGAACCCTGTGAGAGCCTACACATGTGTTGTTCTTATTGATGGTGCCCACTTTGTATGTGTGCATTGTAGTTTGAATCCCATCCCTGATTTTCTCACTGCTCCTTCAAAGATGCTTCCTCCCTGCCCCAGAGTCTTAGCCCATGCTGTTACCTGTGCCTGGGATGTGCTTCCCTACATCTCCACCACCATGCACGAAGTCTGCAAATTCCTTCTCATCCTCAGATCTTGTCTGAAGTATCAAGAGGTCCTTTTGTCCTCCAACATTAGGTCTGGTCCTTCCTTACACACTTTGGAAGAAGGTCACTGTGCAGCCACACTTGAGAAGTAGCCAGTCATCCTCCACTCCCTGAGGGCACAGTATCTACATAAACTGTTTGGAATTCTTCTGCCTGGGAGATTTATCTCTGTTCTCGAATTTATTTACTTATTCAATCATTTATTTAATCAGTGTGGTCTCATGGATATTTATTTTTACTTTGGGTTATGATTCAATAACATTTTATGTATTTTATTGCATAAATTGTCCCAACTTTGGGCACGGGGAGCTCTTTCAGCTGGCTCCTGTGTCCCTTTGACATAGTCTCATTGTTGTTAGCGGGATCTTTATTACTTGCTTTACCATTTCCTTACTTTCTGGCACTATAAGACACCCCCAAGGTCATCTTGTATCAGTCCTACAAGAAGCTACTTTCCCAACGGTCCTTTGTTCCTTTTACTGGACAATGATATTAGAAACCAAGATCTGGGTACAGGTGGGCTCATTGCTATAGGGATGCTGTTGCTTGTAGACCATCTCAGTTGACAGAGTAAGGGGATCCGATTGTGCATATTAACCCATGTATATGCACAGATCTATAAATATTTTTATTTGGAACCACCTGTATCTGTGTAAAGCTCAACGTGAGTTCACACTAATGTCTCCAACTCGAATCCATCACCACATGGATCATTTGGCCTCCACCCCTTGCTTATCTCACTCCAGTGGTGAAAAGCTGGTGTTCACCATCTTCTGTCCATTTACTTCATTATTCAGTTGCCAGGGACATGGATATTAGTATCAGAATTATTCATTGGTGCCTCCCTTGACCCTGTGGGAAACAACCTTATCAGCTCGAGTCCAGTGCTTCTGTACAGTTCCTTTTGTCTTTAGTCTTACTGACTTCACTCATTTCCAAAGTTACTAAAGTCAGTACCTTTCCTTTTCTGTGGGGTCGTCTCAAACATTTGCAATGCATTTAGATTGTTTGGTCACATTGTGCCCTTCCTCCTAGGATGAGGGATTCTTTTTATGAGTTAAGCATTGGGGCTCTGGCTTTCTAGAGAAGGGGCATGGAAAGCCTGTGTGGGGTACTTAGCAGAGGAGAGAAGGAGGATGACAGCACCCTTGATGGTGACACTACCTCACTAGCCCCCTGGCCTGGATTTAAAGTCTGGGTGTGAGAGGTTTTAAGGCCAAGAACAACGGATATTGATTTCCAGAGGGATTTTGCAAGACTCTGTGCTCAAGCAGCCCCATTTTTGTGCCCAGGTGATAAATTATGACCCCAAGTTGGGGAGAGGAATCCATCCTAACTCTTGGTTTTCTAGGATTTGTGGAACTGGGGTTACTGGAAGGCAGCTCCTTTGGCAGATGGATCTATCACCCTGGCCAGCATTGAGAGTCCCTTGGGCAGCTCCTGGAGAGGGAAGACATTGAGATGCACAAGAGGAGGCAGAGATAGAAGGGTCGATCAGGGAGGGTCCTTTGAGAGGACTGAAGCTGGCAGGCTCCAGGGTCATCCAGACATACTTGGGGCCTCTGTAAGGGGCTAGATTGGGTCCTGGGTAGGTACTGAGGTTCATAACCAGCATCATATCTCAGCACAAATGTTCATCTGCCCCCATGGGTGTCTACTACAGGTTGATGAGGCACAGGAGAGTGGAGAGGGTTTGGAGCAGAGCTGTTCTTATTCCTGCTCTGCTGCCTGCTAGCCCTGTGGCCTTGAGCCAAGCATGTAACTCCTTCAAGCATTAATTTGCTCATCTTTAAAGTATGGAGAAATAATAATCATAGTACTTGCCTTAAAGAGTTGTGGTGAGGATCAATAAACTAATTCATTTCATTAGAACAGTGATTGGCACATAGTAAGGGCCCTGTGGAATGTCAAAAATAGTGATATTGATGATGATAATGATAATAGTGATAGATGATGATTATGGTGATGATTGGTGATGATGAAGATGACATTGATGGTGATAACGATAATGATTATGGTGGTGATTGGTGATGATGGTTTATGACAATGATAGTGGTGATGATTGATGTTGATAATGAAGATGATGATAATGGTGATTGATGATGACAGTGATGATGATGATGATGACAATGATGGTGAGGATGATGGTGGGGATGACAATGAGGAAATGATGGATGATGATTAGGGTGATGATTGATGATGGTAATAATGATGATGATTGATGTTGATAATGAAGATGATGATGGTGATGATAATGATAATTAATGATGATGGTGATGATGACCATCACCACCTCAGGCTATTGGGGCCTATGATATTGGGGTTACATTTGGAAGAAATTCATGACTTTCACCTTGGGAGTATTTATTTGGCTCACATGCTATTGCTGAGTGGGCCAGGAAGCATGTGTAGAACTGGAAATTGAGAACTTGAAGTTTGGTTTTGGTCAAGTTCCCCAGAAGCAGCTCCTAAAATGAAGGTTTGTGCATAAGTGATTCATTAAAGTGGCACTCCCCCAAAAAACTGGTCAGGTAGAGATAGAAGGTCCAGAGAGAAACTGGAGAGGGAAGGGGAAGAGACCAAGGAAAGGTGAGGCTTCACCTGAGTCCCAGCTTCAGCCTGAGCCTGTGGGGAGCTCTGGATCATAAATTTTATCTTGAGGTTTGTCTTGCTCAAGACAAAGGAGCTGGGCTTCTGCCTTTCTGCGTCAATCTGCCCTTGGCTGTGACCTGCCCTGGGGGATGAGGGTTTGAGAAACCAGACTCCCAGGCACTCCTGGCCCTCAGTCCAAGTGAGCCATTCCAGTAGCACAGGCATCATCCTCTGAAGAAGACTGACACTGTGAGCTGTTAGAAGCAAACACACAGAAGCTGGGTGGTGGGGGGTGGGGAGGGGACACACATTGGGGAGATCAGAGGCACACGGGTGGAGCACTAATGTGTCTGTGCACCACGGAGTTCACATCTACTCTTCCAGTAATGGCATGTGATCTCGAGCAAGACACTTCTTATAGTCACTCACTCAAATGTTTTCAGGTACTGACTCCATGCCAAGCACAGTGGATGGGACTCCTTGGAAGCTGAATGTCCAGCATGTGCATCTGACTGACTGACAGCTGTCACGTGTGTGACACGGGGGAACTGCCTGGAGCCCCGGGTCCTCCCCGTCACAGCAAAACCTATTGGAATTCCAGGAAGTGATTTTGTTTAGACAGGTAGCCCTGAGCCTACTCTAAATTCATTTGAAAAAGTGAATCTTCGCACACTTTGGTATTTCTTGAGTGACATTTTCTTGCACCTCACCACACAGTTACACCAAATTTACCGTAGGACTCTGGTCCAGGGAGCCTTGGCTCCCCCATCTGTAAAGCTCAGGGCTTAGATTAGGAGATCATCAAAGCTGCTTCTAGCACTGACTTTCTAGGACACCGAGTTAAAACAAACATGAGTCAAGCAGTTGATTAACCCCAGGTTCTGTTTTTCCATTTGAACACTGAAGGTTTTTCCTAGTGGATCTTAAAAACAAACTCCGGAAGGGCCTTTTACCTTTTCCAGGGATAATATTGTAATCTAAACAAATATGTAAGAAGCAAAAAACAGAAATGGTGAGATGAGAGCTTAATGTAGCGTGCTTGAGGCCCTGGATGATTTATCACTGTCCTCGCAGACTGCACAGCCTCACAATGGGTTCATGAATGTGTCTCTCCTCTCCTCCCCCAAGGATCTTTGGCCAAGCAGTCCCCTTTAATGGAGAAACCATTTAACATGCCAGAAAAGTTACGGGTCTGTGGGCCACCCAGGAGGCAACCCAGCCCTTGAAGATGTCAGCGAAGACACAGAGACTCAGAGAAGGGCAACTTCAGAGTTGGCCTTTGGTTCTTTTATAGGAATTCCTCCCCGCAGGCTGCCCTTTCAGGGCGTGATAGTGTGGACAAATCCACTGGACCAGGTCACTGTTTTACAGCTATTGGGGTGACCCTGAGCCAATCAAAGCAAAGTACATAAGCATCATGGCAGTGGAGTCCAAGAACCATCTGGGTCATCCCCACACCCACCCCTGTCCCTGCCCCACCATGTTGATTCTCATCTTACACTCATCTGTTGCATCTTGTGCTGCTTCATAACCTTACCCAGTGGCAGGTCATAAACCAGTGATCATGTGCTTGTATCTTTAGTGCCCATCTCCTTCCCCATGAGACTTCAACTTCTTGGGATAGTGATTCATTCAGTACATAGAGAAATGAGGGCTCTGGGAAAGTTTCCAGGAGACAGTCTTCCTGGGACCTGGGGTCGTGTTACTTCACATCTTCTCAGCTGTGAAGTGGGGCTAATAATAGTCCCCAACTCAGAGGTGTTCTTACTATTTTTATTTAAGAGATGAGGAATTTGCACTCTAAAATGTGATAACCACCCATCTGAATTATTGCCAAGTCATCAAGTTATCCATTAGTCATCCATCTATCCATGAATTTATCTTTTCTCCCTCCCTCCCTTCCTTCCATCTAGCCATCAAACCATCCATCCATCCATCCATCCATCCATCCATCCATCCATCCATCCATCCAACAATCACTAAGTATTTTATGATGGAAGGCTGTGTATGAGGCTCTTGGGAACACAATAGTGATCCCTTCAGGAGATCCTTAGCTAATATAGTGGGAAAAGAAAATCAGATAAATACCTATATTCCAACCCAGTCGGATTAAGGGTGCTAACAGAGGATTTTGGAGCCCAGGAGAGGGAGGGGCCTATTGTCCTGAGGGTAGGCGGTAGCTGGCTAAAGGGAAGCAGGCAGGAGAAGCAAATTGGGTGAGTCTCATATGCCAGATCGTGGAGTTGGACCAACTTGTTAGCCCAAGGAAACTCTAGTGCAGGACATAGGAAGTGAAACTAAGTTTTAAGAGTGAAAAAGAAACAAAGAAAAGAAAAATGAGCCGGGCATGGTGGCTCACGCCTGTAATTCCAGCACTTTGGGAGGCCAAGGCAGGAGAATTGCTTGAGCCCAGGAGTTCAAGACCAGCCTGGGCATCCTAGCAAGATCTGGTCTCAAAAAAGTAAAAAAATCAACCAAGCAAAGGTGGTGCCTGCCTGTAGTCCTAGCTACTTGGAAGTCTGAGGTAGGAGGATTGTTCAAGCTCAGGATATTTGAGGCTGCAGTGAACTCGGATCAAACCGCTGCACTCCAGCCTCGGCAACAGAACAAGATCCTGTTTCCCAAAAACTAAAAGAAGAAAAAGTGATTTTACCTTCCTCTGAAACTGCAGCAACTATTCATGATCCTGAGGGCTTGGGAGAGTTTAAACTCACTTTATCTAATGGAGCGTGGCTGTAACAACGTGGGCACTACTCTGGAAATCTTTCATTTGAAGAGGTGCAGACACTGCCTCCTTCCTTTCAAGGCAGAACTATTTATGCACCTGGGTCTTGACATTAGTGTGGAATCTCAGAGGAACCTGGGGCTGACATCACTGGAATTAATCGGAGTAATTAGTAATTAGTTCCCAGGAGATGGCAGAGCTGATGGCATCTTGCTTGGTGGTAGAATTTTTCCCTCTTGCCCTGTCCCAGAGCACAGTTCATCCTGCACCCCTGAACGGCTCTATTTCTTTCCAGTGATGGTTCACAGACTTTCGGGGTCTCCCACCCTAATCATGACGTGCCCTCCTCTGCTCCCCTTGGGGTTGGCCTCCCGTGACAGTGTGACAGGTTATTTCTTTGTCATTCAAGCTGGTTTTCCTCATATTTTTGCTTCCCCCATTTCTGGCAGCTCACTGGGCCCCTCTGTGTCCCTGCACCTTTAGGCAGGTGTGTTACAGGGGTCCAGGCAGAAGCCACGTGCCGGAGCTTCTTCCCTTCCCGAAAAACAAGCCCGTAATGAATTGGCCATGTGCATTTCATAGTTTTCACATAAAACCCAGGATTCCTGACTTCTCCCAAGGAACTGGGCAGTCTGGTCCTGTGCCTTCACCTGGCAACAGTGGGCTGGAGCTGGGGACCAGCTGCCGCCTTCAGGAGGCATGTTCCTGCCTGCTTGCCACTCTCCCCACCCAGCTGTGGGCATATACAGAACTAAAGTGGGGTGTCCTGGAGGAGAGGGGGAGGGGGAAGGGGAAGGGAAGGGCAAGGGGCAATTTGGCAGAGATGGGAAAAAGATGGGGAAGGTGCAAGGCCATTCGTTCCTCTCACGGGCCACGTGAGAGAGGTCAGATGCTTGTGGGAGCTCTATCAGCCTGGTCTAAACAATGGGGCAATGGGCACCTCTCTGGTGAGCCGTGTGGACAGGTGGACCCAGCCATAGGGACCTCTTCTATGCTTTGGGGCTGGCTTGGACCTCAGCACAGCCCTGGGGGAGTCCCACAGTGCCATCCAGCTGGCATATGGGCACGTGGAGGTGAATTTCGTTCATGGGGAGAAGTAGGAGTCTGGCTAGTTCTTGCCCCTCTTGAGCTGTGGCCTGAGATTCTCCCTGGCTCTGAGGAGCTGGACAGCCTGGGGAACAGGCCCTTCTCCCCTGCTCTGGATCGCCCAGGCTCTGCGCCTGGCAGCCATGGCTTCATTTATTGATCAAGGTGGCAGCAATTCTCTCATCACAGAATCTAACCCAGTGCACGCCCCTGGCGTGTGTGTGTCTTTTGCTTGCTGTCAGTAACATGTGAGGCCTGGGGTGGTGGATGGGGCCAGAAAGGATGGAAGCCTGGGGAGGAGACGGTTCCCAACCCTTGTGTGGCTTTCCTCCACTCTTCCTCTGGGCCGACGGTGCTTCATGGAACCCTTGCGGCTGCCCCACTGGATGGATGAAGACACCAGGTCTGAGACCTTGCCAGGTCGCAGGGCAGGGACGCAGACCCTAGGCCAGGCCTGAATCGTGCCCACTTTAGAACAGGGTGGCCTTGTTGCTGGGCATTTTCTGCAGTGCCATGGTGCCTCATTTGCCTTGTGTACACAGGGCCGACCGGTCATGCCTGCGTCCGTGCACTCAGGAGGGTCCCGCAAAGTCCTGTCTGCTTTTCCATCTGCCTGGAGTGTGCACCCTCTGCTCTCAGCTCACCACTTATTGCCTCATCCTAAATACCCCCTTTAGGCTTTTTGTTTTGCTCTTTCAGATGAAGAAACCTTTTAAAATTAAAATGCAAAATCAGATCTTTGCCTTTTGTGATAAAAGCCCATTTCCTCCTCAATTAAGCACAATTATACAAAGGTATTGATTGCATCACCTGGTAAAGCTGAGATTGATAGGAACAGGCTGGGTTTTGGCTTCCATAACTCCCAGCACCAAGCCTGGGGGCTGTCAGGAGCCTGAGGGTTCCTGGCTTCAGGTGCGGCCACTCTAGTGCAGAAGGCAGGCCTTTCTTATGACTCCTTCAAGGAAGATGAGCCCCACCTGCTGTGTCTCCAGTCACGTAGTTGCTGCGGCTGGTGGGTCTCCTCCCAGTGGACAGTCACCCCAGAGAGCGCAGACCCCAGCACTCCCAGGCCTGGCACCTCCAAGGGGCCAAGTGAATAAAGTAAAAGAGACGGGTGAACACGGCTCAACGGGTGTTAAGGCCATGGGCTCCCACGCTGCAGGACTTTAGCCCTGCCTCTCCTCGCTCTACGACCTTGGGCGGCGGCCACAGAACTCACGGAGCCTCAGCTTGCTCGTCTCAAAAATGGACGCGATCATGCAGCCTCTTCCCCTGAGGCTGAGGTGAGCACTCAGTGGAATGACCACCCTGCCTCGGGCAGGACGAGAGCCACAGGGACTGTGGCTATTCCTAACATCCTTAGTAGCATTATTATTAATGGTGCACCAGAGTGGGGACAGCAGGAGGTCTCAAGGGACCCTCCTTGTCACGGATGTTATCGCTGGGCCTTGGGGATGGCTTCAAGAGCCACAGGAACATTCACCAAGTAACTGCTGGGGTCCAGGAAAGCAAGAGGGAGATGCCGCTGGGCCTTTCCAATGACCTCTTCCTGTCTCCCCCGCCACACTCAGCTACTGTGGAAGTTGGGAGTTTGAGCTGGGCCAGGCTTCCTCTTCTCTGCTTACCATTGTCTTTGTGATGAATGCAACCCTCTCTGTCTCTCTCCCCATCTCCCCTCTCTCCCTCTCTCTCCCTCCTCCTCCCTCCCTCTCCCCCTCCCCCTCCCTCCCTCTCCCCCTCCCCCTCCCTCCCTCTCCCCCTC
>NW_026652309.1:2110115-2154095 GCF_009828535.3 Hylobates moloch | reverse complement strand
TCTTTCCCTCCCATCTTGCCCTCCCGTCTTTTTCTCTCCTCTCTCCCCCACTCCCATCTCTCCCTCTCCCCCTCTCTTCTTCTTCCACTCTCTTCCCTCTCTCTCCCCTCTCTATCCTCTTTCTCTCCCCTCTCTCCTCTCTCTCCCCTCTCTCCTCTCTCTCCCCTCTCTATCCTCTTTCTCTCCCCTCTCTCCTTTCTCTCCCCTCTCTCCTCTCTCTCCTTTCTCTCCCCTCTCTTCTCTCTCTCCCCTCTCTCTCTTCTCTTTCCCCTCTCTCTCCCCTCTGTCCTGTCTCTCTCTTCTCTCTGCCTGTTTCCTCCTGCTCACAGGAACCAGGGTTCACACTCTAAGGAACTAAAGGCCATGAAGAAATACCAGGGGGTTTCCTCCAGAGGGTGGAGGTGGCCCCTGTGGCTGCCACATGGTGTCCTGGGGGTGGGCTTGGAGTTGCTCTGTGAAGATCCAGGGGACCTGCATCTGGGGTTACATATGGCACAGTGCTAGAATTCTAGAGGGGAGCCCTCTGGGCACTCCTCCAAGGCCACATCCCAGATGTGGTGGGAGCTGGAGAGTCATGTCATCGGTGGTGTATTTCATGCTAACCAGATGTGGGCGGGCATGTGCCCTCCGGCAGATCCTTCAGAAGGAAGGAAGGAAGCTGTCACTGGGCCTTCCCAGGGCAAGCCCAGGCTTTCTCACACACCGTCTGTCAGTCAGTCCTCATCCCATCCTGGTGGAGGGATCAGGATATCGTTTCTTCATTGTGCTGTGGGGGCAAAGGCATAGCCCGTCATGCAGGTTGCTGGGGTGACCCACAGGGGCAAGGCACAGAGAGGGCTTAGCAGACAGCCAGGCATGCAGTGACGCTCAAAATGGCAGCTGTTTCCATCCCAGTGTTCAAATAAGGAAGTAGAGGCCCTGAGAAGTTAAGGGCAAACAAGGTCCTGGAGAACTGGAGTCAGGGAACATGTCCCCAAGGGAGTGCCACTAAGCACTGGCACTGTGGCAGTGCTGGAAACGGGACAGGAAACACCAGCTGCACTTGGTGTCAGTGCAGCCCAGGATCCTATACTGCAGCCCCAGGAAGCTGCTTAACGTCTGCAGCTCCTTGGCAGCCCTCCCTTCCCTCCGGCCCTGACTGTTTGCCTGTGCTGGGCACCATTTTGCTTCCAGCACCGCAGTGGAGGTGGGGCAGGAGGCAGGGCAAGGGTGTTCACCAGAAGCTCTGGCTGCAGTAGGGAAACCCTTCTCCTTCCCACTGCTCCTTCACTGAGCTGAGCCCTGTGGGGAGAGTCCCATCTGAAGTGTGTGTGTGTGGTTTTTTTTTTTTTTTTTTTGAGACAGGCCCAGGCTGGAGTGCAGTGGCATGATCTCGGCTCACTGCAACCTCTGCCTCCTGGGTTCAAGTGGTTCTCCTGCCTCAGCCTCCCGAGTAGCTGGGATTACAGGCATATGCGCCACCACACTCGGCTGATTTTTTTATGTTTAGTGGAGACGAGTTTCAGCATGTTGGCCAGGCTGGTCCTGAACTCTGGTCTCAAGTGATCCTCCTGCCTCAGCCTCCCAAAGTGCTGGGATTACAGGTGTGAGCCACTGCGCCCGGCCCCATCAGATGTGTTCATCACCAGATTCCCCAAATCCAGTCCAGTACCTGACACTCAGCAGGAAATTTATTAGAGTCGATGAATGAATGAATGAATGGGCTGACATGCCAGAGTCACTCTGTCCTTCCCTCCAGGGCATGAGCTTGTAGAAGACAAAGCCATGACACAGCCTCCTGGAAACAGAATTCACTGGCTCAACCAGAGCACCTTTGTTGAGGAGACAAAGCTTGGCGTAGAATGGGCACCTGGTGGCCCAAGAAGGCTGAGTGAGGGATGCGGTAGGCAGCCTGGATGCCGTGGCAAGCTTTGGGTGTTTTCTAAGCACAGAGGGACATTCCTACTAGAGCTGCACAAGTCTGAGCACAAGCAGGAGTGTCCTCTGGCTGTTAGAAAGCCAGAGCTTTGGGAGAGCCTGGCCTCTGAGTGTCAAGGCCCATGGGGATGTGACTCTACCAGGCTTCAAGCAGAATCCCGAGAGAGGGTGGAGGCAGAAAGGCTATGTGCCTGGGAAAGTGATGGCCTCTTCATTCCCTCACCAAAGTCCCATTTTTTAAAAAAGTTAAAAATTGATGGACAAAATATTGAACATTCAACCTTGGCAGCAGAGGGATAAACACAGGTGCACTTTGTCACTGGGACAGAGTCAATGGGCATTCATTTCTAACATGGCGAGCATCATTTGAATGAAGACAGCAGCCATCAGTTAAATGAATAGTTATGCTGTCCTAAGCTTGAGTGCTAGCTAGGCTCAGAGCACGGACTTGGGGCTCACTGACTGGCATCTGTCAGCTTCTGAACTTGGTCCTGGTGTGATTCCCTCGGAGCCCGGGGAGGTCAGGCAGGGTGTCTGTTCCAGGAGTGAGCAGGGAATTCCCTCTGACCCACTGACTTCAGAGCTGGTCATGTGAATTTTGAAATTCAAACTCTTTTTTTTTTTTAGTATAAAATAATATGTGCTCATGAGAGTGCAAAACCAAATGAACCATGACTGAAGGCCATAACAGTAGGAAGAAAAAGCCTCCTACCTCCTTCACCCCAACATTGCATTTTCCAGAAGTTTCCCATATATACACACACGGTATGTCCCTCTTACATTCCAGCAGCTACAGTGGATCCTCCTGTATTTGCTGGTTTGCACCGGATCCCACTCTAGGTGAAAGATAAGATGGACATTCCTTGTCTCTGGTGGATCCACTGGGACCTCTCTCCATGTTAGCTTCCATGGGGTGGAGGAGGTCCTGTCTGTCTTGGTCCCTGGTGCAGTTCTGTTTTGGTCCAGGAAATATTTCCATTGAGTGGAGAGGCACAGCTCAGCTCCTGCCAGCCTGCTGTGGAGTTGGAGCCTCCTCACTTGAGGCTGGGGGTGTGGGCGGTCGTAAACTCATTGCCGTAAGCAGTTCTGCTACGGCAGAGCCTTGTATCTTAGACACGTGCACTAGTGCGTTGGGAGGGTAAATTCCTAGAAGGCCATTGTGAAGTCAAGGGTGCATGCGCTTTTAATTTTGATGGATGTTGTCAGATTGCTGCACGTCTGAGGAGGCAGCAGATCGTTGACTCTTGGTGCAGTTTCAGTTCTTTTTTCTCGGAGCTTCCTGTCTTCTTCCTGTCCAATCGTCTCACGCCCAGAGGCACAGAGCTGGTGAAGATGGAAGCCTCTGGAGCTGGCCTGGGGGGCTGTGAACCCAGCTTCTGTCCTTGCTGACTCTTCCCAGGCCTCTGTGTCCTTGTCTGTAGCATGGGTGAATGTCAGTACTGACTTCAAGGGCCGATCTGAGGCCTCATGAACTCACCTCCCAGCCACCAGCATCCCCAGGTGCACACAGATCAAGGGAACGAGCTGTGGTCATGGGACATGAGTTTGTTGGACTCTGGAAGGCCTGGCAGTGAGGTCTGGGGTGGCATTGCCCTTGGAGTTGTTGAGGGATGTTGGGGACAAAGTATGGCCCTTCTGAGCAGGCCACCCCTGCTGACCGTCCTCTCCTCTTTTGAAGTCCCAGAGATGGGGGGTCTGTTTATTACAGACAGCCAAACAGAGGCCCAGAGAGGTGAAGCAACTTGCCCAAAGTCACACAGCTGCTTACATTACAGAAGAAATGCCACTCTGCTTTTTACTTTAAGCACAAAATTTGTTTCTCCTTGCATGAAATAACCTTGCTGTGGCTCTGATGCTTCACGGCCTGGGTTTGAATTCTCATCTGCTGATTTCTGACTGAGGGCAAACTCCTTTACCTGTCTGTGCCTGCAGATCTCTGAGATGAAAGCGGAGATGGGCAAGCTCACTCACTAGCAGGGCCGCGCTGGTGTCAGCACCTTGGGCAGCCTCAGTCCTTCCTCTTGGATCCGGCACTGGCAGGGCACCAGTGAGAAGAGGGCTGCCTGTTCAACTCCCACTGAAGCTACAGGTGAGTCCAGGCCTCAGTGCAATGCATGCTCTTGTGATGGCCCCAGAGCCAAGCAATTTTATCATCGTCTTGTAACTCATCCACTACATCTGACCTTTGGATTCACAGAATAATTAATGGGGCACTTTGGGTGGCGCTTGAAGTGTCAAGTTTTTAATTAATGTGCCGGACTGAATATACTTAGCTGGACCATTCTGCCCGGTCCATCCAATTACCCAGACTCATTATGCAACTCAATTGCGTTTTCCATTACTCAGTGACTTTGCTAAATGGGAATCTATGCTGCAGACAGACAGCCCAGCGCCAATATTGATTAGAGAGCACAGTTTATTACCCAGTGGAGGCAATGCTTGGGGCTGTAAATCTCTTGCTGGACACAGCTTTTCTGCAGCCTCCAGGTGGGAGACGGAATTGTATTTGGATGAAGCATTTCAGCCATCGACCCTCCTTCCAAACTTCCTCTGTGTCCTGCCTTTTGTTTAATTGAATTGCCTTTCCCTTGCCAACTCCCCCCTGTAAATACACTCAAGGACTCCTCCTGCTTTAATAGCTAACATGGATGCACGGTATTTTTCACCTTTCCCCGAGCTCCAGAATGACACAAAACATTGAGCTTGCCAGGGAGCATTATAGCAGGATCAGCCACAGGGGAGGATGCTGAGCCTTCTTTGTTCTCGCTGGATTTAGGATGGATCTTGTGCCAGACCCACCTTGTCTTGCTCTGCAGTGGCCTCCAGCCCTTGGTGAGAGAGGGACGCAGCAGTCAGTTAGCGGTCGAAACTTGTGTTTAAGGTTGTGATTATAATTCCAAGGGGAGAAACACTCCTCTCCCCACTCTATCAAGGGTACTCTTTCATACTCGATAACCTCCTTCCACTCCTATTGCCCCTTCAGCATTGCTTCAATGTGTTTTCCTAATCTGTGGCACAGGCTGCAGCAGGGAAAAGAAAAAGAGCAAGAGCACAGGCTGGCGCGATAGTTGGGCCGTGTCCCTCCACTGTGTCAAAGCTGATGAACACCTAGTCCATGCCAGGCACCGCACATTTGCCATCTCCAGTCCTCAGAAAGCCTAGGAAGCACGTGTTTGCATTGCTTTTTTAAAATCTTCTAGTTTAGATTATTTCATATTCACAAAAGAGTTGCAAAAATAGTACAGAGAATTCTCATAGACCCCCACACCCAGCTTTCCCTTGTGTTAACACGAAAGTAAGTGTTTTAATCAAGAATCTGTGGAAAAGAAAGCTGAGGCTCAGAGAGGTTAAGGAACCTCCACCAGGTCACACAGCCATGGTGGGATTAGAGCCCAGATCTGTGTTTAGCTTTGCCTGCGTCATCCTGTAAGCATGAATGACTATCTGCCAAAGAACTTAAAAAGAAGGAGCGGGTGCTTATCACGCAATCACAAAATTCAAGAACAGAGCTGTAGGTGTCCGCAAAAGGGAGATGTCTGATGCCCAAGCACAGAAATCAAGCCAGAACCTCATTTATGTTCGAGATGGATGTTGCTTTGCAAAGGCACAGAGGAGATTTGAATTCCTAAGGGGTCGGAGGGAAAACAAGAAGAATTTGAGCACAACACTGACCAGCAGCCCACACCCTTCCTCCCTCATTTAGACTTCAGTAGTCTTGTTTCGTGGACCCCAAACTGCCCGAAGGACCGGCTTCCAGCCCGCCTTGCTGGAGCCAATCAGCAATCAGCACATCTAATTGGGCTGGTGTTGACACTCCTGTTGGCAATGTAATAGTGCAATTAGCAACAATTAACCTTGAGAATAAATGAACCATCACAAAAGAAAAGTTTTGCTTTCGCCAAGCTCAACAGACACCCTTTCAACAAACACCATTCTGATTCTCCGGACACTCCTAATGAGAAAAGGAGCTGCTGGTGGTTTAAACAAATAGTGATAGATGAAAAATAAATCCCATTGATTAAGCACACACTGATGCCAGATTTGGCGGTAAGCACTCAACATTGACTTAGCTCCCTAAATTCCCTCTAAAAACTTGTGAAATCAGTGCTGTTTTTATGCCCTTAAAAAAACCCAACATTTTAATTTTGAAATAACGATAGACACACAGGAAATTACAAACATAGTAAAGGGGTCCCATGTATCCTTTCCCCAGGTTCCCCCAGTGGTGACACCTTATGTGATTATAGATTATCAAAAGCAAGATATTAGCATTGGTTCAAGCTACAGCTCTTTTTCCGATTTCATCGTTTTCCATGCATTATTTGTATACGTGTGTGTTGTTCTATGCAGTGTTGTCAGTATTATTATCCCCTTTTCATATATGAGGGAACCAAATTGTAGAAAGCGGTAAGGGACTTGCCCAGGTGACCATGCAGAGCTGCATGAAGGTCAGACTCCAAAGCTGCACCCCTGCCTGCCTCTCTGGGTTTTCCAACACCGCTATCCTTTGGGAATGTGATTAATATGGGGGAGACTTTACTTGTGGACGAAGTGAGCCCTTAAACTACACATACAGCTGGTGGTAAAAATGTTGTCTTGCTAATTTATCTCTTCTAAAGTTGATATACAAAGGGCAGAGCGCTCTTTCATGCTCACGCTCGCCCTCCTGCTGCGTGTGTGTGTCTGCGTGTATCTCACAGAGTGCCTTCCTGTATGTGGACCCCGATGGAATGGGATGAGTGGGGAGTCACTGTGACTTCCAGTCTGGTAATGTGGGCAGAAAGCACGTGGCTGCCTGAACTGGGACAGCTGGGGCAGGATAGATCCACTGGCAAATGGAAGCCCACCTCCCACCACGGATAGGGTTGGGGGCACCAGAAGTCCCCAACACACCGAAGGGAAAGCTCCATAACTCTTAACACCCGATGGCTTCAAATTAATAACAAATTGTGAAACTAAGGCACACCGCGGATTTGGCTTTGTTCTTGGAGCTGTTAAGAATGAAAAGGTCATCGAGCTATAATAAATAATGAAATGTGCCTGTTTTGTGCTTGGGAGATAGGGGATTTTTTAGTGGGGAGGGGTTGGTTTAATGGCTCTGGGGAGGGTCCTGAAATCATCCCCCTTCCCTCTGGGTGGCAGTGGTGGTGGAAACTTACTGCAAGTTAAATTTTTAAAAAATCAATAGCATTTCAGATGATTGCGAATTAGGGACTATTTGCTGAGGCTTAAGGGGATTAAGGTTAAAGCCTGAAGATGATCAATGGGTAATTACCACAAAGCAGTGGGGTGAGGGAACGGAGCATGTCTGTGGACTTGGGGTCAGGGCTTACAGGAATGAAGAAGGCAGCCCCAACAGGACCCCTTTTAACATCCACAGCGTGCAGTATGTCTGCACGTGTCAGACCTGAATGAGCCGGGCTCGGATGCATTGGGAAAGGCATTTGCTAGGTCGTTCACCCTTGAGGGTGCCCACCCTTTGCCCTTTCTCCTCACCACCCTCGCGGATGCCCCCACCCACCATGGGGGAAATGAGACTTGCTCTCCATTCAGACCTGGAGCAGACAAAGGCCCAGGCGCGGACCTGCTGTTCCCTCCATGCCAATCAGTCCTGGGGTTGTAATGACTACAATTATCTGATTTGAAGTCAAAACCAAATGGCCCAGAAGAGTGATTCAGACTCCACGTGGCCCTCTTCCTGAGAAGAAGCACAAATGGATTTTTCTTTCTTAAGCCCAATTTTGTGCTGCTCATCGACCCGTCATCATTTTTGAGCTCTATTTTCTTCCCTTCTGCTTGAGGCACAATTAACGGAGGCCCAGAAAGTTTTTTGCTTCCCATTTCTTGGCTTTGTTGGTGTAGCTTGGCCTTGGTGCTAAGAAAATGCTGAGGAGCCCAAAGCCCTGGAGTTGCCTTGGGAGAGTCGCTCACCCTTCTGGGCCTCAGGATGGAGGGCCTGGGGGCTACAGAGCTGTCAGCCTGTGCCCTGAGCTGGGACTCTGTGGAAATGTGGGTAGCCCAGTCTGCCCAGGGTGACTGATTCAGACTCTCCAGGGGTCACTGACTCTTTGGGTCAAACGTGTGCTCTTCAGCAGGTGAATTTTAAAGTGTAAACCGGCTGGGCACAGTGGCTCACCCCTGTAATCCCAGCACTTCGGGAGGCCAAGGTGAGTGGATCACTTGTCAGGCGTTTGAGACCAGCGGGGCCAACGTGGCAAAACCCTGTCTCTACTAAAAATACAAAAATTAGCCAGGCATGGTAGCATGTGCCTGTAATCCCAGCTACTCAGGAGGCTGAGGCCGGAGAAACACTTAAACCCGGGAGGCAGAGGTTGCAGTGAGCCGAGATTGCACCGCTGTACTCCAGCCTGGGTAACAGAGCAAGACTCTGTCTCAATATAAATAGATAAATAAATAAATAAAATAAAGTGTAAACTGGCTCAGAATTCCCCCAGCAGCTCCCCCAACTCAGAGTGAAACCCAGAGTTGGACTTCGGCCGTAGGATCCTCCTCTGCCTTTGTCTGCACGCCAGGCTAGTCTTTCCCAGACTCTGCTAAGCCACCCTGGCCTTCTTTCAGCCTGTGCTACTCTCATGGGAGTGGCTGCCCCAGGGCCTTTGCCTATCCTGTTTGTGCTGCCTCGATGCTCTCATCCATCCATGCTCAACCCCATGGTCCTCTTCAATTCCCAGGCCGGCCGTCACCTCCCCGGGCCATTGTGTGCGAGACAGCCCCTGGTCTCCCTCCTACAGTATCACCTACTTGAGTTTCCGTGCAGCCTTTATCTCAGCCTGAAATTTTATTCTTTTTGTTTGTTTACCTGCTGATGAACTGCCTGCCACACCAGGATGTGCTCTTCCAGCCCCGCGTCTCCACACCGAGCCCCTGGCCTGGCACGGAGTAGGTCTCGTGAGTGCTTGAATGCATGAGAGGCAGTGCCGTGGAGCCTTGCTCAGCAGTGACACTTTATAAGTCTGGGTTCAGCTCTCTGGAGCTGCTCATTTTACACACGAGGGAGCGGAGGTCCTGGTGGGCTGATCCTAAAGTGAGTGATCCTCCCACAGCTATTAGTGGAGTCCTCAGGCTGCCCTTGTCCACGCTGGGTGCACCTCCAGGCAGCTTTGGATTTGAAAAGAAGGTAGCTGGTGCCATGAGGCTTCTGAGTTCAGCCAAAGGGCCCTCTGGGGTGATGGGACAACCTGGCCTTGTCCAGAACTGAGGCCCCGGAAGCGAGGAGTTGAAACTGGCGCCATGAGCTCAGTTCTTTCAGCTAAAGCTGTGCATATTCCCAAGATAGAAAAGGTCAGAGACAATGCAGTTATTCTGGGGCCATGGAACTCTGCCTGGTGCTTTCCGGGCTCTTAAACGTGTCCATTTAATCCTTCATTAAGACCTGTCCATCAGCTCATCTCTGTGCATTTAAAATATTTCACAATCACTTCTCCCCTCTGGCAGGGGCCTGACTCTGGAAACTGAACTCAACCTGCCCCCACCCCGCACTCCCAGGATGGGGTCCTGGCCCAATAGAGCCAGCCAAGGCCTTGCGGTGTAAGTCTCGGCTGCTGCCTCCGTGTTGGGTGCGTCCAGTCCACTGGGATATATGGCTCCCATTGGAGGTGAGCTGTCGAGGTCTCTGTAAATCTGTTCCCTTCTCTTCCCCCACCATCAGGGACATAAGGCAGAGAAAATGCCAGACATGGACATGGGACATGGACACTTTGATCTATGTACTCATTTTCTTGTGCTCCAAACTTTTCCCTTTATTTGACTTCAGAGGTGACCACTGAGCCAGGTGCTTGCAGTTCATTCAGAAGCCCTTTCCATCAACTTCCAGCCGCAGGTGTACCCCTCACCCCCAAGAGCGGGCAGAGCCCTGTTAGAGGGTGGTCGGGGCAAAGCCAAAGGCCCAGGCACACGGCAACCCCCCTGCCCCCGCCAGCCGGAACTGGCACGTGGGAGGCGCTGAGGCCCAGGGGCCTGTGCCCTGTGCCCTGTGCTTGCACCCCGCCTGCCTGCCACAATGCTGGGAGACAGCAAACAGGAACCACTTGAGGGGCCATCAGCCGCTGCTGATGCGAATCAAAGAGCACGCGGTCCCCAGCCCAGGGCGGAAGCACGCTGGCTACCCATTAGTTGTTATGGAAACTCATTACCCCAAGAGGTCATTCAGCTGAAAATATAAACAATTTCCCGAAAGGTTTTAGCGAAATTCATGGGTGACAGCCGTAATGGCATTATTAAGGGAGAGGAGGATGTACTCTCCTGCAGCTGTGGGTTGCGGCCTGCCTTGTGTCAGGGGCACCTGCTCTCCCGTGTCTTTCCACTGCCACCCACCCAGTGGCATGAGGCCAGACATGCGGCAGGTCCTCCTCAAGCCTCGTGAGTCCTCCTGTCAGGGGCTACTCCACTTCTCTCAGACACTGTCCTATACCGGGAAGAGAGAAATCCCAAGACAATGTGCCTCTTCTGGGCTCCCTGGGCAAATCCCTCTTATAAAACTGGGTGCAGACAAATATCACCTACAATGATGTCGAGTTACGACAATTAGAATAGCTATGTACTATCAGCAATGGTTATTATTACATGGTATTATTTAATTATTGTGATCAATTATATTACTTGTAATTATTAATAAAAACTTCAAGTATCGTTATGTTCCAGGCCACTCGTGTTTTAAGTGCTATAATTCTGGTCACAGGCATATGAGGCAGGTACTATTACCATCTCATTTTAGAAATGGCAAACTGTTGTTACTGAGAGAGACCCTGTGCCAAGCAGGAATTTTAAGTTTCCTGAAAGTTGTGTTCCTCTCTTTATTCTCTCCCTCTCACCTTCTCTCACTTTCATCCAGCATTCATTCCATGAATTCTTATTGATTGTACTATGTGCTACATACTGTTCTAGACACAGAGCGGCAGTACACATGCCTGTGCTTCCACTACTGTGTTTTTACTTGGCTTCCTCTACTCACCTGTCAGAACCTAGATGTCATTTCTCCCAGGTAGCCTTTCTGGGACTTGCTAGTTGGGGTCAGGGGCTTTTTGATGCTTCTACAGATTCTGAACGTCCTTCATCTCGATACTGGGAGTTCTATGACAATTGTTTACTTGTATCTGTCTCTTCCTCTAGACCTGGGAACCCTTTGCAGGCTGGGACTGTTTTTTGTCTATGTTTTCAGGGCTCGGCACAAAATAGGTACTGAATTTTTGTTGGATTTTATCACTAGGAAAAAAGTTCCAAGAAGGCCAGGTCTGTCTTTTCTACCCTTATATCCACTAGAATAGTGTCTAGTCTATAGTGCTCGCAAAATATATATTTGTATGATGGATAAATGGATAGATGGATGGATAGATGGATGAATGGTTGATTGGATGGGTGGTTAAGTGGATGAATGGATTAATGTCTGGATAAATAAAATGTTGGTTACTAGAAGGTTGGGTGATTGAATGGTTGGATAGATATTCAGATGTTGGACAGATGGACTAATGGATGGGTAGATGCACATATGGGTGGATGGTCAGATATACAATTGGATGGATGGTTGGATGGATAAATGGAAAGTTGTTAGGATAGAGGTTTGGATGACTGGGTAGATAATTGAATATTGAATTGATAAATGAATAGCAGATGGTTGGTGTCTGAGGTCAGTTTCCCTAGGCAACAGATTCTGAGCTGGTGTTTTACGTGCAGAAAAATTGCTGAGATGTGCTTTCAGGATCAACACCTATGGAAGAGTGAACAAAGAACGATCAGGCAGCAAGAGGAGTCAAACTGAGACAGAGTTGCAACCTCTGCCAATCCCACGGGGAGCTCTGGAGTTGGGATAGCCCTTCAAGTTGTCTTGCCTTGAGGCGAGGAGTCTGTCTTTATAGCTCTCATTATCAGTCATTGGGTGCACACTGTCCATGGAGGAAAGGCCTGATTAGGGATGAAGCATCTTTTTCAGCCAACGGCAATGCCTGGAGAGGGACTCAGTTGAGAGCTGTCACATTTCAACACTTGCAGCAGCTGGGAGACTGAGGGCTTCTGTCCAATAGGCCCAAAAGGCAGGCCCCAGATCATGCACCAGAGCATCCACTACACTTCACCCTTCTGCTTCACTTACTTGGCTCCTCCAGGATTCAACCATATGCCTAACGCCAGGCATTCAACAACCATATGTGTAATGCCAGAACTCCTTTTCTGAAGAGTCCTTAGTATAATGTGATATATGCGGGATCCTGTACTGTCAGATCAAATACTGTGTAAGCATTCAGAGTGTAGGGCTAGCTGAGGCATAGTAAAGACAAACCCATAGCTGAGTATGTCAACCCCAATCAAGAGAAATTGCTGCCCTTTTGAAGGTGGAAACGGTCCTGTGGAATCAACTTGCCACCAAGTAGCTGGTTGGTGGTGTTCTCAAGGGCGTATCAGAAGCTCTGTGTGTGTCTCCCCAGATGATTGAGCCACTATACTGATATGGGTGGACCTTTGTAGGATGGATATTTGGTGGTGGCAGTAGCTAGATCAACCTTGGTAAGTGGGGAGTTCATGCTGTTGGGCTCATGTGTAGCTGCTGCCTGTGCTACCATAGCTATTCCATTAATGCACCCATTGTGCCATCAACAGTAGCTGATGACAAATGCTGGCTGATGTCAGCTAGCCTAGTCATTGTGTCTACTTGGTTGTCTAGTGGCTTCCAAGATAGATGCTTTCTATCATGAACATGTAATACAACAATCTTAGCACTCTATGACAACTTTCACGGGTCCTTCCACAAGCCTCTTTTTCAGACCTCCTTGTCCCAAATGTTTAAGTCTTTGTTCTCAAGACCTCTGACTGACAAGTCAAGCTATTTACCTCGGCCCCTGAGTCCATGTATATTCTTACATTGAACTACTGTTTTTTCAAACAGAAATGAATAGCCAGGTGCACTACCCAAAGCTGTGCAGTTTTGCTGTGACTTTGGGACTATTTTCTTTCACTACAGTCTTTCAGGGTCACTTCTGAGTGGTGATATAGTGCACTTGGTATCTGTTTTTGTTTTTCACTCACATGCAATTAACCCACTCATGAACCAAACTCAGGATTTTTTCTCATTTTGCAGCTCACCATAAAGGAAGCACCCCCGTCTTCAGTTGGCAATGCTTTGAGCAAAGGGAGAGGGGCTGGTGCCACCATGGTAGATGACAAGGGAGTCTAGACTTCTTCCTGCTCCTGGGGCTTACGTGTGCCCCCTGCTCCTGCTTGTGCTTGATCCTGGAAGTACCACTTCCGTCTTAAATACATTGTTGCTGGATCTTCCTGACTTTATGACTTGATGGATCTAAGAGAACCAAACTTACTATGGGTAGCTCTGTCTGAGGGTCACTTGATGATCCATAGTCAGGCTCCACATCTCCACCAGGGCTAAGGAGGTTACCAGGAGCTCTTCTTAAAATGGTCAACAATTCTCTATTGCAGATGGCCTTGCTCCAGCAGCCAAGTGGGCCTACACTGTGACTCTCTTACTAGGATCTGCCATGCCATCTTTTCCTGTCGCTGACACCTCTAGTATAATAAGTTCAGCTGGGTCATATGGTCTGAGCAGCAGGGCCACTTATGCTGCAGTCTTGACCTGCTGCCCAGCTTTTTTCTGCTTTGATCCCCACTGGAAGTGGGCAGCCTTGTGTATCACTCACTAAATTAGTTGGAGCAGTGTTCCAAAGTATGGAACATGCATCTTCAGGTCCCATAGAGGTCTTCCAGTGTTATCCTTTCATCTTTGTGGTAAAAAGTATGAGATGCAATCATTTGTTTTTTATTTGGAGAGGATGGGCCATTATGCCCCCAGATGACTGGACCACTGTACTGGACCACTGTACTGACATGGCTGGACCTTTGTAGGGGTCAGGCTCTCCCATCCTTTGGAACACATGTGCCTTCTCAAGAGTTCCAACTTGCTGTTTCTTGCTCATCCAGTCCAATTAGCATGATATATCAGATATCACGGAACCAATGTGATGTTCAGTGGAATATCCCTATAATCCAGGTTCCTTCAGAAGGACAGAGAACAGGATAATTAATATAGTGCTCAGGCAAGACTGTAAATGTACCCTGTTGTCCATGTCAAGTGAATGGCAAACTATTTTTGATCTTTCTTCTTGATGGGGATGAATGCATTCAACAAATTAATGACTGCATCTCAGTATGATCCTCTTGCTTAATATAATATGTGCTATTTCAATTTGGCAATGCCCAGCACTAAAATCTGGAACTGGGTTCCCAGGTGAAATAAGACTTCTTGAGCCTAAGCCATAGTGTCCCTTGAAACTCTTCCAGAACTCTGCATTGGGAGGTATTAGATGCTTGCCCAGGTAATAATAAAGTTTGCCTCATCCTCATTTTAATGGTATTCTTTATACTTGTAGGGCCCCTTCAGGAGCCTTGCTGGGAAGGGGTAGTGGGGCCAAGCTGGGATATGGATAGCCCATGGCTATTATGCCATCAAAACTGCATTCAAATTAATGAAAATTTTGCACAAATCTAATAGTCACCCTACTTCTCATCAACTTGCTACTGAGAGCCTTTCATGTACTTAGAGATACAAGGCAAGGGACTGGCCATTTAGCTGGGGAGTATAAAGAGTGCATGACACAGGCTTTCCAAGGAGGCAGGGCAAAGTAGACTGGAGAGCCCTGAAGCTTCCCTGGAGAGAGAGTGACTTAAGCGAGGAGAGAGCCTGGCCACCCCAGACAAGGAGTCAGGAACAGTAATGCCTTATTTAAAGAACCATGCCTAATCATATAATAAGTAATATAATAACTGACAACAATAATAAATGTGACATTTATTGACAAGTACACAAAACCCATTGATGTCTATTATAAATTTCACCCTCAAAACAACCCTTCATTCATTCAGTAATACAACAATTATTTTTCAGACACCGAGGGTACAATGGTAAGCAAAATGATGTGATTTCTGCCTTCATATGGCTTCCCATTCAAGCAAGCATGTGGGGACATAGAATAAAGTCAGCCAATAAATAAACATGATAATTTCAGATGGCAGCTAGTGCTATGAAGAGAATAGAACGAGAATAAACAAGATGATGCGGCTGAGGGGTACTTGCCTGGATGGGGAGCGCTTCAGATGGGAGGTTAACGAAGCCTCCCCAAGGGAGTGACAGTTGTGTTGGGACTGGAGCAACATACAGTTCGTACAGAAGCACGTTGCTGGAGGAGGAACAAATGCAAGGGCCTTGAGGCAAGCGTGCTCTGGGACATTTGAGGAGGCCAGGGGAGGCCCCTGTGGCTACAGCACAGCCTATAACAAAGGTGGCTGGGAACACTGATGGGCAGATCATGTCTGGGGATAGAGAATCCGACTCCCAATTCAGGATGAGTCTTCGACACTCAAGAAGGAGAAAGGCAGGCCGGGCCACACTGAATACATGTCCAAGAGTCAATTTGGTCCTGTGTTTAAAGATCATAATCTCTCCTGCCCCCACATTTGCACCAGGAGGAAACGGTGACACACGCTGTCCCTTGTCCTGGAGGAGACCCTGCACCACCAGTCCTGAGTCTGCAACTCCCAGAACCGGATGGCCCAGGCGCTGTGTCCACGTAGCCCTTCGTGTATTGTATTGGGCCTCTTCAATCACTGCTAGATTTTCCAGTATTGACCAACAGAATGCTTCCCGTTGGCTCGTTTCTTGGAAGCATGAGAAAGAGATGGGAAGAGGGGGAGAGAGCCTAGCTCCCCACATGCAGGTCTCTTTCCTTCCTCTCTCCCTGACCTTTTCCATGCGTGCTTCCGATATCCCCATGTTGAGAAGACAAACCACAGATAAAGTAGCCTCTCCTGGCCCCCAGCCAGGGGCGTGGGTGCCTCCGTCCTGTGTGTGCAGACAGCTGAACAACCAGATTGTGACCTCGGCCTGGACTTCCTTAGCTGGCTGGAGATGAACTCGTTTTCAGAACTGTGAAACTTGACATCCTTTATCCCGATACCTTCAACTCCCAAGTTTGCTTGGCCAAAACAAGCCATCTCTGCTGAATCTTTGGGGCTCTTTCTCATGGAAAAGGAGGCTGCTGCTTTGGCCATTTCTGAAGGCCCAGTGTCCACAGAGCCTTTCAGCAACACAGTCACCCCTTTGGACCCCAGCGGGGAGTATTCTGCTGTCATTTCAGTCACATTTTTAGACAATGAAACTAGATGGTGAGGAAGGGCCACTCTGTGCTGGCGCTCAGGCGAATTCAGGAGTGGAGCAGCCTGCATCACTCCCCCAGGGACTGCTGGTTAGCCCAGGACTGGAGACTCATTATATTCCCAATTAGAGGTTCTGCCACTGAGCAGGTGCCTTCAGCTTCAACCCAGAGAGGAGCCCTGCTCTGCCCTGCAGGGGCCTAAGAAGCTTACATTATTTACAGTCACAATTCACCTTTTATTGTTGATGTTGGTGCTTCCATTTGGTGTCAGAAATTTGCATGTTAAGGACTTTCTAAAGTTTTCTTTGGGCATGGGGTTGTGGGGAGCTGCTGCCTCATGCCCCCAATTTCACTGCGTCCCACATTCCTTACAGCCTTCTCTCATCCTCTTCTTCCATGCATTTTAGTTTAAGTTTGTATTTAGGGTCAGCATTTTGAAAGAAGAGTTAGCATCATTTTTAATTTTTAGCATCACGAATCTAATTTACTTGTTCCATGAGTTAATAGTGTTGGCTGCTTGAAGAGCACATGCCTTCTCTGTGAATTTGGCAGCTCCATCTGGGGTGATGGCGAGGGATGAGACCACTTTGCTGGGCCAGCCAGGGCTGGCCTGGGCTGGGCTGTGGCTCATTCAGGCTTTGCTTTAAGATTGAAGTTGGAGCTAGAGCTGAAGACGCCACCAGGGCCTGAGGCAGAGCCAGGCTTGGCCTCTATTACATGGCAGGGTTATTCCCATTCACAGGGTGGCACCCTTCTGCTCTGTCAGCTTTCCCAAGCACATGGATTTTTAAAAATTTCAAGAAAGGAAAATAATTAAAACCTACGGAACTGACAAAGTAGGAAGAGGGTGTTGAATTAGAGGCAAAGAAGGAGACCCAGAACTTCACAAACCCGAGCACCTGCTAGAAACTTCACGGCGTCAGGACAAACAGAATGATTCCAGAGCCATCTGTCTCTGCCCTCCCCCCGTCTTCCTACTTGACACTTTAGAAGCCTTACTTGAGTGATAAGGATATGTTACCACAGCATTTTTACTTGGGCAACACACTTTATTGTTTAGTTCCAGGGAGAAAAATGGTCGATAGATTGATGAAGGCAAAATGACCTTGTTGTTGAGCAAAAGCCTCCAGATCTCATCACCTTCAGTAGCACTGCCTTCACCTAAATGCTGGTGACCTTATTGTAATTGATTTATACAGGCTCTCCCCAGTGTGTTTGCATTGCATGTGGCATTTGACATTTCATAACTTGGCCTCTCAAAGCTGGGATCCAGGATCAGCATGCACACTTCCAAAGAAGACAGTAAACATTCGTTAGAGCTTGCTCTTGAGCTGGCATGGTGGGATCATACCCAGCATCCTTGGTTGATGGAGTAAAAATCCTAATCACGGAGAGTGTATGCCCTGGGAGACTCATAAAACAGGTTGCTAATAGGGTACGAATCAATCAATCAATCAATCAATCAATTCATATTATTAAGCATTCTGTGGCCCCATTCCATCCTTCTCCCCAAATCAGTTCAGCTCTGGGAACTCAAATGCAGGAGCAGATTTCCCAAACTTTAAGAATCTCCCAGGTGTTATGAGATGAGCTCACATCAAATGGTAAACAGTTCAAGGAACTGTAGTATGGAAGGGGGCAGACAGAGCTTGGACAGAGACATGAGGAGAGATTTCTGGAGAAAAGCAGATGGAGAATTTGCATAGTTGGAGGGAAGCGGGTCAGCGGGCAATGACGATGGAGGCGACACGCTGACTGGTTGCCTGGCTCAACCACTCTTCATTGTTTGAGCTTCATGGGTTCTTCTCAGCCACTCTGGAGCCTCACCATTCTCCCTGCATAATGGAGCCAGTGACCCCATCTCTCAGGGCTACGGCGAGGTTCTAATAGGCAAAAGAGGTGAGACTTCCTTGTGAATTTTTCAGGAAAGAGGAGGAGATGCCTCCTGCTCCTTCTTGGGGATTGGGGGCAGGAGTGGGGCTCACACCTGTAATGCAAGTACTTAGGGAGCCAGAGGTGGGAGGATCACTTGAGTCCAGGAGTTCAAGACCAGCCTGGGCAACATGGCAAGACCCCATTTCCAGGAAGAAAAAAAAAAGTGTTGTGGGGTAAGAGTTGTGGTGGGGTAGGGGGCAGAACAAGCAAACTTTCAGAGATGGGAATGGGCAGCAAGGTCAAGACCAACTCCAACAAACTCCACAGAGGTGTTTGTGTTCTGGCTCTGGAGGGCTCAGCCCCTGCTAGGGCACAGCCAGCACATCCAGCTTCTTGAGCAATTAGGCCATTTCATCAATCACCTGAGAGCTGTTCCTTCCACCAGACCACCAGGCAGGCTCCAGGGTACCTTTTGCCCCCATAAACAAAATTCCATCACTGATAACACAGACTCTCCTCTGCCTCGATATATTGCTCCAACAGGAATTCCAAGGCCGAGAAATGGCCTGTATAACTTTCTCCTTATTAGGCAATAAAACATCCAGAAGTGTTAATGTATACAGAACAATTCCATGCATGTCAACCACATCTTCAGAATAGCTCTAAATTATTCTCAGCTTCCTTTTTCCTGCAAATGGCTTAAAGGATGCACTTTTTAAGTCCATACACTTGAAAGATAGAAGGACCCTGTCAATGGGATCTTTGCATGCAGAGGGAATACAATTGAAATTTCAGAGACATTGATAAAGAAGCTGGGTAAAAATCTGGCCTTGGGAAACGTGAAGTTTTTTCCCCACTTTTTTGTTTCTTTGAGGTATATTTACATTCAGTAGAATACTCAAATTATAAGTTTATGGTTTTATAAATTCTTCTATGTGTATACTCATGTAATCACCATCCCAATCAAGATGTGTGGTGTTTTATCACTCCAGAAAGTTCCCTTGTCCCCTCCTCCTCCAGGTGATACCATCCCACCTCAACCCTGGCTACCCAGAGGCAAACAATATTCTGATTTCTTTACTACAGGTTAATTTTGCCTGTTCTAGAACTTCATATGTGTTGGATGATGCAGATGTACTGGTTCATGCCTGGGTCTGTCACTCAACCTAAGGCTCTAAGAATCATCTGTGTTGTATTAGCAAGTGGTTATGTCTTCCTTTCTCCCACCCACCTGCCCTTTTTCTCTCCCCTTCCCTTCCTTTCCCTTCTTCCATTCTTCCCTTCCCTTCTTTTCCCTTCCCTCCTTCTTTCCTTCTTTCTCTCTCTCTCTTCCCTTCTTTCTTTTGTTCTTTCTTTCTTTCCTTTCTCTCTTTTCTTTCTGCAGGACCTCAGTCTGCTGCCAAGGCTGGAGTGCAGTAGCACAGTCATGGCTCACTGCAGCCTCAACCTCCTGGGTTCAAGTGATCCTCCTTCCTCATCCTCCTGAATAGCTGGGACCACAATAGCTGTGCACCACCATGCCCAGCTAATTAAAAACAATTTTTTTTAGAGATGGGGTCTCGCTATGTTGCCCAGGCTGGTCTCAAACTCCTGGGCTCAAGCAATCCTCCTACCTCAGCCTCCCAAAGTGATGGGATTACAGGTGTGATCCATTGTGCTTGGCCTGTTATTTTTTTTTCTTGCTAGCATTTTATTGTATGAACATCCCTAAATCTGTTTACCATCCTACTATTGAGGACTATTTGGGTTGTTCACAGTTTGAGGCTGCTATGAATAAAACTATCAGGAATGTGTGCACATGTTCTCATTTCTCTTGGATAAACTCCTAGGAGTGGAATTGCTGGGCTGCACAATGATTACTATAGATTTTATTAAAAACAGAAAGCTCCAAAGTGGTTGTGCCATTTCCCATGATGCTCAGCAGCTTCTGAGAGTTCCTGTTGCTCCAGATCCTTGCCAAGGCTGGGTTTCAATGGTCTTTTTAATTCTTGTCATCCTTATGTGAATGTAATGGTAAGGCATTGTGGTTTAATTTATGAAACAAAGGGTAGTATTGTAATATGATTAAGCTTGGTTGCTTTCACCTGGGATACTCTATGGACAAAGTCAAAAAACAGCTGGTGGCTCCATGAGTTGGGATGAATGGGGAGCTGCTAGCAGGGGTCTCAGTACACACAGCGGAAGTCACCTTAGAAAGAGAAGTGCTGCCAGGGAGGGCAGGGCCATGTGCCATGCAGAACAGCCCTCGTGGGAAGTCCTAGTCCCTCAAAGCCCTCAGTTTCAGGATTAAGCCGTCCAGTTAGGGATCGAGCGAGGACAAGGGGAGGTAGCAGGTCCTCTGTTCTCCAGGTTGACTCCTTTGTCTCCAGTGAACCACGTGTCAGGATTGCACAGGCCTTGCCTTACAGGGCCCACAGCCAAGCCCCACAGCTGACTCCCAAGCGCCCGGAGTCTCCATTCAGGTGTGTGTTGCAGGAATCTCCTCAGGCAAATCGGCCGGGCCAGGCCACTTGCTGCTGGCTAAGATGGCCGCCACCGGGCAAGAAGAGCCTCAGCCGGTCATGGGGAGAGGTTATAGTGATTGATGCAAGATCCATTTATTTCCCCGCTGCCCAGTGCAAGGTCAATCCTGATAGACAGCCCTGAGCCACAGGGGGTCCACCCCTCGACCTCAATATCTCACTCCTTAAAAATCCCAAAGCGCAGGGAAAGGTCAGCTTGCTGGTCTTGGCCTCGTTCACAGCAGCTCCCTGGCACGCTGCCAGAGCTCTGCAAATCATGTCGTGGGTTCCTTTTGCACCCTCCCTGCTTCTTACTCTCTCAGGCTCCCATGAGGGACATTTCAAGCCAACTCAATCATAATACATTTTAGAATGATGAGGAGGGTGACAATAGCGATGGTGATGATGATGACCATTTCTCGATTGCTTGCACAATGCTAGACTGACTCCATCATTTAAGTATCACAGCCACCAAGTTTGAAATCAGATCTCCAATCTACAGTGGAGAAGTGGAGCTAGTAGCTGAGAAACTTGTCTAAGATCACGTTGAACATTGTCTGCAAAGGAGATCAGGGGAGCATTCTGTGAATGTCCTTAGTGATGGAAGGCCTGGATGCGAGATGAAACGGGCAGAACAGTGAAGACATAACAAACAATCCTGGAGTGTGGTCGAGAAGTCACCAGGAGAGCTCTGAGTCCAGCAAAGAGGAGCAGGAAGCGTTTGTGGAGCAGCTGAGACCATGTGCTTCCTGGAACAGATGCGGCCTTGGGATCCTCAGATCTGCTTCTGACCTTTAAAAATAAAACCATGTCAGACACCTCAGCTGTCTGAGTGTACTCACGTGTAGGCAAAGAAAATCACCCCCGGCTGCTTCCACAAGGGCAGCTGGCAAAGCAACCACCATTCCCTGTGTGCTGTCCAAGACCCAAGCCTCCTGCTCAGCACTTTGCACACTGAACTCTCGGCAGCTTTGTGAGACCAGGATTCTCCCTGTTTGACAGATGAAGAAACTGAGACTTGGTCACCAGTAGGCACGAAGTGGTAGAGTTGGCCCTCAAGCCAGGCCTGTCTGATTTTGAAGGCCATGATCAACGTGGCATGCTATGTTATGCCATGTCAATGTGTGAATAAATGTGTTACGTGAGACGTGCAAGCACATGCTAACAGCTTCAAAAAATAGCAAAAGAGAGACACCAAAATCCATTTCTATCCTTTCCTGGTTCTCCCGTCCCCCTCCTCAGAGATAATAGGTAATAATCTTTTGAACATCATTCCAGGGATATTCCATTCATACACATATTCTATGCATAATTTTGCATAATGACCCTCTTACTCTTTATGCAAGTAAGTACATATAATGTGCATTTTTTTTCTGTACCTTGCTTTTCTCAATTAACAGGGTGTTTGACAAACAGTTCAGCACGAGCGCAGATGGACTTGACTCATTCTCGGAGATGTCCTGTAGCTTTGTATGGTGAACCCCAATTTACAGAGCCATTACCCTTTTACTCTGCATCTATAGTGTTCTTCTCATATCTTTGGGCAAGTCTGAGAATGTTTGTGGGATGAATTCCTTGGCAAGGAGTTGCCAAGTCAAAGGGCACACCCCTTTTTAATCTAGAGGGATGCTGCCAACAGCTCTTCGTGAGTTGCTCTTTCTACTCCCGTCAGCAATGTTCAAGGGCATTGAGTTTCTCATGCAGAGCAATCACGGGGTGTTGTCTGACTCTGTAATGGAGCCAATCTGATAGACACCTCGTCTGCATCGCTCTTATTATAAGTGAGGCTGGGGAACTCTTCATAGACTTTCAAAGCCAACTGTAATTTCCTTCCCTGTGATGTGGCTGTTCCCGTCCTTCAACAGACGGGAGGACACTCTTGGTGTCCTCTCTCCTACTCTATAAAGCTCCTTGCAAGAGGGCGATGGGTAGTGGGCTGGGGGTGGAGGCCATTGAGGGCTGCAGGAGTCTTGGACTCTAAGACCAGCAATGCATTTACCTCTCCATTAATCTTGTTCAAGACATTTGATCTCTTTGGAGCGTGGTTTCCTTCTGAAAGGGGTTTAGATCAGAATAAGGCTAAAAATCTATGAATCTCTAGTTATTGCACAGACAGTTGTGGCTGGCAGTTTACTATCTACTCAGAAGGAAATGGATCTGAGCTTCAGAAGAAAGAATTTAATTTAGATACTGTGGACAACTTCCTGATGTCTCAGGATATTAAACTCTGAAATGAATGATGATAGTCTGGGGTAGAATATGTTTGTAATACAAAGAACTTCGGAAACAAGACGACTCATTTGTCCTAATCGGAAAAGTTTCCTTCTGGCCCTGAAGGAAACCCCTGGCTGGGGGTTTGAAGCTAGTGTGTGCACAGGGGTCTTTGAGGGCCTCAGTGTGTGGTGGGCTTCCTGTTCTCGTAGCTGGGTGCCAAGTTTATTGGCAGTGTTTGGCCCAATTACCTGTTTGACCCTGGAGTTCATGCATTATCTAATTTCATGATTCAAGTCATTACACCTGTTAGGAGCAGACACATTGTCAGTTTTAACTTAATTCCTAAAATTAGCATTATTGAAAAAATGAACTGCAGGGGGAACTCCTGATTTTAATCAATAATTCAAGTGAGCATGGTTAAAGAATGTCAAAATTCAGCAAAAGCATCTAGAGCATCCACAACAATGACCTATGTCTGACATTTTAGGCCACAAAGTGTTCGGGATAACTGAGTTGTCCAGTGAGGGGAAGCAGAAACTGCTCTGAGCACTGAAACTTCTTTCCTTTTGACGGACATCACTGCCGGATACCTTGTGTAGTTTCCTGCCTTAGTGAACAGAACACACTCAGCATCATTTTGCCTTTTCTTAATAACTCAAGGTCCTATTAATAACATCCAATAGGAATTCAGACAACTGACGCTGACCTCTCTGGTTTTGCAGAGCTCTCGAATACTAGCATTTGGGGGAAATTTAAATTGTCCAATTTGCCCTCCTTGATGTAGGGGAGCACTTTTCAGTATCCCAAAATAGAGCCTAAAGAACTTATATTGAGAGGTCTTTAGTGTCTGGGAGACCCTGGACACTGGAGCCAGCTGTACAGTGGGAGTCTTCGTTAGCTAACCACCACCTCCTCAACAACTGCCCTTTTGCCTTCGAATCTTTACCAAGTGCCCACCAAGCACCTACCATGCCCAGGCACTGTTCTCCCTGCTGAGGAGTCAGTGATATGCCAGGAGGCAGATGTGGTTCCTGCCTTCAGGAAGCTTGAAATCTATTGTGGTGACAGGTATCCAACAGAGCCCACCACAGCTACACCTACAAGCATAGGTTGTTACATGCATGACCAAGGAACTACATGGGGTCCCAGCAAAAAGAAGAGCAGGTGATGGTGGCAGGGAACCTGACCTTTGTTCTGGTTTCACAGATGTTTTACCAGGACACAGTTTCCTATGATTAGGGGGTAAATTGCAGTTCTGCTCTTCCTGATCATGTGAACATGGATGATTTAAAAGTCCCTCCCAGAGCCTCCCACTGGCGGAGGCTCTGTGCTGGGAAAGAGCAGCAGAAGTGGGTCTCTGAGTGCTTTGTGTGGAGTAACAGGTTCTTGAGCACACTGGAAGCTCCCAGAACATCACTGCATTGTGGGGAGAACCCAGGACTGTCCACTGGGAACATAGAGCCTCCAACACCCACTTCATCCTCAGAGCGCTGCAGGGACAGATGAGGGATCAGGGCCAAGATCCCCCAGGCACAACCTCATCCCCTTTCCAGGACCTTTATTTTGTGCTACAATTATAGGAAGGGAAAGACTGAAGGAAAAATCTGGTCATTAAACCGAGGGGTGATTTCCGGCCCTTGGAGCAAGAACGGTGCAAAGAATCTCTTTAGACTTGGAGGGAAGATTGGTTCCCTGCAAACCAGAGAAAGAGGTATGTGGGTCAACTGTCCCAGAGTCCTGTTCTTGTGTGTCCTGAGAGAACCTGCAGAAGGAGATGGGGCTCAGGGCTGACATGCCGTAGAGGACCAGGTGAGGTTACCCTCAGGGAGTGGGGGAGGAAACAGGCCAGAGTGACTGCAAACAGCTAGCAGGCTACAGGAACCTGAGAAGGGAGCAACGCCAGCAAGGCGGGATGGGGAGACGGGGAAAGATTAGAGAAAGTCCCGGAGAAGACAATTCCCAGGTCCAGACCAGCTTCCAAGGCCTTCTTTGTGTCTATCTTACAATTACAGAAGAAGCCCCATTTATGAAGTGCCTACTGCATGTTGGCACTGTGTGCTAAGGGTTTCCAATACAGCCGCAACCTGGGTCAGGTCTACACCCCACTGGTGGGAGATTTCTGATGGATTGTGGGCAGCTATTTTTTGTTTTCACAGCCATGGATTTATGGACCTTGGTAGGCATTAGAAAATGTTTCATTACTCATGCAGTCTGGGATCTCACGGTCATTATTGCCTAGGAGTGGGTTCAATTCTATAAACCATCTAGAGTTGATTGAGAGAGAACAGTCTTGCGAGTGGCAGTCCGGGTGGGATGAAGAAGGGGCTGAAATCATAAAGGAGCACGTCAGTTGTTGTGTTTGGGGGACATCGAGCCTGAGTGAGGTTGAACAGCATCCTTCGGAGTGCGCGGCTGTGAAGAGGCTGTGGGTTTCCAGCCCAGGTCTAGCTGGGTCCAGAGCTGGAGCTGAGGGTGCCTGGGCTTTTCTTCCCGCTCAAGGTGTTGGCCCCGGGTACTCAGTGAGGAGACAAAGCCAGCCCGCCCCTGTGCCTCAGCCGCTCTGGACCTCACCTTCACCCTTCTCTGCTCCCTGGACACCACGGTACAGCTGAGACAAGGCAGCCTCAGGGGCACACACCCTGTGTCACCGGGTAGGTGGACAGAGCCCAAGAAGACCCTGGAGGCACAGCTCATTGTTTGAGTGGAAAGGGTAGCAGGCAGGTTGAAGGGCAGTTCAGAGCATGAGCTTTGGCGGCAGGACTGGGATTCAGTTTGAGGTCTGGCTGCTCCTAACCCGGTGGTCTCTGGCCAGTCCTGCCACATTCCTGAGCTCCAGGCCCCCCTTTTATAAAATAGGGCAAGTTATGTGCTCCCTGGGCTGCCTTGGAGGTCGAATGGAGTCAAGGGGTTGCCCTGTGCCCCAGCCTCAGAGCAGTGTCTGGAGGGCCCCAGAAAAATGCTCCCTTCCCCACCAATCACTGGCTGATGGCCCCTGCCCACCTTTCCCTTGGATGAGGACCTGGAAAGTGGGAAGGGCCAGGTTTTTGTCAGCCCTTTGGTTTTGGGCAGTGCCTGGCACCAGAAAGACATTCTTGGGACAGGCAACAGGCCAAGGCTCTGAGGAGCGACCCTCACTGTGGGGTGAGCCGTAGGGATGGGTGCCCAGGAAGGGGCAGAGCCAAGGAAGGAAGGCAAGGCAGCAGGGCCAAGGGAGAAAGCTGCTGGGCCCCAGGCAGGACAGAGGCCAGCCACTGGGAGAGCAGGGCTTCCCACCCCTGCGCAGGCAGGAAAGAGACCTCTGCTCCCTGGCACCTCCTCTGTCCTGTGCAGGAAGCTGGGAGGGCTAGGACCTGGCAGGCAGTCATCACTGCCTCAGTCCTGCTTCACCCTGAGTCTGACAGGCGAGGACCCCATCACTTTCCCTGGGAAGATGAGCCCGCTAATAACCAAGTTCAATAAGAGAATCAATTAACACGCCTAGTAGTAGAGCTGCTCACTCTGCCTCCTCCTGGCAGGTGCCTGCTAGGGTCAGATGAAGCCCATAATTACAGCGTCAGGTTTGCAGCCTTTTTCATGGTAATTTGTTCCTGTGAGACAAACAAACAAGTATGTATATGTATGTCTGTGTATATATAAATACATAAAGTGTGGTTAAAATGGAGCCTGAGCAGAGGTCCGGGGTACTGGCAAAGACGGACGCATTTAATTTCCTGCATGCTTACTCTGGCTTGAAAGCCTGCAGCTGTGTGGCTGATGTTTCTGAGCAAAAAACACACTGTTCTAGGAAGGCATCTTCTCCATGATTTATCAACCAGCGTTTTGGGAGCCAAATTAATTGCTAAATGTTCTATCGAGTAACTCAACTTTGGCATTGAAGGATCTGGCGCAGGGAGGTTGGAGGTTTGACGACCAGCGGCCTTCTCAGAAGTAGTCCTTTCTGGAAGCAGAGCCCATGCGCGGGGGAACCGGCTGATGGGCTAGAAACCCGGGCTGCAGAAACCATTAGCTTATGTTTCTAGAGAGAGCCTTGCTGCTGTCTCTCAAACGTCTGCAGCTCCGGAGGCCCCCCAGGGTGGCTTACTGGGCTGTGGGCCTGGGCTGTGCTTGTGTCTGCCTGTGGGCATCTGTCTACACAGCTCTGCCAGGCATCTGGAACTCTCTCTGGCATCCTCCCTCTGCAACCCAGGCCAATTTGAGAATCTGGCCTCACCCCTGTCGATGCTTCTCTTGCCCCTGTGCCCCCACCACAGGTGGGGCAGATGGGAAGGCACAAGGAGGTTTTCCAAGGCTGGAAACGGGGCCATGATAACTCAGGAGGTGGCTGCACTCCAGATGTCTCTGGCCATCTTGCTGTTTGGTGCGCCCATCCTGCTCTCGGGCCACACTCGCCCCGCCCAGTCTCTAGGCCTCTTCCTCAGGCTGCGCCCACTATTCAAGGTGTTCCCCCTCCAGGCCTAAAACCCCCGCCGCTCAGGACCCAGCTCCTGGCCCACCTCCTCTGGGAAGCCCTCTGTGAGGGGTTCTAGGCTGGGACTGTTATGACCTCCCACTTGCACCTTGGCTTGGCTCCTGGTACCTCCTGTGTCCTCATGTGGTGAGAGACAGGTGGCAGCCTCCCCACATGTGTGTGTGCATCTCCTGAGGTGCTGAGCGCATGGGAGGAGGGGAAGCAAGCTCACTGACGCGGGGAAACCTGTCCTCCAGGCCGCCTGGTTAGAGTTTGCGGGGCGGGTGCAGCCCCAAGGACCGTGTCTCTCAAGTGAGGTCTCCCAGCTCCCAAAGTCGTTTTCTCCTGAGGAACCATGCTAAAAATGCTGGTTCCAGGGCCCTGACAGAACCACGCTCTCAGGAGCCAGCGCTCAGGGTGCCTGGGCTTTTTCTTAGAAGAGGCCTGGGATCTATTTCTGAAATAAGCTCTCTCAGAGAAATCTGACAGGTGCAGAATTTCAGAGCTACAGGCTGAGACAATGGCAGGGGCCTCCAGTAGCCGCCCGTCTCTGGGGCCCCTGGCCCACATGAGGCCCCTCAGGCCCACACACGGTCCCTCCAGCTCACACAGGGTCCCTCCAGCTCACACACGGTCCCTCCAGCTCACACACGGTCCCTCCAGCCCACATGGCCCCACATACAGTCCCTCTGGCTCACACACGGTCCCACTGGCCCACACACCACTCTTGCTGCTGAGGTTTTGTGCTTCTGCCAAGCCAGGGGACTGTTCTGTGGCCCTGGAACCACTGTGAAAGCAAACAGCCCTCCACTGTGTTGGGAGACAGCTCCGGCTCCTCCATCCTCAAATGTGAGAGCTGATGATTGGGGTGGAGGAGGAGGTGAGTGGGGAGGGGGTGGGGGAGAAGGAGGTGATGGGGAAGAGATGAGTGGGGAAGAGATGTGTGGGCAGGAGGTGAGCAGGGAGGAGGTGGAGCAGGGATGAGTGGAGGAAGGAGGTGATAGGGAGGAGGTGAGCAGGGAGAAGATGAGCAGGGAGGAGGTGGAGGGGAAGGAAGTGATGGGGGAGGAGGTGAGGGGGGAAGGAGGTGATGGGGAGGAGGTGAGAGGGGAGGAGCTGAGCGGGGCGGAGCATGTGTCCTCTCTTTAAGCATCCTCTGTGTTCTGCAGAGGCCAAGCAGTCCGGGTGCCCGCCTTCCTCAGTGGCCCATGAAATAACTTTGCTCCCCAGATTCTGAGCGTGGGTTAGAACGTAAGTCCCTGAGCAGCCCCATCTCTGGGCTAGGGCAGGGAGGGCAGGGTCCCCTTTCAGCCTCACACCTGGGATGCACTCGTAGGAGCCCGCCAGGTGTTCTGCCCAACTTAAGGTCTCAAACACCAGCCCAGGGCATTGCCACCTTCCCACAGTCATGGCGATGATGAGCTTGGAGTCCTGCAGATGTCGAGGAGGGACAGGGCTGCACCCCTCACCCTAGCATCACTCCCAGGTCTGCCGGCCACAGAGGGTGGCGCTGGATTCGGTGGGGAAATGTGTGTTTGCACTGGCTGTGCTCTTTACCGTGCACCTCTGGGCAAGTCCTCCTAGGGCCAATGGGAGGAATCGCAGAGGCTTAGACAGGCAGCTGTCTTCACCGCATTCCTTCCTGCTCCCTCTGCTGTGACAGGCTGCTTCCTGCCTGGGAGCTTTGAGTTCAGAAAGCTATGAGCTGCTTTGAATTCAAGGGGCAGGTTCTCTCTCTCTCTAAGGGTCCCTGAGGGAGGGCTGGGGGCGAGTTCAGTAGGGAGGCTTCAGACAAAACCCAAAGAGATAGGCTAGTTTCCTTTCTAGTTAGCCTAGGTGGCCAGTGCCCTGTGGCCACTCGAGCACGTGTCTGTCTGCTCCAGCATGGGGCTGAGGCTCCTGTTCCAGGATTGGGGCTGTCGCTGGTCTCGCGTTCCTTCTTGAAACCCAGATGACCCACCCCAACCTGACCTTTGGACGTGTAGGGCATCTGCTCAGAAGAGGTTGCCCTGTTAGCCTATTGTTCAGCCTTGCCTGGTTGTCCCAAACCTTGAGCCGATCTCTGTAGCCTCAAAAAATCTTAGACTCAGGAGGGAGGGTGGCCCGGAGGACCTCATGTCCTGCATTTGGGGACACAGACACAATCACGGCCTAATTAGACACAACTTGGCTCCCCTTCCATAAAGCTTGTTCAATTTCACTCCCACCTGTGCTATTTTCATGTTTGTTTCTAAATAAATTCACCTTTTAAAAACATTAAATAGATTTCTTTACACGGGGTCAGAAGTGGGAAATCATTACTCCTTGCCATATTTAATAGATGGTAACTGTGAAAAACAGAAACCAAGTGTTACTAGCTAGAGACCCTTGCCTGAAGAGGATTCTGAGCCCGAGTCCAGCTTTGTTCACAAGGAAGGCTGTGAGTGTTCGGGGCCTGTGGATATATTAGACAGAGATTTTTCCTGTCACCGTAATGCCGCGCTTTAGCAAATTCTGACCAAGTGCAGCCCTTCAAACTCCAGGGGGAAACTGAGGCACCAGGTAGCGAAAGGAGAGGCACCAGGTCAAAGGGGAGTCTGATAGCTGGGCTCAGACACCAGCTGGAGCTCTTCTCCACACCTTTCCATCTCACTCGTCCCCTCCCTCTGTGCCTCAGTTTCCCTCCTCTCCATTAGTCCAGCCTCAATAGCCATACAGGTGGCAGTGGTGGGGATCAGGTGTCAGAGAGGAGCAGCAAGCTCTGTCTCAGCTCCATGGTGGTCAATGGGGACCCTCCAGTCCTCTCCCTTTGGCTGATGATGGCTCTCTCCACGTGTCAGCCACAGCAACCCTGTCCCCAGGCACTAGCTGCTGTTGGAAGAGAAACATGCAAATTCCATCATTCTCCTCAAACACGAAAGGGAATGTTTAAACTGGAGCCAGTCAGGGGTCGGGGGTGAAGGGAGTGGCCTCCATAAGGAATGCATGATAAATCATCTCGCCTGGCTTCTTGGCTACGTGAACAGTTTTATTTTTCTCCCAACCCCTCCCATTTGTCCTCATGTTGGGCACTGTTTTGTGTTCCAGAAGGACAGGGAGAAGGACAGATGATGGCCCCACCGTTCATCACAGTTCTGGCAACGCAGAAGGCCTAGAGAGGAGGCTCGGGGGGGCTGGGGTGCAGGGCTCCAGCGTTTGCGGGGAAAGCTGTTTGGGAGTCACCACATCATCCATCATCAGCTGTCATGCGCATGCTGTTCCACCTCTGTTTATTTTCTGAGCATCTCCAAGAGCCTGGGACACCAGGGCAGGGCATGGCGGGTGGAGATGTTTGTTTCTCCAAAGAGAGCTTGCCGTCTTGTGAGGCAGCGACAGAAAACGCTGGGGGTGCTGAGCATCAGGTGGGAGCTCCCTGTTTTGGTTCAAGAGGGGCCATAACAAAGGGTACGGTTAACTGCAGCTTGTGTAGCGACAGGATAAGGAAGTTTCCTTCTTTCCTTACAAAGACAGACCAGGCAACAAAGCGAGACCCCATCTCTACAAGAAAATAAAATAAAATAAATTAGCCAGGTGTGGTGGTGCATGCCTGTGGTCACAGCTGAAGCTGAGGCAGAAGGATGGTTTGAACCCAGGAGTTTGAGGCTGCAGTGAGCTATAATGGCACGACTGCACTCCAGCCTGGGTGACAGAGTGAGACCCTGTCTCTAAAAAACAAAACGAAGAAAGAAATGCCCAAATGTCCCACCCCCTGCACATTTTTAGAGTGCTTCTCAGTTTTTCACCACCAACTTGGTGTCCCTAATGGGTCTTGGCAGTAGGGATGGAAATAAGGGGTGTGGGAAGTCAGTAAGAGAAGATAAATTGGTCCAAAGTTATTAATTCCATTAGGTCATAGGGCCGTACACCTTTCCTTTCTCTCCTGAGCGGCACTTCAGCTTGGAAGGTACAGGTAATCCCTTAAGTGATTCATCAAAGAGAATAAAGAACATGAAGCAATCACTCCTTGGCTGAGATATTAAAAGAATAAATTCAGGTTGGGTGCACCACCTTGGTGGTCAAAGAGAGGCCATATATCACACCTAAAGGACATTCACCGGTGTCAGAAAGAACGAGCTGTCTTTCTCCCCAAGGGAAAATTGCACATGGTGGAGGGAGATTCATTCAACTGGGTTTTTGCAAGTCAGGTCAAGAAGAGGAGGGTGCGACCAGGTTGATCACATCTGAAATATGATTGGCAGACAGCTAAGTGACCTCGGTGAGAAGGGAAGTAAATTGCCTTTTGGTTTCAAGTTTTCTGAAAAGCTGTGAGCCAGGCCTTTTGGCACAAAGTACATGCTAGGGGGTCACCTCCATCATGGGGAGCATCATCTGGGGCTGCTGGGGTGGCCAGGACCCTCACTGGGATGCCCCTACCTGCCCAGAGAGCTGCTGGCTGGCCCAGAATGGGCGTTGGATGCTGCAGATGCAGTTGTCAACACAGATGTCCGTCATCAACACCTGCCTGCCCTGGAAGCGAGGTTGGCAGGAGCAGCTTAGGGTCTGACCTAGGCCTTCCCTGGAAACCTACCTTCATCCCAGCTCTGGTCTGCATTTTCTACAACAACCAGGCACCCTTTCCAAACACAGCTGGGAGGCCAGGGATGATGGCTCATGCCTATAATCCCAGCACTTTGGGAGGCCAAAGTGGGTGGATCTTTTGAGCCCAAGAGTTCGAGAGCAGCCTGGGCAACATGGCAAAACCCCATCTCTACAAAAAAATAAATAAATACAATTAACTGGGCATGGAGGTGTGTGCCTGTAGTCCCAGCTACTAGGAAGGCTGAATCAGGAAGATCATTTGAGCCTGGGAGGCAGAGGTTGTAGTGAGCCAAGATTGTGCCATTGCATTCTAGCCTGGGTGACAGAGTGAGATCTGTCTCAAAAATAAAAATAAAAACACAACTGGGCCATATCACGCCTTTGCTTGAAATCTCTCCCATGGCCCACGACTTTTCTTAGGGATAAAATTCAAGTGAATTGTGAATGAATTATAACCCCAATACTATACCATTGCCCCAAGAGTCTCCCATAAGACAGAAGACAGCTCTAGGAGTTTCCTGGGGGCTGCTGTACCAAGTGACTACAAACTGAGTGGCTTGTGACAAGAGAATTGTATTCCCTCACCGTTCCAGAGGCCAGAAATCCGAAATCAAGGTGTCAATAGGGCCAAGCGCCTTCTGAAGACTCCAGGAGAGGCTCCTTCCTGGCCTCTTCCAGCTTCTGGTGGCTCTGGGTGTCCTTGGCTGGTGGCTGCATCCTCCCATCTCTGCCTCCATCCTCACATGGCCTTCTCCTCTTCTCTGTGTGTCAGGCCTCACTCTGCCTCTCTCCTACAAGGATGGCTATCATTGGATTTAGGGTCTGGCAGGATAATCCAGGGTGATCTCATCACAAGATTCTTCACTTAATCACATCCACAAGGACAGTTTCCCCAAATAAGGTCACAATAACAGATTCTGGGGATTATGATGTGGACACATCTTTTGGGGGTTACCATTCAACCCATAATAGTAGCTGGTTGTTTAAAGCTGGGGTCCCCAGGAAGCAGACCCTAGACAAGGGTTTGAGGGCAAGCAGCCGCTCCGGGAGGCAATCCCAGGTAACAGCCCTAAGACCCCGAGAAAGCGGTAGAGAGGAAAGAGTGAAGCAGCGCTCTCAGCGCATCACAGCAGCGAGTGACCCAGGCTGGCGCTCACCAGGGGGCTCTGGGAGATGGTGCCGGGCAGGCTGTGGGGCAAGGAAACTGGGGTCTCATTCAACTCCCACCATCCTTGGCTCAGGGCTGCTTCTGGGCATGAGAACTCCATGGCGCCTCCAGTTATGGGAGATCCCAGAGGACAGTCGCTGGTGTTCACAGAAGGACATTGTTGGAATGTTCTGTAACTGAGTGCCGAGGGCATATGGGCAGATACAGCAGCATCCCTGACCCCAGTCCTGGCGAACTCCCCTTTCTTCCTTCCTCCGGGCTCCAGTGTCACAGGATGCTGCAGAAGCCTGTGTGGGCAGGACCCTGCTCAGATCCTCAGGGCTTCCCTGGGACCCCACACGATTCCCCTCCATTCATAAGCCCCTCCTCCAGCCTCCTGGATGGATCTAGGTGGTCTCTGATTTGTGTGCTCTGGACACCATATTAGTGGAGGGAGGGAGGTTTAGATCCCGCTGGGGACAGGGAGAGACAGAGGCTGATGGTGGTCAGAGGGGCCATTTGCTATTGCCTCCTTCCCCTGAAGGCACCAGGGCTAGAGGTAGCTGGAACATCACCTGGGCTTCAGGTAGTGGTGTGGCCTCAGCCTTCCAACCCCAAACCAGATATGCCTTTTCCCCTAAGCTGACAGTGGGAAAGCTGGCTCGGATCCAGAGGATGGCATCTCATGTGTGAACATGGCAAGCAGAGATACCTGTGGCCCTGGGGGCAGCTTGGTCCGGGAAGCAGAAGCCTGGACTACACATGGTATGAGCAGTGATCTGCATTTCATTAACTCTGCCCCCAGGTTATTGGCTGCCACCAAGTTTGCCATCCTGGTGAGGAGCAGGCAAGGGGTACAGAGATGGGAAGCAGGGCCCCGTCTGGCATTTTTACCAGGGGTGATGCTGCTTCTTCACTGAGCCAAAGTAGAAACTGGACAGCAGAAGGAAACAGTTCTCCCTAAATAGCCTTGGGCAGCTCCTGAGCTGGGTACGTGGCTTTCTGATGCCACACCTGTTCTTCCTGCTTCCAGCAAAGACTCCAGCCCTGCTTTCCATCTGTGGCCTTCAGAATGGGGCTTGACTCTCCACCTGGAACCACAATGGGTAAAGGACCCTGGCTGGGTAAATCAGAGTCAGCCATGGATCAGAGATGGACACATGGCCCAATCAGGCCACTGAGTGTCAAGTCCTGGACTCTTGGCAGAATCTGTGCAGAAGAATCTCTTTCTTTCCTCTGGCTGCTAACATAGGGGACGCAAGCCTGGAGCTCTTGTGGCCCCTGTGACCTCCTGAGCAGAGCTGGGCTGGGAATGAGACCTCAGAGAGGGCACTGGAGCCGGGAGGTGGAGAGACAGGGGTCTGATGATATTCAGCAGCCAGATCCAGATGGGAAGCCCAGCCTCTCCTCCAGGACTTTCCAGTTACATGAGCCAACAGATTTGCCTGCTTCGAGTTGAGTTTCTGTCACTTGCAACCTGATGAGTCCTGACTATGACAGTTACTTAACCTCTCTAAGCCTCAGTTTCTGAGTCTATAAAATGGTAGTAAAAGTGGCGCTTACTTTATATAGTTGTCCTTACATACGATGCTCTGAGGATGTAGTTTGTGAGAAGGCAGTGGGAATGCAGTAAGTTTAATCAGGGTTTGTTGAGTGAGGGAAATTCAGGAAACTTCTGTCAGTCACTTTAGCCAATTTGAATCTCTCCTTTTTTTGTGCAAAGACAAACTACAGCTTACTCAACTGGTACTAATTTATCTAGGTTCAGCATTTGATTTTATTGGGCCTTGGATTTTCATCTATTTTGTGTCTATCTCATTGCTCCAAATTAGTACAAGCTCCTGAATTGCAGGGGCCACTTCCTATTCCTCCTGGGATGATCAGGTTGGGCAGGCCAGGGTGCTGCTTTAAAAGTCAGATTTTGCTTCTTTAGTCTTCCCTATTGTTAATGAACAGTTGTTGGATGTCACTTTGAGCCTGGCTTGTTCTAAGTGTTTATGTTAGTTAAGGGTCTTTCTGTGTCTATAGAAGGAAAAATTCAAACTGAGTTAAGCCCAAACTAGACTTTGTTGGCTCACGTAGCTGAAAGGCCCCGGGGTAGCTGCCTTTAGGCCTGGCTGGACCTAGTAGTTCCAGTGTCATCACAGGACTCTAACAACTGTCATGGCTCTGCTTGTTTATGTGCTGGTGCCAAGACTATCTGTTCCTGGGGGCTCCCAGCAGCCCCAGACTCATGGGAAAAAATGACCATGTCTTTCCCTTGGTCACTCTAACAAAAGTCTCAGAATTAGCCCTGATTGGACAATCTGGGTCACATGCCCATCTGTCAATCAATCACTGTGGTCAGGATTATGCTGACTGACTGAGGGCTGAGTTGCAAGCCCCACCCCCTGCCCTGCTCAACTACAAGGACCAAGAAGGGGAATGAATTCCTCTGGGAACATCAGCATGCAGCTACTAGAAGAAAGGCTAATGGATGCCAAGCCACCTCTGTGGCCCTTGTCACTCAAATCCTAACAAGTTCCAGAAGTAGGTACCATTACATGTTGCATATGAGGACAGATAAGGCACAGGGAGGGTAAGGGACCTGCCCAGTGGCACACAGTTGATCAGTTGATAAGAAGACTCCAACCCAACTACAAGGTTCTTTGTAATGACCTCAAAAAGAATTTTTGCTGTTGTTTCTCTGCTTTCCTCTGTTTGTGATTCCCTCACACCAGCACAGTGCAAGACACACAGTAGGCCTGAAAACACTGCTCATTTGAGTCCATGGATGCCTCTTTCTGGTGTTTGTGTGATTGTTTACTCCTCAAGGTTTCCAAAGGCTAGAGTACGGCCAACAGCAAAACACATCAATTTTTACTGCAAATTAGTTTTTGAATAAATGATATATAAGTTTACGCATCCTAATTAACCAAAAATTATTTATTACAGCAATTAAAATAAAGTTGTGTAAATGACTGCAATTTTAAGTTGTTGACAAAGCAGTAAAGTCCATTACTGTTTCTTGCCCTGCCGAGCCTCCTGGAAATCCTGCCAGCAGCTCAGCTGTCCCGCCCCCCTATGAAGATTGCAAGGAGCAGAGTCAGAGAATCTATTGAGCTGGGTCCCCTGGGGACCTGACTCCAGGCTGGAGGCCCTCAGGCAACAATCAGCATCTTCTGACTTAGTAATGCCAGGGAGGGTATTAGAAACCACTAGACTCCTCAGCCACCCAGACGCAAAGATACAAGGTTGGGTGATGTGCGTGTCTCTCTTCAGGACAGCCCAGAACAGCCAAGTCTGTTCTGCCTCTAACTCTCCTTCCCCTTGCTTTGTCCTGTGGCTTGCTGGGACCAACTTGAAATGCCCCCTCTTCGCAACCCAGCATTTATCCATCCATCCATCTAGTCATCCATCCGTTATCCTCCATCCATCCATTCATTCTTTCTTCCATCCATCCATCCTTCCACCCACCCAATAATTCATCCATTTATCACCCATCCATCCATCTGTCATCCATCTAATCATCTATCCTTCATCTACTCATCTGTCCACCCATCTCTCCAATCATCCATCCACTTAATTGTCCATACATCCTTCCACCCTTTCATTCAATCATCCATCCATCCATCCATCCATCCATCCATCCATCCATCCATCCATGTTTCCATCAATGCACCATACCCCAGGTGCATGTTTCCCACTTAAATGTCCTTGGGGGCATAGTGACTACTGGAAAACTCCAAAGAGAGCTGTCAGCCATGGGCTCAGCCAGGCATCCTGGGGAGTGCCAGGAAAATTCCCCTGGGAAACACCAATTTTTGCCCCATCCCTAGTCCTACGAGAATTCTGGGGGAGGCTGAAGAATGAGTAGATTCATTTTCTCTATGTGGAGAGGAAGAATGCAGGCAGGAGAATGGCATAGAAGAAACGAAAGGCATTTTAAAGAATTTGGGGGCCATAATTCAAGGAAGTAAAACTGGTGTGGAGCCTGTTTCTCCTCATTTTCCAGTGGAGGGGAGTATGAAGCATGGTTGGATTGCTCAGATATTGGATGGGACATACTTGTATTAAAAAGTATGTTGTTTATTTGAAATTCAAATTTATGTCTTTTCTTTTATTCTTTCTTTAGCATGATCTGACAACCATAAGCTTGCAGACCCACCTGGGTTCTGCCTCTTGTGAATAGGTAGCCTTGGGTGAGTCATTCTGACACTTGGTGAGCCTCTCTGACACTCACCTTTCTCACCTATAAAATGGGGATAACAATAAATACCTCGGGGAGTGTAACCAAAATTGCCCACCACTGGGACCACATAGGTGGTGGATTGTGTAGAACAGAAGCATGAAAGGATCACCAGAAATTCCAGGTCTGTAGACTGCAGGACAGAGGCCTTGGCCAGAAGTGCTCAGAATTGAAGTTCAACAATGCTCTGCAAGTCACAGGAAACATCTGTGGGGCAACTGTGGTCCCTGGGATGCTATTTTGTAAGCTCCCATTTTTCTAGGGCTGTCCAAAGGATGGCATAGGATAACACGGTGATATATGAACCCCAAAGGTTCGGCGCACCAAGCCGGCATTGCACAAATGGCAGTTCCAGGACTCTCGGGGCAGAGATCAACCCTATTGTTTTCAGCCCCTTCTCTTGCTCCCAGTGCTCCCCCCTGCTCTCTCTCTTTTCAGGACCCTCCCTCTCCCCTACCTCATCTGTTGCAGCAACTCCTGCATCTACAGATGTCCACTGACTGCTTCCAAACCCTATCGCTCTTCACATACGGGAGAAAAAGACTTGGCAGTTTCTTAAAGGATACTCACAAAAGACCATGTTGAGACTTGGGTTTTGGAATGAGACAAACTTGAACATGGACTTGACCACTAGCTCTCTTAGCAACTCATTCTGTGCTTGTGGGCAGCTCATTCAGTGCCTTCACATGCAGTGCCTGTGAGATAGGTACTGAAATGAGGTAAAATAAGTACTGAAATGAAATAAGTGTGAAATATGGTCTGGAGCTCCTAGAGCTGTGACCAGTGCTCCATAAATGCCGTAACTAGCAGGACCAGCAGCACTACATGAGCCTCAAAGCCACAAGGGCCCTCAGAGCTGAATTCCTCTAGCACAGTACTCATTGGAGGGGAGCTGGGTTGATTTGCAGCTTTCTCTAGCTCTTAGCTTCTGGGAAACAAGAGGTCAGAACAGGGTGACTGCTTGCTCACCGTGTGTGTAAGATATTTTACAAGGATGAGAACTGCATTGCCGACTTGTTGCTTGTTTCAAAACATTCATCCATCTACGGTTTTTCAGGATGCTGACTTTAATCCACTATAAATGTGTCAGTCAAAATCCTTTTAGTTGCAGGTGATAAAATTACCAGCTCTAAGTGACTAAAAGATGGGAGTTGATTAATTGTGTACAACAAGCAGCCTGGAGAAGGGGAGTAACCTGGGGCTCCTGTGTTTTGCATGTTTCTGCTTTGCCATCTTCAGAGTCACAAGAAGGTTGCCATAGCTCCAGGCATCATGTGCTTACACCATAGTATCCTACACAAGAAAGGAGGTACAAGCCAAAGATCTTTCTCTTTATAAATCTCTCTTTATTCTGGGGGATAAGCTCTTCCAGAAGCTTCCTAGCAGATTTTCTTCTGCAGTTCAGTGTTGGGGAGTAGGTCACATGCCCATCCCTACACCAAAAACAAAGGAAAATAAGATGGCAGTGGCTTAGACCGATTTGCACTTTCTGTGATTGCTGCACAAAATCAGGGTTCTAGTCACAGGAACAATGGAGAAATGACTACTGGGTGGACGGTCAGTGTTTCTGCCATTTGTAATAATAATGCAGATAAAAGTAGCTTCCATTTGCGGAGGACTTACTATGAGCAAGGCATCCGGTTAAAGGCTTGACTGAATGACACTAGTTTCTCACAATAGCCCAATTTTGATCATACAAGAACCCGCTGTTCTTGTTCCCATTTTCAAGGGAGGCAAGTGCATTCTGTGAGGCACCTGGGCTGGCTGTCCCTGAAGCTATCCCTGATGCGTGTCCCATCAGTCGGCCGAGGCTGGAACAAAAACTGTGAAGCCACCAGCAACCCCACACTCCCCCTCCACTTCCCGAATTCCATGCATCCTTGCTCAGGTCTGGCAAGAGAAGCCAAGAATAGACCCTGCCTTGCTGGTGCCCAGCAGCAGCTGCAGGAGGAGGCATGGGTCTGCCCTCTAACTCAACTGCATGTTTCGACAATGTTGCAACATTCCAGGCCAGAGGCAGTGATCTCTAATCAACAGGATTATGTCCTTGGTCCAAGCCTTTCTGGAGCACTTAAAGTGACTGGTGACAACTGTTCCTGTGGGTCCTCTTTCAGTATTCATTCATGTGGGACATTTTGACTGGCGAATGGTTTTATGCCTTGGGCCTCAAAAACGTTCCAGGTGTTTTGGTCACAGGAAAGTGACCACCAGAAAGGAGGTGGGGACAACTGAGACTCATGTGAGTCTGATGGAAACTTGGGGGGAACGATTTGTTAGTACTTGGACCTATTTCTGAGCAATGGATGGGAAGCATGCCAACACATTTGTAAGGCACCTACACCATGCTGGGTGCTGTGAAGGCAGGGAGCTAAGCAGTAGCCACTCACCTGCTTGGGCCTCCCTTCTAAAGCTGCAGCCTGTCCACTTCTCTCTGTTGGCAGAAGGCAGAAACACCTCTCCCTCTCCATTTCTTTCTGTCTCTCCGTCTCTGTCTTCCGGTCTCTGCCTTGCTGTTTCTGCCTTTCTCTGTCTCTATTCTCTCTGTCTCTTTGTGTCTGTCTCTGTCTTTCTGTTTTTCTCTGTGTCTCTGTCTCTGTGTCTATTTCTGTCTTTGTGTCTGTCTCTTTTTTCCATCTGTCTTTGTCATCTGTCCTTCTCTCTGTCTCTCTTTCTATCTTTGTCTCTGTTTCTCTGTCTGTGTCTATCTCTGCCTCTCTGTCTATCTCTTTTTTATCTCTCTTTATCTTTCTGCCTCTATCTCTTTCTCTATTTCTCTGTCTCTATGTCTTTCTTTTGTCTCTGTTTTTCTGTCTGTCTTTCTCCCTGTCTCTGTCTCTGTGTTTCTTCTGTCTCTCTGTCTCTGCCTCCTCATTTCTGTCTCTGTCTCTTTCCATCTCTCTCAATCTCTGCCTTTCTTTTTTATCTCTCTGTCTCTCTCTTTCACATGCATGCACACACACACACACACACACACACAGGTGGGTCTTTAGGCAGAAATGATTCTTTTTATTTAACTAAGAATGAATTGGGCTGAAACACACATTTTTGCCATTTTCAGTTTATCAAAAAGTATATGTACATATGTGTGTGTGAGTGTGTGTGTGTGTGTGTGTGTGTGCATATATGAGTGCCTCTCTAGATAAAATGCTTCTCCCCCTCCCTACCTTCTGCTTCTGGGTAGAACACACTGATTTCTGAATAGCACCAGGAGACCCACGCACTCTGACCTGCCTGGTCTGCAGGGCCGGACTTGCAGGTAGCTGTGTCTGTACAGACACAGCTGTATGTGTGTGTGATGCTCAATCCTCTCTCTGCAGCAGAATGAGGAGACGTATCTTTTTTTTCAGGATGGAAAACTACTGCTGTCTGAGCCGTGCTCTCCTGTGTGGGTGGAAAGATGCCTCTCTATCAGGACCAGCTCTAGCCGGCACGGCCTCTGTTTTATTTGCTAAAGATCTGCCTTCTGAAATGCAAAATCATCTTTGTTTTTTTGGGTTGGTTTGTTCCTCCCTGCAATGAGAAAAGAATACATAGTCTTTATGCACACAGAAAAACATACCTCCTCTCTGTCTCACACTCTCTCTTTGACACACACACACACCACACATGCGCGCGCACGCACACACACACATTTTCCCTTCTTTCACTCTGTGCCACTGGGAAAACAAACCCTTCATTCCTCTTTATTCCACACACGTAGAATAATGTCTGTGTCTCCAGGCAGAAAGTCAGAAAGTCTTTTCTCTCAATCCCTTTCCTTTCGGCCCCCCATTCTTACACGTGGTGCACACACACACACACACACACACATGTTTTCCCTTCTCTCACTGAATATGTGCCACTGGTGAAACAGACTCTTTATTTCTCAGTATGCAGAATGAAGTGTGTGTGTGTCTCCAGGCAGAAAATCAGAAAGTCTTTTCTTTTAATCTCTTCCTTTCTCTTTCTCTCCCTCTCTCAGAAAAGTCTCTCTCTGAAGGTTTCTGACACTTGGCAAATAGGCACCTCCCCCACCACCGGACAGAAAAACTCAGTCATGCTGTGACAGCAGGAAGAGAGAGTGTGTGTGTGTGTGTGTGTGTGTGTGTGTGTCCACGTGCATGCAGGAAGATGTCTGTGTCTTGTTCTGTCTGTGTCTCTGAAAGCAGACACGCAGCAAGTCTCTCTCTCTCATCCTTACACACACACACACACACACACACACACACATTTCACAGGCTCTATCCCTAGGGAAAAATACCATATATTTCCCTTCTCTCAGTAAAGATGCGCCACCCAAAAAGACAGCACTCGATCGGATCTGCGTTTGGACCGGCAGGAAGCTGCCTGGCAGGTGTCTCTGGGGGTCTCTCTCACTAGCTCCTCATCACTGGCAGCAGCGACGCCATCTCCAGCTAAGCAGCCCTCCCGGAGAAAGCCCCTGACCATGGCCCCTGCCCTTCCACCTGGGAGACTCGTGTGTGTCTGGGTACGGGCAGCAGAGAGTCGCTGTCTGTGAGTTGTTTGCTCTTCCCGAGGGCAGGAAAATCTGTGTCAGGCAGAAACATCTGTTTTGAAAACACATAAGCATGCACATTCATGCACACACATGCACATATGTACCACATGCATGCACACACAGGCAAAATGTCTTTCCTTCCTTCAGGAAAGGTGCACCCCTGGAAAGCCCAGGCGCTCTTTCTCAGTTTCCAGAAAACTGCCGGCATTGCTTGTCTTCAGAGACGACGTGTCTCTCAATGAGGAAAGTCTCTCTCGGAAGCCCTCATCTCTGGGAGAGAAAAACACACACTCAGAGAAACTCACTCTCCCTGTTCCCACACTCAGAAATCCGTGTGTGTGTATGCACTGCGCAGGAAAAACAAGCAAAACAAACCAAAACCAAACCTCTGTGCTCTGGCCCGTGATCCCTCCGTACACAGGAGAACGTGTGTGCCATTTTCCAGGCAGAAAAAACGATTTTGGACACGTGCAAACTCACTCGGACATGCACACACTCATGTAGAAAGGCCTCAGTTTGCGCCAGAAAAACAAGCTCTATTTCCTCTTGGTTCCTGGCCCTCAGAACACTCTGTGTGCACCTCCATATAGAAAATGTTTCTTCCCTTTCACTCAGAAAGGGCTCCATCTGAAGCTACCTGTAATGAGGCAGAAACGACCTCCACCATTAGTAAAAGGCACAACTGAGTAACTCACACTCACATGTTACTCTTTCCGCACTGGTAGAATCGTGCATGTGTGCGTGCTTGTGCATAAAAACAAAATGTGTCTGGTTTGAGTCTTTCTGTGAGCTCAAAGAGACCAATCTTTTTCCGGATAGAAAAAAAACCCTGTCTTTCCAACACACACACACACACAGACACACACACACACAGACACACACACGAATGCACGGCACTTGGGAAAGAAACGCCCCCTTGCCGGCCCCAGGGTGCACCGCCTCCAGCGCGATGCTGCAGGTCTCGGCTCATGAGCAATTGCCAATGTGTGTGTGTCTTCAGGCACAAGACATTCTCTCACCCAGAAAGGGCCCCCAAGAGAACACAATTCAGACAAGAACACACACACACACACACACACACACACACACACACACACAGACACACACAGCCCTCTCCACTTCTCACTAAGGCTTCACCACCTAGAACATGATTTCTCAGTTCTTGGAATATTTTGTTTCTGTTTGTGAGCAGAAAATGATCTATCTCACTCAAATGTCTGTCCCTGAAGCTGCCCTCTACTCTCTCCCACACCACGGAAAAGCCCACTCACACTCGCCCGCCCTTTTCACACTGAGCAAAGTCTGTGTGTGTGTGTGTGTGTGTGTGTGTGACTGCACGCACTCTCGTGTACGTGGGCAAAAAAAATTTGTCCATTGGTTCATCTCTTTCTGCAAACAAATGTGTCTTTTTCTAGGTAGAAAAATTACACACACACACACACACACACACACACGTGTTTCCCCTTCTCTCAATAACTTTGCACCACCTGAAAGGTCATTATCTTTCTCTGTAATTATTGGCTCCTGAGAAATCCTTTATCTCCAGTTGGAGAATACCGTTGCTCCCTGAGAAATGTCTAAAGTGCTCTGTCACTGGGCTGAACAATCTGCCGTGCTCTCCCCTGCACACACACACTCACACCAGTCAGCAGGCGCGCACACACTCACAGCCAGAAGAGACTGTGTGCACGTCAGTACACATCCTGTCAGCCTGTCCATGTCTGCACGCACACACACGCGCGCGCGCGTAGGCAGAAACCTTCCCCCTGCCCATCAAGTGTCACCACTTAAAAATCAACTTCATTTTCTTCTAATTCTCAGCTTATGAAAATCTGTGTGTGTGTGTGTGTGTCTCCAGACAGAAATGATTTTTTTTCCTCCTAAATTGCTTCCTCCAAAGCACTTTCTCACTGGGAGAAATGAGTCCCCTCCCCAAGAAAAACGCTTTAGAGAAGAAGATCACTCCCACTCTCACTTCCTTTTCATATTGGAAAATTGTGTGTGTGTGTGGGAAAAAAACTGTTCCCTTTTGGTCTGTTTTTTTTTTTTTTTTTTTTTTTTTTTCTGCAAGTCAAAAACCACGTATCTTTTTTTTCCAGGCAGAAAAACTACTGTCTGTTTTTCTGTCTATCTCTCTCTTCTGTTTTTCTGTCTGTCTATCTCTCTCTTATATGCACAGATGTACACACATGTGCACACACAGACACACACACACGCAGAATGTCTTTGTTTTCTCACTAAGTATTTACCATCGGAAATAACCAGCACTTTCCAATCCTCAGCTCTCAGAAAAATATGTGTTTCCAGATAGAAAATATTCTCTGTCTCTCAGAAAAGTCTCTCTCTAAAGGTTTCCCACTGGGCAGAAATCTCTCTTTCTCTCTCACATACACACACACAACAAGAAGGAAAATGTGTGTTTGTG
>NW_026652309.1:2107348-2109715 GCF_009828535.3 Hylobates moloch | reverse complement strand
ACACACACACACACACACACACACACACACATTTCACAGGCTCTATCCCTAGGGAAAAATACCATATATTTCCCTTCTCTCAGTAAAGATGCGCCACCCAAAAAGACAGCACTCGATCGGATCTGCGTTTGGACCGGCAGGAAGCTGCCTGGCAGGTGTCTCTGGGGGTCTCTCTCACTAGCTCCTCATCACTGGCAGCAGCGACGCCATCTCCAGCTAAGCAGCCCTCCCGGAGAAAGCCCCTGACCATGGCCCCTGCCCTTCCACCTGGGAGACTCGTGTGTGTCTGGGTACGGGCAGCAGAGAGTCGCTGTCTGTGAGTTGTTTGCTCTTCCCGAGGGCAGGAAAATCTGTGTCAGGCAGAAACATCTGTTTTGAAAACACATAAGCATGCACATTCATGCACACACATGCACATATGTACCACACACATACCACATGCATGCACACACAGGCAAAATGTCTTTCCTTCCTTCAGGAAAGGTGCACCCCTGGAAAGCCCAGGCGCTCTTTCTCAGTTTCCAGAAAACTGCCGGCATTGCTTGTCTTCAGAGACGACGTGTCTCTCAATGAGGAAAGTCTCTCTCGGAAGCCCTCATCTCTGGGAGAGAAAAACACACACTGAGAGAAACTCACTCTCCCTGTTCCCACACTCAGAAATCCGTGTGTGTGTATGCACTGCGCAGGAAAAACAAGCAAAACAAACCAAAACCAAACCTCTGTGCTCTGGCCCGTGATCCCTCCGTACACAGGAGAACGTGTGTGCCATTTTCCAGGCAGAAAAAACGATTTTGGACACGTGCAAACTCACTCGGACATGCACACACTCATGTAGAAAGGCCTCAGTTTGCGCCAGAAAAACAAGCTCTATTTCCTCTTGGTTCCTGGCCCTCAGAACACTCTGTGTGCACCTCCATATAGAAAATGTTTCTTCCCTTTCACTCAGAAAGGGCTCCATCTGAAGCTACCTGTAATGAGGCAGAAACGACCTCCACCATTAGTAAAAGGCACAACTGAGTAACTCACACTCACATGTTACTCTTTCCACACTGGTAGAATCGTGCGTGTGTGCGTGCTTGTGCATAAAAACAAAATGTGTCTGGTTTGAGTCTTTCTGTGAGCTCAAAGAGACCAATCTTTTTCCGGATAGAAAAAAAACCCTGTCTTTCCAACACACACACACACACAGACACACACACACACAGACACACACACGAATGCACGGCACTTGGGAAAGAAACGCCCCCTTGCCGGCCCCAGGGTGCACCGCCTCCAGCGCGATGCTGCAGGTCTCGGCTCATGAGCAATTGCCAATGTGTGTGTGTCTTCAGGCACAAGACATTCTCTCACCCAGAAAGGGCCCCCAAGAGAACACAATTCAGACAAGAACACACACACACACACACACACACACACACACACACACACACACACAGACACACACACAGCCCTCTCCACTTCTCACTAAGGCTTCACCACCTAGAACATGATTTCTCAGTTCTTGGAATATTTTGTTTCTGTTTGTGAGCAGAAAATGATCTATCTCACTCAAATGTCTGTCCCTGAAGCTGCCCTCTACTCTCTCCCACACCACGGAAAAGCCCACTCACACTCGCCCGCCCTTTTCACACTGAGCAAAGTCTGTGTGTGTGTGTGTGTGTGTGTGTGTGACTGCACGCACTCTCGTGTACGTGGGCAAAAAAAATTTGTCCATTGGTTCATCTCTTTCTGCAAACAAATGTGTCTTTTTCTAGGTAGAAAAATTACACACACACACACACACACACACACACGTGTTTCCCCTTCTCTCAATAACTTTGCACCACCTGAAAGGTCATTATCTTTCTCTGTAATTATTGGCTCCTGAGAAATCCTTTATCTCCAGTTGGAGAATACCGTTGCTCCCTGAGAAATGTCTAAAGTGCTCTGTCACTGGGCTGAACAATCTGCCGTGCTCTCCCCTGCACACACACACTCACACCAGTCAGCAGGCGCGCACACACTCACAGCCAGAAGAGACTGTGTGCACGTCAGTACACATCCTGTCAGCCTGTCCATGTCTGCACGCACACACACGCGCGCGCGCGTAGGCAGAAACCTTCCCCCTGCCCATCAAGTGTCACCACTTAAAAATCAACTTCATTTTCTTCTAATTCTCAGCTTATGAAAATCTGTGTGTGTGTGTGTGTGTCTCCAGACAGAAATGATTTTTTTTCCTCCTAAATTGCTTCCTCCAAAGCACTTTCTCACTGGGAGAAATGAGTCCCCTCCCCAAGAAAAACGCTTTAGAGAAGAAGATCACTCCCACTCTCACTTCCTTTTCATATTGGAAAATTGTGTGTGTGTGTGGGAAAAAAAAACTTTTCC
>NW_026652309.1:2106872-2107284 GCF_009828535.3 Hylobates moloch | reverse complement strand
TTCTGTTTTTCTGTCTGTCTATCTCTCTCTTATATGCACAGATGTACACACATGTGCACACACAGACACACACACACGCAGAATGTCTTTGTTTTCTCACTAAGTATTTACCATCGGAAATAACCAGCACTTTCCAATCCTCAGCTCTCAGAAAAATATGTGTTTCCAGATAGAAAATATTCTCTGTCTCTCAGAAAAGTCTCTCTCTAAAGGTTTCCCACTGGGCAGAAATCTCTCTTTCTCTCTCACATACACACACACAACAAGAAGGAAAATGTGTGTTTGTGTTTGTGGTTGTGGTTATGTGTTTGTTTGTGTGTGTGTGTGTGTGTTTGTGTTTGTGGTTGTGGTTATGTGTTTGTTTTTGTGTGTGTGTGTGTTTGTGTTTGTGGTTGTGGTTATGTGTTTGTGT
>NW_026652309.1:2067558-2106772 GCF_009828535.3 Hylobates moloch | reverse complement strand
TGTGTGTGTGTGTTTGTGTTTGTGGTTGTGGTTATGTGTTTGTTTGTGTGTGTGTGTGTGTTTGTGGTTGTGGTTATGTGTTTGTGTGTGTGTGTGTGTGTGTGTGTTTGTGTTTGTGGGTACAAGCAGATGAAAGTCTCTCCACGTTGAGCTGCCTCCCTGCAAGCAAAAAAAAATGTTCTTTTTTTCAAGAAAGAAAAAATACCCCAACACACACACACACACACGTGGCTCTTCTGTATGTACTAACTGAAAAACAAGCAAACAAACACTATTTCTGGGCTTGCAGAAAATTATGTGCATGCTTGTTTCCAAGCAAATAACAATATTCTTAATTTTCACTCAGAAAAGTCACTTTTCAAAACTCATTGGGCAGAAATCCATTCTCCACTAAAAAATAACAACCTACTCTCACCCTCTTTCCACACTTAGAAAAGTGTGTGTGTGTTTGTGTGCACGTGTGTAGTGGGAAAAAAACCCTCACTTTGTTAGTCTCTCTCTTCCTGCAGGCAGAAAAATATACGCATCTTTTTCTCTGCAGGAAAACATGTACGTGAGGTGCACTGGCACACACACACACACACACACACACACAATCTCAGGCAGAATGTCTGTTTTCTCACTAAGTATGCACCACCTGAAATACCAACACTTTTGAAATTCTCAGCTCACACAAATACGTGTGTCTCCAGGCAGAAAATGTTCTTTTTCCCTCTCAGAAAAGTCTCTCTCTAAAGCTTTTCATCACCGGGCAACATAACTCCCCTCTCCCCAAGAAAGCACACACAAAATATGAAAAACACACTCTGGAAAAGAAGAAAACTCTGTGTGCATTCATAGGTGTGTGGTTATAAGCAAACATGTCTCTCTGTGTGGATTTGTCTCCCTGTAAGCAGAAAATTACATATGTGATTTTTTCAAGTGGGAACAAAATTCTTCTCTTTCACTGTCTTTCCCTCTCACTGTCTCCTCTCTCTCTCTCTCTCTCTCTCACACACACACACACACACACACACACACACATCTCTTCACTGGGCTCCATTGCTAAGCAAATATGTCTCCCATTCTCTAGGTAAGTGTGCACCACCTGAAAAACACTATTTTGTAGCTTGCAGAAAATTATGTGTATGTGTATGTTATAGGCAGAAAATGCCCTTCCTCTTTTTTCCTTTCTCTCCTTTCTCTCTTTCCCTCTTGGAAACGTTTCCCCTGCCACAGCCAAGAAACACACACCACGTTAGGAAAACATAAGTACCTGCTCACTCCCCAGGTAGCACATGTTACGGGTGTGTGCACACAGCCCTGCCTGTTGCTCTGTCTCTCCCCGCACACAGGAAAACACGTGCTTGTGTGTGTTTTCTCCAAGCAGAAAAATCAATCTTTCTCTCTCTCTGCCTCTGTCTCTCTCTCCCTCTGGTGGAAAAATCATAGTTTATTGCTTTTCCCCATCAGCAGAAATATCTCCTAACTTAACCCCTTACAGGGGCTGGAGACCTGCACACACTCGCCCTGCAAATCTGAAAACCCGGCGCTCTCCCTCCTGCTCTTTAGAAAAAGGGGCATGGGTCGCTGTCACCCATTTTCTTATCATGAGAAGAGAGTGCCTGTGTTATTGTCTCTTTAGCTAGGATAGCTCTCTGTCTCTCTCTGCCACACACACCCCCTTTCCATGTCTGAAAACGGTGTTTGTGTCACTGTCTGGGCCCAATGTCTCTGTCCATTTACTCTGCACCCTGGGCAGGCAGTGCCTTTCACTCATAGGAAAGAAGGAATTTTCTCCCACTGCTCCGTCCCCAGGGCCCTCTCAGGGACCTTCCTCCTGCCCCTGCACCTGGTCCAGGTGGGAACCGGTCTCCCCTTGCAGGGAGGCGCTCTGTCTTCCTCCGGGTTGGGATACACAGGTGTAGCAGCAGGAGATCAATGTACCCCGTGACACCCTCGCGGCCAGACGTCCCTGCCCAGAAAGAGGGGACCCTCCACTTCACTGAACCCAGCCCGTGCCAGGCCCCCAAGGACACCAGGCCACAGTCTCCCAGGATGCTCCCAGGCCTGGAGCGGGGCAGGGTATCTCGGTGTCAGGCAAGTTGGTCCCCACCGAGCCACCCCAGCGGGGGTCCCTCCTCCAGTCCCCTGAATCCCTTGTCTCTGGGACCACGTCTCATCTAGGCTCAATCAGGGGCGATGAGAAGAACCATGACTTTGCCCCAGGAGCCTGAGTGGGGGGCACGGGGCCCAAGGAAGAAGGGGCCAGCGGGCTGTCGCCCCCCCCCCCCGCCCCCCCACTCTGGCGCAGCAAAGTCTGCAGATCTCTGGGCCCCGGCGCTGCCGAAGCCGCCCCCACGCGCCGCGCTCACTCGCTGCACAACAGCGCCACCACGAGGCCGCGGGCGGAACTGCCGGCAACACGGCGGTCGCACCCCCTGGTCCCCCCGCCGGCTGTGCGGATCCCGAATCCCTGCTTGGCTCGGAGCTGCCAGCTCTAAGCCGACCCTCAGAGACGCACGCCCCTTACCCACTGGGCAGCTGTGGTGTCTTGTATACAACATTCCCTTCCTTTCTCCTCTTCTCGTAGATGTTCAGATTCCAAGGGACTTTTCCAGAAGCTTCCAGAAACCTTTCCTTTTAGGGGCCCAAGAGACCCTGATTTCAGGGACACAGTGAACCCCACTTAGGACCCCAAGAAAAGGGACTTGTCTCCAATCTCCTGTCCTAGAATGTGCAGACTTAGGGGGCTCTCCTGTACTCCTGGGTCCCGCACATCTGTCCAGCTCCGCCTCGTTCACCAGAGGCAGCACAGACAGGCTGAGCCCACAGACGTGGGCCCAGCTCTCTGCCCATCCACTCACTGTCGGGGGAACTTGAACAACTCACATTGCCTTTCTGTGCCTCAGTTTCCCCATCTGGAACTGGACTAAAAGGACCCCCCCCCCCCCCCCCGGTAGAGTTTCTGGGAAGATCACATGAAGTATGAAGCATGAAGCTTTGAGAGCTTTTGTACCCGACAGGCTCTCAGGAGGCAGCAGTCCAAACGGTGGAGGGATCATTATTACTAAGCAGGCACAGCTCCCAGCCGAGGGGGAGCTGGATCTCCCTGGCATCGACCACCCCGGCATGGTTATGGGATAAATACCTCTGCAGATGTTCAAGTGGAGAGGCTCAGGAGGATGCCAGGAACTTCTGCTTTTGCTGGATCGGGAATTCAAATGATTTGTGTTCACTGTATCCCAGCTAAGAAGTTCTGGGCCAGGGCAGTCTTTCTGATGCCCTCTTGTCTCCTCTTAACAAGGATTAGCTCAGCAGTATAGACAGGACCATAAAATATACCACCTTAGCCAGATCCTAGGGAGGCCGCTAATGGAGCCACACTGGGCCAAGCCCACGGGGGCCTCTCAATCACAGCTGGGAGATGAGGCAAAGCCACCGGCGTCCTCACCCGCCCATCCTCCATCCCGGTGAGGTCAGTGCTCAAAACCTGTCTTTATCCCAGTCCGGTCTCACAGGGCGTATTTGTGCTGCTTTAAAGCCCTTCCCGGTGTCCTACCTACTTCTCCCTCTCAACCCGCCGGCTGAGATAGGCAAAAGAGAACGTCATTTCTTCAACAGATGTTTATTGAGGACCTGTTATCTTTTGGGAGCCGTGCTGGCTGCTAGGGCCACAGCCTGAACAAGATAGGTCCCTCTCAAGGAACTGGCATTCTGGTGGAGAGAGGACAAAAAACATGTATTAATAAGTAAACAAGACAATTTCAGAAGACAAAGACTGTGAATGAAGCAAAATAGGATAGAGAGTAATTGGAGAGGGCTCCTTTACACAAGGGGTGGGGGGCAGGGATAAGAAGAAGGAGCTGGCTGAGTGCAGAACAGCAGGAAGGGTATTCTAGGCAGAGTGAACAGCAGGTAGAGGCCCAGGGGTCAGGGGAGAATGAGCTCTGCCCGTTTGAGGAATGGCAGGAAGGCCCCTGGGGCAGGTGCGCAGTGGTCAGGGGAGGAGTGGTCAGGGAAGCGGCCAGAGCTGGCTTGTGCTGGATGCAAAGAGAAGGTAAGGGATTGGAGTACTTAATAAATATTTGTCAAGTGAGTGAAGGCATAGTTTGATCTATCCATGTACAGTTGACCAGATGGCCAAGGTTTGCCAAGTTGGCTTCTGTCCATTTTCTCTGCTTAGTGGTGTCAGCTCTCAAAGATCTCTTGCTTCAGAGCCCTTCTCTGTGCTCCTGTGAGGGCGGGGATGAACCCTGAAAAGCCGTCTCCTTGTGGGCATTGCTGTTGTGTTCTCGACATCCTTGCACGTTGACTTAAAGCTATTCAACTTCCTTATGAGCATCTGAGGGAGAGGAGCTGGATCCACACTCTGGACTCTTGACTCCAGATTTGAAATAAAATATTTAAACAGCCCATCTCATGATATTCACCACCGTGAACAGTAAGACTTTTATTCACTGAGTGTATTATGTTGAGTTTTATCTCACATGTCCTTTACTTTAGAAATGGATGACTGTGACTCATGGAACCTCTCTCCACACACAGGATTCATTCGCTTTTTTGGCGTGTGGGACTCTGGATGGAGAAAATTTCTTGTCCTTGAATTTAGGAGCTCTTCTATCATGCCTCCTATAATAAGATTGAAAGTTCTATTGGCCACATTTTTGGAGGACTGATTTGAATCATAAACATATAGGTTCAGCAAGACACCCAGAAAAGCAGGGTGTTTTTTTCAGGGCTCCTAGGCTAGCGCTCGGGTGAGAACACAAGTTGTTTAGATTCAGAGGCATTATGGTGCTCAGAGTTGACTTTAAATGAATGATAGAGTGACAGTAGCTTGCTGAGAGGTTTGGTGATTGGAAAAGGTCTTTCTAGTTTCACCTTTCTCAAGCAGTGTGAAATATGCGTGGTAAGTCTTATTTTCTATTTAGGCAGATCCATCCCTTTGCTGTCGATAAGAACAAAACCAAAAAAGGTCACAATTTTTCACTGTCAACAAGAAACAAAGAGCAAATGAATTAGGGCTGCAGCCTGGAAAAACAGGAGCCAGGGTGAGAAAAACAAGAAAATGAGAGCTGGCCCTCATGTATTGCTTCCTGGTCCTCATGGGCCCGTTGAGGACCCCCTGCCCTGCCCTCAGAGATGAGGCCTTCTCGTTCTTCATATCTTTGTGATCTTCAAGCATTGTTTCTTTGAAAGGAAGGGGGGCAAAGGAAGAAGGGATAAGATAGAAGATGGAGGCCCCCCACCAGAAGAGGAAAACCAGAGTTGCACTCACCCAAGGAACCACAATCTGTATTTCTTGAGCAGATTTCCTTGAAACACATTTATTTTATTTATGTATTCATTTGTTTATTTTTTGAGGCAGACCTTTGCTCTGTCACCCAGGCTGGAGTGCAGCGGTGTGATCTCGGCTCACTGCAACCTCCGCCTCCCAGATTCAAGTGAATCTCCTGTCTCAGCCTCCTGAGTAGCTGGGATTACAGACATGCACCACCACACCTGGCTAATTTTGTATTTTTAGTAGAGATGGGGTTTCACCATGTCAGTCAGGCTGTTCTTGAACTCTGGACCTCAAGTAATCTACCTGCCTCAGCCTCCCAAAGTGCTGGGATTACAGGCGTGAGCCACCGTGCCTGGCCTTGACACACGTTTATAACAAACTGCAGTATTTTCCATGCTCCGTGACATGCTTCACAGGCGTCTTTAAAAATGGCGATGCAGGAAGTTCACTCACACAACAAACAGCCCTATATTTTGCAGCTGAATTGTCCTCTGCGCTTCATCAGGCATAACTCATTGTGAGGGAGCACATTCAGATGGCAAGAAGAGATTTCCCAGACCCTATCGACTGCTGGGTACCTGCTAGGTACATGCGGTCTAAGTCCTCATTAGCATAGGAAGTTTGGCAGCAACAGGCAGAACTTTCTCTGATCGTGCACACAGTGAGGAGGACACAGCAGACGTAGGAGGAAACAAGAAGTGGATGCATGGTCTCCTCACCTGGGAAGCAACAAGCAACTCAGCCACTGATGAACCAGGAAGGAAAATGTCTGACTGATAATAGGTGACAGAATGAATCAAGGGAGGAAGGTCCCTTTGGGTCGGGATCCCCAATCCGCAGGCCATTGACCTATACTGGTCCCTGACGTGTTAGGAACCAGGCTGCACAGCAGGAGGTGAGTGGCAGGGGAGCGGGTATTACTGCCTGAGCTCTGCCTCCTGTCAGATCCGCAGTAGCATTAGATTCTCATAGGAGCACGAACCCTATCGTAAACTGCATAGGCGAGGGATCTAGGCTGCACACGCCTTATGAGAATCTAATGCCTGATGATCTGTCACTGTCTCCCATCATCCCCAGATGGGACCATCTAGTTGTAGGAAAACTAGCTCAGGGATCCCACTGATTCTGCATCATGGTGAGTTGGAGAATTATTTCATTATATGTTACAGTGTAATAATAATAGAAATAAAGTGCGCAATAAATATAATGCGCTTGAATCATCCAGAAACCACCCCCTCCCCAGTCTGGGGAAGAATTGTCTTTCATGAAACCAGTCCCTGATGCCAAAAAGGTTGAGGACTGCTGCTTTGGGTTATAAACCCCAAATGGCACCTGTATGAAATGATAGGGAGGTTTATATTATTAGTAATATTAATTTTTATTTCATAAAGAGTTGCCATTGAGATACAGCCGTTATTAATTTTTTTAAAAAAACTTGACATCATTTTCAAGTTCTTTTAATGAGGTTACTGCAGAAAAAATGAGGAAGAGACAGAGATGGGGTAAGGAGCAGACAGAGGAGAGAGAGAGAGAGAGAGAGACACTTTGGAAAGTAGATTTAAGCTAGGTGATGGGCTGGTAGGTGCAGCAAACCACCATGTCACACGTTTACCTATGTAACAAACCTGCATGTCCTGCACTTGTATCCTGGAACCTAAAATAAAATAAAATTTAAAAAAAGAAAGTAGATTTAAAAGGCAGCTGTTTGAGAGGCAATGAGAGTCTCTGTTGAGAGTGAGAAAAAATTGCCAAGAAATTCATGTTGGCTCAGCAAGTAAACTACCCCTGAAGAAGCTGATTAATGTTTAATTTCCACCCACCCCAGTGTTCGGGCTCCAGGGACTGCAGGAGGCCCCCCGAGATAAGCACGCAGGGTCCTCTCATGAGAGACCCATCATCTCCAGCTGTCACTCTATTACCCCATTTCATGGATTCACTTTGAAATTATGATGGGAAGTTGATGCCTCAAAGTGTCTACCTTTTGGCAACCGACTTCCTCTTGTGTCTGGAGCCATCAGGTACACATTCACTGTTGCCCGGATCAAGGGCCCCTCCTTCGTCCCTGGCCCCAGGACCAGAGCTGCACCAGTGCTCTCAGCTCCCCCAAGCCTCCTATGCCCACCTTCCACCACATGGGAACACAGCCAGCGTTGCCAGATCTTTTGACTTTTCCAGAGAAGCTGCAGATGACAAATTGTGGCTCCATCTGGGGCTTCATAATTCAACTCCTAAATTGCATTGCCAAAGGGTGGCAAATGCCACGGCCCTCTTCTGGAAGGGCCCACACATCTTTGCCCACAGACAGTATTTACCAAACATGCCGATGTAGCCTCCTAAGCAGAAGTGAGGACCGTCTGGCCCAGCCAAGCATCTTCCCCCACCCTCTCCTCCCTTGCCGGCCTCCTCCTTCCCGTCCTTGTCACCAGGCTGTAGCTGGCCTCAGGGGCCCCATCTCCAGTTGCCGTTTCAGACCCTTCCTGTTGAGGGATTTCTGGGCCCATTGAGGGATTTCTAGGCCCCGTTACCTCCAACTTTGCTTCTTCCAAGGCCATGTAGAGAATGGCTTGATGTTTCTAATTGGGGGAGCATTTTGTTCCTGGGTTATTGTTATTGCAGAAGGAGTTTACATTGCACTTAGAATGGCAGAGAGACTTGGCACAGTGTCACTGTGTGCCCTTGGGCGGAAGCCGGGCCTTGTTAAGGAGACGCCAGTGTTTCTGCAGTGCCGTCACCAGGCACAGAACAAGGGTGTCCTCAGCTCCCCAGAAGAGGCCAGTGTCAGGAAAGAATGTCCCTCCCCCTGAATGTGAACTAGCCAGAGAGAGAACAGGGCCGGTGGCCCACAGCCCCTGGCAGATCATCTGAAACCTGACGTCTGCTGAGGGGGAACAACTTTGCCCTGGGCACCTGGGAAAAATGAGAGCGTAGCCTGCCACCTGGCATTGTGACCATCAGACATGGTGGACACTGAGCAAAAATAAGGGTCCTGGGAACAGCTGGGGCTGTGCGGCTCCACCACTATCTGGAAGTAGTGAGCCACGGGCCCTGCCGAGTGGCAGGAGCAGCAGGCAGCTTTCGAGTCTCGTCCATCCTCAGAGCGAGGCCTCCTTTGCACTTCAATTCTGAGAACATTTTCTAAAAGCACCTCCCGTGCAAGGTACCGTTGTGAGGGTTTTGCATGTATTCACTTGTGGAATCCCCATGAACACCTTTCCAGGTAGGGCGGGGGTGTCTGGCGATGTCTTGAGGCATCTTTGGTTGTCACAGCTGGAGGGAGTTGCTGGCCTCTGGGGACAGAGGTTGAGGATCCCTGAGGCAGGAATTGGTATCATTAGCCCCATTTCACAGACGGAAAGACTGACAGAGAGAGATTCAGGGACCCACTCAGGGGCACCCGGGACTGTCTGTGCAGGAACTTCTGCTTCTCCGTGGCCCACTGTGTGCCCCACTGACCTGTGTGCATCCCTGCCAGCCCCCACACTCGTCTCTCCACCTGGGCAGAGACCATCCTGTTGAATGCTCGAGAGATCCCTTGTAAGAAGGCTGCATGCACAGCACACGGTGTTGGGACCTCTTGGTTCCCTGAAATAAATGATTTGGAAGAACTTTCCAAAGTAGCAGTCGGAGAAAACCCCCCCCTACCGATTTGGTATCGGGGGGCACGGGCGAAACTCAATAGAGGCTTTTTGTCTAAACCTCGCACTCTTGGATCATCAAAAGAACATCAGCATTTTCATATATTTTAACATTTAATAATCCAAGAAGTGTGAATAATAAACACTTGGATAGGGCCGATTTATTCCCTTCTCCCACCAGACAGGACTCAGGCAGAAGCCTCTAGATGCTGGAGCTCTCATGACCGTGTCAGGGACCTCTTTCAAGAAGGAGGAATGGCACCAAGGAGCCCAGCGGGGCGTCTAGCTGCTTCACAGAGTAAGGCACAGATGGCAAAATTTCATGCCAGGTTACCAAGGGTGCTGTAGGTTTTATAATTGCAAGAGTCTGTTTTTATTTTTTTTCCTTGATCCTGCTATGTTAGACAGTGACCACTGTCTGTTAAATACCTTGCAAAAAGCCTTCTCAACAGCTGGGCCGTTCTGTACATTAAATCTCTGCCTGGAAGGAGGAGGGAGAAACAGCCTCATCAGTAAACACCAGTAAGCCACCAGCTGCTACCACCGTGTCCTGCAAGAGTCCGACCCCAAATTCCTCTCCCTGGAGCTCCTCCTTCCTGAAGCCCCTTTCAGAGGGATAGAATATTTTCTTTACCAGTTAGCACTCAGGAGTAAAGTGCCTGGGAACACAAATGGAAGGGTTATTCTCTTTGCAGCATTTTGCTGACTTGCTAAGGTGCGTGAAGATAGACCCCACTCATTTTTAAACAAAAGGGGGAAATGGGCTTCTCTCATACAGGCAAGACCTGGGGCCACAGTCCTGTTTTCAGCACTTGGCTTACACCCTAAACCGTGATAAACAGTTCTTTTGTCCTCAAAATTCAGATGAGATTGAATCTCTTCCTGCAGCGCAGATCACCTGCAGCCTGGGAAAGCGTCCTAGTGCCATCTTGAGCTGCTTTGTGGAAGGGACCCGAATGATCCAGAAACTGTTGGACCTTGTTTGCAAGGCTCTCACCCAAGGCATCAAGCTGCTTTCTGACTCCAGGTTTCCAGACCCTTGGCATCTACTCCCCTTTGAATTCTCAGGTGACCTTATTGACCCCACGTCAAGTGGGAATGCACCGAGACCTTTGGAGGTGGCCGTTTGAGTGAAGCCAGCCACACTCACCTCCCTCCTCCCACCCTCCGTGAGGCCCTGGAGGCACGACTCACTCTAGCAAAGGAGGTGGCCCCTGATGGGAGCAGGCAGAATTAACTCAGGGGTCAGCCCTGGCCCTGGCCTCTTTGAGCTCTTCAAACATCATTTAACAGCAATTAGGTAATTGGGGAAGGTAGATTTCCTGAGAATTCGTCCAGGATTGGGGTTAAGAGGCATTGTATGTGGAACTGGAGGGAAATGGCCAGGCAGAGACTTCTTGTGAACAAAAGCTGTCCCTTCTACTCTGTTTTCCTTCCAGCTAATCAGCCACCCACACTCCACCTCCAAGTTGCCACCTGGGAGCTTTCAGCCTCTTGTATGGGCCTCACATTGTCCAGGCCCAGGTGCCCCACTCAGCAGGGCTCTGGTTTCAGCAGCCCCAGGCAGAGTTCTGTCTAATTTATGCACTTCCATTTAACATGGCAGAACCCAGGGCGAGTGGGGCCTCTGCAGCCTGTCCTTGGCCAGCTCCCACACCTGCAGTGCCTCAGGGCGCCCAGGGCGCTCCGAGTCCCTTACAGAGGCTGGCACATCCTCATCGCATGCCACTCTCCGCCCTTGCCCCACACATGGGAAACCAGGGTGTTTTCAGGATGCTGCTTGAGATAATGCCAAGAGACTCCTCTCAAAGCTTTCCTCGAAGGAGCAGGGTTGTCTGTGTCTTGGGTAAAAGTAAGCATATTCTATGGTTGCTCTGATTAGGGTAGGATTAACGTTTTTATTTTGTTTATTTTACATGGCATTTATTAAACATTTCTTTATAATGAAGAATGATACTCATATGGCACTGGTTCACAACCAAGGGAGGCGGTTTGCCCTCCAGGAAACACGTGGCAACATCGGGAGACATTTTTGGTTGTCACAATTGGGTGGGAAGGTGGGTGCTCCTGGCGTCTAGTGGATATAGGCCCAGGACGCTGCTAAACACTGTCCAATGCATGGGACAGCCCCCCACAACAGAGTCACCTGGCCCCTAGGGCCAGTAGTGCTGAAGTCAAGATCTGACCTGACATGCAGCAAATTGTGAGAATCTTAAGTGTGTATGTCAGTGTGTTTTTACATATAGACGCTCTGGGTTAGTTTCCTAATGCTGCTGTTAAAAATTACAAACAGTGTCTTGAAGCAACACAAATGTATTTGTTGTTAGTTCTGGTGTCAGAAGTCTTAAAATCAAGGTGTCAGCAGGAGTGCATGCCTGCAGAGGCTTTAGGGATGAATCTGTTTCCCTGCCTTTTCCAGTGTCCAGGGGCCACCTGCATTCTTTGGCTCATGGTCCCATCCTCCATCTTCCAAGCCAGCAGTGTAGCATCCTTAAATGCTCCTCTCTCTCTGATCCTCCTGTGTCCATCTTATAAGGCTCCTTGTGATGACATTGGGCCCACCCAGATAATCCAGGAGGATCTCCCCATATCAAGATCCTTAACCTAATCACATCTGCAAAGTCCCTGGTGCCATGTGAGGTGACATGCCTACAGGTTCGGGGTTTAGATTTAGGACATGGACACCTTTGGGGCTGTTATTCAGCCCTCTACATAGACTCGAATCAAGGTGAACATTACGTCTGTGATCCAGAGGCTCCTATGTGCCTCCTTTCCACCAGAACCTCCCCAGCACCATTCTGACCTGTATCACCATAGAACACTTTGCCTGTTCTTAGGGTGAATGATTTTTAAAACCAAATCTCTTTATTAAAGGCTACATTTGAAACATTAATACAGTTATAAAGAAATCCCACCATTGGATCACTAGAAAGCTGTAGAGAAATTCTTAAGCTGAACATTCAAACCCAGGTTACAAAGGACCAGAACTTAATTAGAGTGAGACGTGGTTATTTTACGGTGAGACAGATTCACATTAATCATGGGATGGGAGGGCCAGGGAAGGAAGAATGAGAGATGAGATGTACATTCCAGTAATTAAATATGTTCTCAGAGGGGCAAACCATGGTGGAATTGCAAAGATGCTTAATGTAGCTTTCTAAGTCACTGGCGCTAGTATACAAATTGTCCTCTGGGTGAGGAGCATGGAGACTCGGCTACTCCATGGGTCTAGAATGTTAGGTTTGATGATGGCAAGCTGCAATTCATCCAACAAATACTGCAGTGGGACTTATTGCCAATCCCCAAGGTTCAGGGAGTAGGGGGTCAGGGCCGGAATGTGAAAGTCACCAGACCTAGGCGTTATCGGAGCTCACTATCTATGGAGAGAGGTGGTCACCTAAATGGTGTGTGATACGTCATGCTTGGTGCCAGAGCTTCTGGCTGGGAGGGCAGGGGCATCTGTGAAGGCCATATGAGAGAAGCAGGGAGAGGCGCAGGTGGGCACATGCGGCCCCACCATGAAAAGCCCTGTGTGCCCGGCAAGTAGTCGGCAAGGCCTGTGCTTGGTGGGTTCTGAGCAGGCTCCTACCGTGCTAGATCAAAGCAGGAAAGTTGAAGGCCCACTAGGAGGTGAAATACAATGGCTGATAGGAGAGGGTGGTGCCTGAACTGGAGAAGTCACAGGATGGAGGGAGCAGGTGGAGATGGATTCTGAGGGTTGGGGAATGATTGCATTCTGCAGAGCCAGTGAGGCCCATGGCTAGGATGTTGGGGTGATGGTGATCCAGACAAGAGCTACTCACAGGGAAGTGGAAGGGACAGGGATGAATCTTGCTTCGAAGCACATTCCCTAGGATTGGGTTTTTAAGAGCAGTTTTACATCTAGGGAAAAATTGAACAGAAAGCACAGAGTTCCCACACATGCCCCATACCCCTCCCCCACTAATCCTATTATTATTAGCATCTTGCCTTAGTGTGCTACACTTGTTACAGTTGATGAACCAATATTGATGCATTATTATCAGTTAAAGTTCATAGTTTATGTGAGGGTTGACTCTGGTGTTGTACATTCTATGGGTTTTGACAAATGTATAATATAATGTGCCCTCAATTACAGGATCATTCAGAGTCATTTCGCTGCCCTACACATCTCCTGAGCTCTACCTGTTCGTCCCTCCCTCCCCCTTGAACTCCTAACAACCACTGATCTTTTGACCTCTCTATAGTTTTGAATTTTCCAGAATGTCATCTAGTTGGACTCACACATCATGTGGCCTTTTCAAACTGGCTTCTTTCACTTAGCAAGATGCTTTTTTTTTTTTTTTTTTTTTTTTTTGATGGAGTCTCACTCTGTCACCCAGGCTGGAGTGCAGTGCCACGATCTTGGCTCACTGCAACCTCCACCTCCTGGCTTCAAACAATTTCCCTGCCTCAGCTTCCTGAGTAGCTGGGATTACAGACGCACGCCACCATGCCCTGCTAATTTTTGTATTTTTAGTAGAGACAGGGTTTCACCATGTTGGCCAGGTTGGTCTTGAGCTCCCAACCTCAGATGATCCACCCGCCTCAGCCTCCCCAAGTGCTGGGATTACAGGTGTGAGTCACTGTGCCAGGCCAGCAAGATGCTTTCACGGTTCTCTGTGTGTCTTTCCGTGGCTTGCTGTGTCATTGAATTTTCAAGGTGCTGTGTTAGTATGATGGTTGTGAAACCTGAGATGAGGAGAAGCCATGAGACACCAGATAAAGCCATCAGAGGGCAATGTTTTGTCAACCAATGGCTCAGAGCCCACCCTGTCCCCACCCTGCCACTACCCTTGCTCAGTTCTAGAGGGGGCAAAATCATGGATGTGTCACTGGCTAATATCCTTGTCCAAGAGTGACCCAAAGGCAGGTAGAGTTTCCCGGAAGACCATGTTACCTGCCTTCATGGGCAGAATACATTTCTCCTTTACCTATCTAGAGAGTCTTACCCAGGCAGCTCAGAGACCCCTGGGCTCAGGCTGCTCCTGGTGGGGTGAGGGGTAGATGGCAAACACCCAGCCGAGGGTCCTGTCTCTCCTCCCCGTGAGACCCCAGGGTCCCATCATCTGGGGTGCGCTGGCTACTTTCCCTGCCCAGCATGTCCAGCGGGCTGCCTTGATGAGCTCACCCTGGAACATACGGAGCCTCTTCACATGTTTTTCTTTTTATCTTCTTCTTATTGAAACAATAATAGCTTGACTACAAAACTATTAATCTGGCAGTAAATTATGGGAAGTTTATTGCTGTGGTTGTTTTTCAAAAATTGGCCATATTATCCCGGAGGAGGTACAATTAAACATTGAAGAATAAAAGTCACAAATGATTTGGATGGCGCCTCTTGTCTGAAGGTTTCAGAGACCGCCTATCCTTTTTCCATCAAATGCTCTGCAGGTGGCCTCAGATGCTGAGATGTGGCAGAGCTCAATCCAAGGATAACCACGAAGTCGTCCGTGGAATGATCGCGCCTCGTTCCTTGCTGTTCCCTGTTGCTCTTGCAGCCTCCTGTTTGTGTTTCGGAGCATGCTTATTGTGTGGTAGGACCTAGGAGCCACCAGGGTTCCTAAAGGTAGCTTGACCTTGACCAGCGGGCTTCCAGCATGGTCAAGATATTGCCAGAACAGCCAGGAATTGGGTAACTGATGACAGAAGAGAAGAAAATCTTGCAAATAGGCATGTGGAAGATGGTGAGAAAATGAGAGAAAAAATGACAGTGTAGGTTACAGAGGCTCCCAATGACAGAATCCTCCCAAAAAGATGTTCAAAGAGGGAAAAGTACAGCTTGGATTCTGGAGAAGAGGGTTCTTTGCTGTGCCTGGGGTCGTGGTAGTCACAGCAATCTGGGACAGGGTGTCTACATATTTGGGGCCCTGGGATCATGCAGAATCGTGGAGAGTATAATCCCAAATAAAGGCACTGGACAACACCACTTGTAGATCTCAGGGAGGAGAGAGATGGCAGCCACTGGTGTGGTCCAGTGCAAAGAGTGGCTGAAGGTCTTAGGTAGGGGAGATGCTCCCCAGGAGAGCAGGCACTGGGGAGGGGTGTCCTGTGGTTTTAGCCAAGGTGAAATGGAGACAAGTTTGAATAGATGCTGGGGGTCTTGAAAGCCACCCAGAGAATGTCATTTGTTCATTCCTTCCACCCACATCCACTGGGCACCCACTATATGCCAAGCACTGTGCAGGGCAGAGAGCAAACCCTGCCTTGGGCCATCCAGGCTTTGTTCTGCAGGCAGAGCCAAGGAGAGCTGATGAGTGACGGAGGGCCAAGGTGACTCTGGGTTCTAGAGAGACGCTCCAGGCACACTTCTTCCTTTCACCCGGTCATGGGTCATGTTTCTTGACCTCACATCTGGTGTTATCTTTGTGGGGAAGAATTCTTCGTCTCACTGTCTCATCCCAACTCAGGATGGGTTCCTTGGAGTAGGCGTGGAGACCGTCTATCCAGACCATCCCCTGGATGGACCTTGATTTGTGCGGGAGGGGCTCCATGAACGTCCTAGCCCCATGAGCCTGCTTTGGACGTCTGCAGATCCAGGTTAGAGCCCAGGCTTTGCCTCCAGCTCCCCTCATGACAGACCAAGTCATTTAGTGCCCTGGATTCTAACAGTAGCAGCAGCAGCAGCTCTCGCCAGGGCAGTGTTCAGACTCATTCATTCCTTTCTCTTTCATCGTTGGGTCAGCCCCCTGCTCACAACCACCTTTGAAGTGGACACTATTGAGATTCTTGTTTTACAGAGGAGGAAACTGAAGACTCAAGAGGTGAAAGAAGTCACTCGCCTCATGGCCACCCAGCCAATGTCACAGACGGGACTTAGATCGGGGGTTGCCAAGTCCTGCAGCCTTGCACCACCTCAACTAAAAGGTTGGCATGTACTGGATGAAATGCCAGTTCGGAGTCTGTGACCGTCCTCTCCTGTTTGACATGACTGGGGATGACACTGCAGATGGAATAAAAAGCCCACCTGGCTGGCTTTCGCATCTTGCTCTTCCCTGGTAGCTTCCCAGCCCTGGAGAGCCGCAAGCAGTGAAACTGTGAAAGAGGTTGGTGTGGCTGTTCCACCACTCTTTCTGTCCTACCTGATTCACTTCTCTCTTACCCTTCCTAAGCCAGAGCCAGGCCTGTAACTGGAAAGTGGTATCTCCTTAGTTTTTGACACTGGGATAACTATTCTGGCAAGTTTATTTCTTCTGTGAGTTTACTTTTCATCCTGATCTATCCAGTTGGTCTATAAGGACCCTGAGAGGAGCAGCTGACAGAGGAACAAGAGGAGGGAGGCAGGGCCTGGGGTTCTGGAAGGAGATGGTGGCAGTGGTGGGACAGGAGGATTTTAGTCTGCCCATCGAGGCTGCGACATGTTCCAGCTCTGTGCTTTTCTAGCACTAGGTTGTGATTAGCCTTGTGGTGAGTCCACCTGGGTCTTTCTGGAAGGTTGCTGTCCCTCCTGCTTGGGCTGTGTATCCAGGATCCTTGGAAGAAACTGTTCTGGTCAGCTCTGAGGAAAGGGAGATATCCTAGGCTTTTTCTGCACGTGGTCACCCCCAGACAGCCCCAGCTTCTTCAAGAAGGCTTCAGAGCAGCAAGAAATCATGCAGGAAAACACCTCCTGCCAGCTGTTGGGAAGCCCGGCATTCTATATGAGGATTTGTTTCATTTTTTTGGATCTTGGTAGAAATACATAAAACGATGCTCCTAAAAGACTGGGAAGACGGCTGGACTGCACAGCTGGCCAGGACCCCAATGAAATTAAAAATAAAGAAGGAGAAATTGTGGGAAATTATTGCAAAAATATTTTCTCCGAATTGAGGAGGGCAGTAGGGAGATGAGAAGAAATAACTTATTGGAGGTTGGGGAAAGGGCAGGACTTGCTCTAATAAACATCTTACAAGAAAGCCAAGGAGTGTCTTTCTTGGATCCATAACAAGTCGTGCACTCAACATGCTCCAGGAATACGGCCCAGTGGAATTAACGAAGGAATCCGCATCCTATCAACATATGGTAGCAGGCACTAACGAGCTCACACCCTAAAACCAAGCAGATGGGGCTTTGTTGGAAGAAAAATCCTTACATTAGGTTTCAGAGGCATTAAAGGATAATGATAATTACACCTATTTTCTGCTTTGTCCAAAGCTTCCCCATCTTTGTCAATTGGACAGCAACGTGAGGATCCTCAGCCATGCTTGATGGACAGGAAGCTGGTGGCTCAGCTGTGAGGCTCATAGGCCTGCCCAGGTGGATGGGGTGGGAACAGGTGCCGAACCAAGGCTCCCTTCCCTGAGATCCCTTCCAGAAGAAGGCTTTTCTGTGACTTCTACATGACAATCCCTTGTTCCTATTCTCTTCTGGAGTTTGAAAACTCTGGCCATCCATCCATAGGATGCCAGAGTGATCCCTCCCTCTCTACCTCCCTATCTCCCATTCCTTCCTTCCTTCCTTCTTCTCTTCCTTCCTTCCTTCCCTCCTTCCTTCCTTGCACTGAATTAGTTGCATTTGAAAATGGAGAGAATTCATATTACATGGCTGGATAGGGCAGGTGCTTTTCCATTGACAGTCAACCCCAGCCCACATCCATCCTCATTTCCTCCTGCCTGCCGCTCTAAGGTGTTGGAGTTTGTAACCTCAGATTCTTGGCCAGAACCCACCTGTAACCCACCTATCTGGGGCAAGCACTCTGCCAAATCTTCAAGGCAAATGAAGAAACAGAGATTGAGAGAAGGATCTGGATAACTAAAGGGGGAAGTTTTAGTTCTTGCCAGAATTTGATGAACAATATGCAATGAGGTCCACATTCAAGTTCAAGCTCATCACATTCCCAGCAAGTCCTCCACAGCTTGAATTTACATGAAACAACTTAAGAGTTTATGGGTGTAGTTCCAATCCAGCTAGACTATGTCAAGTTCAGCTAACCTGTTTGGTTATGTTAAGGGTCTTTTAAAAATATCAGTGGAAACTAAATGCTCATCAATAAAGGACTGGCTAAATAAAATGAGATATTGCATAGAGGGAACTCTAATTCACAGTTAAGATGAATGAACTGCAGCTCTGTTGATATAAATTTAAACACACACACAAAATGATGTTCTATAATGGGAGCTGGCAAAGTACCATCCGGTGCCCGTTTTTGTAAATAAAGTTTTATTGGCACACATCCACACCCATTTGTTTACATATCGTATATGGCTGCTTTCACACACAGTGGCAGAGCTGAGTAGTTGCAACAGAGACCATATGGTCCACAAAGCCGAAAATGTTTCTCAGCGGGCCATTTACAGAAAAATATTTGCTCTCCACTACCCTATGTTATTTAGAATACATACATACATATGTATGTATACGTATGTGTGTGTATACACACACACAGAGATATTTAAGTTCACGGCACAGGTTGATTTTGAGTGGTGGTCCAAAGTTAGATCATAAATAGCATCAAATTTTCTTGATCTGAAAATTCTATTTCTCTAGTTTAAAATAATTCTTGGAACAATATGAAGAAATGTTAACAGCTGTCAAATTTCAGTTAAGGATTCACAGGTGTTTGTTTTATTATCTTTTAACTTTTCTGTATTTAAAATGTTTTAAATAAAAAATTATTTCATAGAACAAAAAAGTTTTAGGACTGGAACAATTACATCTAAATTATAAAATTCTTAGAGTGACATTTATAATTACATGTTTAAAATGATCTACCATAAGGATCTTCTTAACTATTCGGTGTATTATCCCTAGTTTTAGTCTACATTATATGGGAAGACAGGATTTCTTTTTCAGATTTTCTTATACTTGTATATTTTACAAATTCTCTTCTATATCTTTATAAATAGTTTCTAGGTACAACCGACAAATTATCTTAATTCAGGCACCAATTTTCCCTCGTGGTCCTGTTTCACTTGCCCTCAACACAGAAGCAACGAATAGGCCCTTCCAAGAACAACAGTCAGTTATGCAACCAGTACCTTCCAGCATATAAATAACCCCGTCTAGGAATCCAGGAAAAATAACCAGCCCTGGGTCTCGTCCCACTTACTCAAATCACATGGACAATTTACGTCCATGAATTGGAATTTCAATTTGATCTCAGAGTTTACTTGCGGGGGCCAAGGCACATTACAGGGGGGAGGAAGGGGAGCTGCTGAAGCTGAGAAGAACTGGAATTAAAGTCATGCAAAGCAGATGCCAGGACTAGTGGATGCCAATGCAAGGCAGGTGCTGGGTGGGGCCAGGTGACTTGGGAAGAGTGGGCTCCCCAACCTGGGCCAGCCTTTGGGCAGCTTAGGGGACAGTGGCCGAGCAGTGGGATCTGGGGTCGGCAGTTGCTCCATCTCCAGCTCTTTCAAGGAATTGAGCGTGGAGTCTGGCAATTTCAACAGAGTATATCTTCTTCCATACCTGAATGAGGGATTATTCTCAAACTGCTGGGCAGCCAAGTGGGTGTCTTTTGAAAACAGACTTCTGGAATTTCCCGGACTTCTTGCAAATAATCCACAGTACTTTGTTGGGGTGGAAAAACCTGAATTTCTTCCTACTATGTCTGGAATATATACAGTAAAGTCTTTATGACTTGACAGGGTGTGCCTGGCTGGGAAGACCTCTGCTCTTGGCCAGGCTGTGTGGCAATGAACTTGGTGATCTTGGGAGATTGGGCCCCTCCAAGGGTCTCTGCCTGAGGGGTGGGGGTGCTGGGAGGGTCAGGGGCCCCAGCCTTTGTCCTTAGATTTCCTACAAGTCAGATGATCTTGGACGTGGTTTGTGATCACTGCAGATGTGGCCAGGTTGGCTGCCAGCTGCTGAGAGGCCTGGTTGGAGAATGAAGGAGACCGGGAGAATGAGCGACTGGCTCTGAGACCCAGAGCAGGGCAGGAGGGGCCCCTTTCCCTGTGTGGGTGTGGCCTCCAACCGGGGGCCCTATGAGGGCCTCTCCAAAGACTCTCTGCAGCCGTATACTTCCATGACCTCACAGCCGTCTAGCCTGGCTGGGAGTGTTCATTCTTCTGGCAGCATGAAGTGTCCTCCAGTTCTAATCTGTCTGCAAAGTCCTCAGACCCCAGCTTTCCACACCATCCCCTAGACCCGTCACAGCCGCCTGCCCAATTCCCCCCAGAGAAGTCTTCAGGAGAAGGGACTCAGGTCAGACATGAACCTGGGCTGGGGTCCTGCCTGCCACTTGCTAGCTCAGCGACCTCAACAAGTACTCAACTTCTCCAAAGCACACATTCATCGCCCAGGAAACAGGGATGATCACAGTTACCACCTTGTAGGGGTGTGACAAACACTCAGGGACATGAGGAGCAGAGTTCTGGGCCCATGGCTGGCCTGTAGCACTCAACCCAGGATGCCTCCTGAGACCAGCGATGGTTCCGGTCCTTCTCTACTGAGGCACTTTTGCTGATGCCCTCTGTTGGCCTCTGCAGAGCCCCCCTTAGCCTCTGCCTTTCCCAACTGGGGAGGCTGCCAGGCATAGGCAAGGTCAGGGTCTGGGCCTTCCCTACCGACCCCAGCTGACAGGGGTGAGTTCCAACACCACAGCCTACCTGGGGGCCCTGGCCGGCGGCACGGCTCCCTCCTCCCTCCCCCAGTTTCGTAGACAATTCCCTTTTCACCCAGGGACCCTCTCTTGCACGCCCCACATGGCTCTGCTCACTCATACATGGAGACTTCCTCTGTGCTGACACCGTCCTGTGGGCTGGGAAATGGCATTGGCCAAGGAGGCCAGGATGTTAAGGAGGAGGCATTTGAAAGAATGGAAAGGACGTACAGGCAGGTGTTAGGACCTCAGCTGAAATAGCACAGGACAGTGTCGGGGTGACTAGGCCATGCTTCAGGCAGGCTGCTCAGGGAAGTCTGCCTGGGGAGGAGGGGGCGCGCGGGCTTAAACCTGGCTGGGCAGAAGAAGGCGCTTGGCCAGGAGAGGAGGGCATGAGTTTGGGGCCTGGGGAACAGCTGCTGCAAAGACCCAGTGGAGGGTTGGGGAGGGGGACGGGGTGTGGGCAAGCCCAGGTCAGGTCCCTGAATTTTGGGCGAGGAGTCAGGATCCAACACTAAGCGCCCAGTGTGCTGGGGGTTGTTGGAAGGTCTGATTTCCACTTTAGAAAGCTCACCCCACCCCCTCACCCCCACTGGGTGGAGGGGGAGAGTAAGAGGGGAGAGCGGGTGATGGCTTGGTCTGGGGTGGGAGACCTGGAAGGAAGGGGACAGACCTCATGACTCAAGTCCAGGAATGAGCCTGTGCTCAGTCTCTCCTGCCCTTTACTGTGGGGCACGCTTTCTCATTTCAGCTCAGGCTAAATTAAACTAATTTAGCTTCATGGAACCTAAGAATGAATGGATGGCCCAGTGACCCCAAAGTAGCTGAAATAAGAGAATCAAAAAGCCCTCTGCACCGAGGGCATAATGAAAGATGCTTCTGGGCCCCAACCTGCTCAGTCACAGCTGGGTTGTAATAAATGAACACATTTGGGAACTCCGTTGTATTTCGCTTCGTCAAAACAAAACAATGCAGTGTGCCACCCTGGTTCCTATTGAAAGGCACCCTGGCCCCCAGAGCTGCTCTGAATACCTAGGACTGTATTATCAGGATTTCTCAGAAATCTCTTCCAAACACAGCTGCCGCTCTTTAGGGAATGGTTGACTTTAATTATTGAGAATTACTTTAAGATTCATGTTTTTCCTCATGTTACTGAAAAGTAATCATTGCAATAATGAAGACCACATGTGTCCTGGGTCTAATTATTAAATCATTATATTGTTATATCATTCCTATTGCTTTGGCGAAAGGGTCAAATGAAAAAAGTCAGGGCATTCTTTTTCACGTTGACATTTTATTTTCTATCAATACAATTCGCCCCAGCCCGAGACATGGCAGAATGGGGTGTGAGCTGGCCTGCGTGGGGGCTCGGCTTTGGCCTTCATGGCGGTTGGGTCCAGAGGGAGGTGAGCAGTGCCCCTGACTGATACACTGCCCATCGCTGCTGGACTAGGGCTGGGACTGGGCCCCAGAGCCAGGGTCTCCAGCGCTGGCAAGGGGGAGCTGCTGGGTCCTTCCTTTCGCTGGGCCTTCTCCTTGGATCCATTGGCCCCTGTAGGTACTCCTTTCCGGCCTTCCTGCTTTCCCCAAAGTCCTCAAAAAGTGTTTGGGCTCTAAAAGATAAAAACAAAACAGCAAAAGTAGAATGAGTAAATGTTTGAGTACACACCTAGAAGTTTCGATGACTTCAAGTATAGTAAACGTAGTCACTTTCCTCGTAATAAAGTTTAAGTCATCAGAACAAAATGAGCAAAACAGATGTATCTTAAAATGCAAACTAAAACGTTATAAAAAAATGGTAAGGACAAATTACAGTAATTTGTGACTGTGCATGTGAGTAAAGTCCTGTATAATTGAGAAAGCAAGATGATCAAAATCTTTTCAGAGATTCTTGCAGCAAAAAAAAATCTCATGTGACCTGGTAGGAGTCGTTGCAGGACTCGGCGTGGCCAGACCCAAGAGGCCCTGCAGCACCTGTCATGGGGGACTCGTGCTCTGTGTCACGTAGTAGCTGCTCAATAATTCCTCCCGGAGGGGATTGCTGATGGAGTCCTTGCTTTTCCCTGGAAACAGTGGGTTGTCAAGCTCCAGACAGAGGGAACTTAATTTGATTTTGTCCCTGAGTCAGTACTGATTACGGCTGTCATAAAGCAAATTGACTGAGTTGGGGCCCATTTCAGGAGGAGCTGGGGTTGCTCTGCAGCCCAGCATGGTTCTGAGGGCCCCAGGGCGGGGAGTCTGCAGCAATGGAGGAGGGGAGGTGGGCACTCTGTTTTAACCCAGCTGTAGGCGAGAGGGTTTAGGGGCGGATGTGTGAGCCTCCAGGGTTGCAACTCTGCCTTGCCCTTTGCTCAGACCAACACGTCTGAGTTGCCATGCATTTGAAGAGTGGGTGCCATGGTTCCCAGCAGACATGTGGCTCAGGACTTGGCCGATATGCCTGGGTGCCCATGCTGGTACCCCATGTGTGAGCCGTGTGACCCTGCATGGGGACCTCCCATCTCTGAGTCTCATCGTCTCTGCAGTTACTGTGAGGAATTCAATGTGTGCTAAATGCCTAGAAGCGTGTCCAGCACACCTTTTATGACAGGGCATGTCAGTGCACGTGGCACTGCACAGCTTGGTTCCCATCCCCTCTGCTGGGGGACAGGGGCTGAGTCAGTTACCTTTCCAGCACTCAGCAAAGAGCGTGGCACAGAGTAACCTCTCAGAGGTGGTTTGCTGAATGAGCACACCAACACTTAGCTCATGTGACCCCCAAATCCCAGCTCAGGACGGAAAAGGCAAATTGGGAGCGGGGCCAGAGCTAGGAGAGGTACAGGATGGAGAGAAGTTGCTGGGAAGGGAGGCCGAGGAAAGGCCGGGCCGGTGAAAATGGGAACGTGTTACTCAACCTCTGCCCTGCCGGGGCCTGGGGAAAAGGATGCCTGCAGCTTTATGGAGGATGGGAGGGAGCTGGCTGTAGTTGTGCGAGGGCCCTTGGGACTGTAAAGCTGCAGAAACCTGAGGAGGGTTGTCAGAGGTGTGTTGGCCTGCTGCCATTAGATTACTTTGGTTGCAAGTAATGGAAAACCAAACTCAAGTTGACTTAAACAATTAAGGGAAGTTATTGGTTCCTGGAAAGCCTGAAAAGTCCCAAAGTGGATCTAACTTCAGTTTAGCTAGATCCAGGGACACACAGCAGTGGCACCGAGGACCCACTTTCTTTCCATCTTGTTGTTCAACCTCTTACAAAGTCAGCCAGGGCATTTGCATGTTGTCCCAACATTTGTCACTTGCAAATGGCTCTCTCTACTGCACAGGACATCATAGGAAAATCCCAGAGCAAGAGGGATGGGACTGAGTCCTGGTGCTGAGACTCTGGAGAGGGACAGGCTACTTCTTTGTGATTACTCAAAAGGTGAGGAGGGATGATGAAATAAGCCATTTCTAAACTGTGCTTCCCAGAGCTCAGGGTCGTCCCAGAGGAAGGGGCTGAAGTGAAAGGGAAGGAGATGGGTGAGCTTCCAATTCACTCAGAAGGGCTCCTCTTTTATCCACCTTCCATGAAAGAGTTCAGACACAGAAAGGCTCAGGGGTAAGCCTGAAACTCACCAAACCAGCTGGTCCGAAGCACATTTTACTTTGAGTGCTCACTGTGTGCTCTGTTGAGTGTATTAACGGCTTCATAGCAACTCAGGAAGTGGATGTTATTACAACCCTCCCTTTACCTATGAGAAAGTGGAGGCCCAGTTAGCTAGTGGTAAAGCCAGAAAATCTGACTCCAAAGCCTGTGGGACAAACCCATCTCTCCACCGAGCCATCTTTTGTACACAGCCGCCCTTTTAAACACAGATGCAGTAATGCACACTGTAGGTGTTCAGCAAGTGTTTCTTGACTGAATGACTGACTGCAGGTCTGCCTGGGTCCATGGCTCATGCTCTTTGCACACTTCATTTCTCTCAAGTAGGACAATGTTTAGCATTCCTCCAAAGAACCCTGCTGTCATATTTGGGAGTTAAGAAGTACAGTTCTTCCCTGTTTTTGTAATTACAGGATGACCCCAGGTCCATTTTCCAGGAATTCTTTGGAATTGAGAGGGATCAAACTATGAAGGAATGCTGAAGAGCCTTAGAATTGGTTTCTGTCTGCATCCCACCTCTTGCAAACCCCTAGTTATTAAACACTGTAATTCTTGCATCTATAGGAGACCTTTCCCCAGTTAGTAAATAGATATGCCTGACTGCAGTCACTTGACTTGGCTGACTCATTCATTCCTCCACTTACTTATTCACTCATTCCTTCACTCACTCATTCACTCATTCCTTCACTCACTCATTCACTCATTCCCTCACTCATTCCTTCACTCATTCATTCACTCATTCATTCCTTCACTCATTCATTCATTCTTTCACTCATTCATTCACCCATTCACATATTCACTTATTCATTCACTCACTCATTTGCTCATTTATTCACTCACTCATTCCCTCACTCATTCCCTCATTCATTCACTCATTCACTCATTCTTTCAACTCATTCACTCATTTATTCCTTCACTCATTCACCCACCCATTCATTCACCCACTCATTCATTCACCCACTCATTCATTCATTCCTTCACTCATTCATTCATTCCTTCACTCATTCATTCCCCCATTCACTTATTCACTCATTCACTAAGTCATTATGACTAAGTCATTCATTAATTCACCCATTCCCTAATTTATTCACACTCATTCACTCACTCACTCATTCACTCATTCCTTCACTCATTCATTCACTCATTCATTCCTTCACTCATTCATTCACCCATTCACTTATTTATTCACTTATTCACTCATTCATTCATTCACTCATTCATTCACTCACTCATTCACTCACTCACTCATTTACTCATTCATTCATTCACTCATTCAGTCATTCATTCACTCATTCATTCCTTCACACACTCATTCATTCACCCGCCTATTCATTCATTTGCCCACTCATTCATTCACTCACTCATTCATTCACTCATTGATTCCTTCATTCACCCACTCATTCATTCATTCACCCACTTATTCATTCATTCACTCGTTCACTCATGATTCCTTCACACAATCATTCATTTACCCACTCGTTTATTCATTTGCCCACTCATTCGTTCATTCACCCACTCATTCATTCATTCCTTCGCTGATTCATTCATTCCCCCATTCACTTATTGATTCATTCATTCACCCATTCACTAATTTATTCCCTCATTCACTAATTTATTCCTTCATTCACTCACTCATTCAATCACTCATTCACACAGACATTCATTCATTCTCTCACTCAGTATATTCATTCTCTCACTCAGGCATTCATTCACTCAGTCACTCATTCATTCAACCCCTCATGTATTCAGATATTTTATAGAGCAGCTCCAGATGTTCATTACAGTTGTGGGCGCTGTAGAACATCATGTTGAACAAGGTAGGTCCCTGTTGTCATAGAACTAACTGCCCACAGGGGGCACTGGACCTGCAGACCAATAAGCAATGCTAATGGTGGCACCAGCAGAGGGTGAGGGGTGCACTGGCAGTAGTTCCAGCAGGACCTGACTTTCTGGGCATCACAGGAAGAGATCACCCTGTGGAGGAAGGGAGTTACCCAGGCAAGGGGAGTGAGGTTGGAGGGAATGGAGAGAAGTGTTCATGTTCCAGGCAGAGGGTACAACAGGGGCAAAGAGCAGCTGGACGTGGGTTCCAGAAACGGAAAGCAGCAGTGAAGTGGGAACACGGGAGGGAGCCAAGGGAGCGCAGGGTCCTTGCCATAGTGTCAGGGCTGCGGTATCGCGAGCCATCTCCAGTTGCTTCTCTCATGCTTGGACGTGTAAGTCTTGCATTCCTGACAGCTGCAAGCCCTACAGGAACTGAAGGTAGGTCATTCCCCTCAGGAATGCTGCAAAGAGCAGGAGCATGGCCCTGGGGAAAGGAGGATCCCACGGGACCCACCTGGGTACCAGTCAGGGGACCCAGGCCCCCATCATGTCCCAACAGCCCCACAGACCTGTCCCTCTGGAAAAGCAATGGTTTGGTGAAGTGTCAACAGCATAGCCCAGGAAGATTCTGGAGATACCTAAAGGAAAGCAGCATGGGTGTCGGTGAGCACCTGTTTCTCAAAGCCAGGGGGTGCCAAATGTTGTGGTGGAAGCATCTGGAAGCTGTGGATTGAGACACAAGAGCAAAAATGAGATGAACTCAGTGCAGTCCAGACTCTCCTGTCCCCTGCCCACAACCCCCAGGGCGCTCAGTGGAGACGGACCCCTGCAGGTCCTTGAAAACCAAGGAGTGGCTCAATAAGTAGGTCGATTTGCATTTAATAGGGGCACAAATTGCAGCAACAACTAACCATGGTGACAAGCAATTATATTCGGCTGAAATTAAAAATGAAAGTAAAAGAAGGAACACATAAGAAATTCAGACATTTCCTTCTTGGTCATGGGGATAGAGGGAGGATGACAGACAGAGCTCTGGCTCACAAGAACTCACACTTGGTTGAATTCAAGGCTGTCACTGTCCTGAAATTCTTAGCGATGTTGAACAACGGGGCCACGTTTTCACTGTGCTGGGCTCCACACATGATGCGGCTGGGCCCAAATGCAGAACCTGGCTGCCATACCTGGTTTGTGCCTCCATGAAAATGTCCTTCCCTCCGTCATACAAATGTGTTCCATCCTATTTCTCAGATGATTTCGTGGCAGCATTTTCTTTTTTTTCTTATTTACCCAGCCTTTTAAAGTACGGTATAACACGTGACCAGCAAAGTTTACAAATCGTATGAGATGACTTTTTAACATATGGTCCAACTCTTGTAAAAGTATTAAAACTTCCATCCCCCACAGAAGGTTCCTGGCACATCTTTGGAGTTACCTGGCCAAGAATCCACCAACCTGATCGCTATCACCATGGGTACGTTTTGTGGCACTATTTCACCTCAGAAAGATTTTCTTTTTTTTTTTTTTTTTTTTTTTTTTGTTTTTTTTGTGTGTGACTGAGTCTCACTCTGTCTCCAGGCTGGAGTGCAGTGGCGTGATCTCAGCTCACTGCAACCTCCGCCTCCTGGATTCAAGTGATTCTTCTGCCTCAGCTTCCCTAGTAGCTGGGATTACAAGTGCCTGCCACCACGCCCGGCTAATTTTTTGTATTTTTAGTATAGATGGGGTTTCGCCATGTTGGCCAGGCTGGTCTCAAACTTGTGATCTGCCCGCCTTGGCCTCCCAAAGCACTGAGATTACAGGCATGAGCCACCGTGCCCAGTCAAAGATTTTCTTTTTTTTTTTTTTTTTTGACAGTCTCACTCTCGTAGCCCAGGCTGGAGTGCAGTGGCATGCGCTCACTGCAGCCTCTGCCTCTCAGGCTCAAGTGATTCTCCTGCCTTAGCCTCCTGAGTAGCTGGGACAATAGGTGCCCACCACCACGCCTGACTAATTTTTGTATTTTTAGTAGAGACGGGGTTTCACCATGTTGGCCAGGATGGTCTCGAACTCCTGACATCAGGTTATCCGCCTGTCTCGCCCTCCCAAAGTGCTGGGATTATGGCATGAGCCACTGTGCCCAGCCAAGATTTTCTTATATAATTTCCCAACTACTCTTGTGGGTTATTCAGGCCCCTGGGAATCCAGGAAATCCTAAGGGGAGAAATAAAACATAGAACTTCAAGTAACTCTCACTATGGCAAAAGCACCTAAAGTTGAAAGATGTTCTGAGTCTTTCAAATAATGTAAGACATAATTCCATTTTGGAGGTGCATTTCTGCAATGAGATTCTTGGGTCTTTTAGGCGGTGCTTTCAGGCATCTGGAATCATATATTTTGAGATGATATATTATCTTAAATTATCTTAATTGTTTCATTAACATGAACTTGATATAAAGTAGCCTCTTGAAGTGCATTGTAAGGAGGGAAAAGAGATTAATAACCTAATCAAGCATTTGGAAACAACTGACATGCCTCATGGAGAGAGTACTCTAAAAATTTCATTTAAAAATGTAATTATATTGATTGGAAAGATGGATTTCTTTGTTTCAGAGAGCAGATCTTATAGTTTGAGAGCATTTAGCTGAATTGATAGAATTATATTTAAAATGCTATCTTCTTAATTGCATCAAAATGTAATTTTCAGGCTTTTACTGCAGAAAGAGTTGGGTTTCTGGAGGCTTCTGCCCTTTTAATGTTGATTTCCAGTGACCACTGGTGTTCCTTTGAACAAGAAACATAAAAACAAAAGGACTTATATTTATGATATTTTAGTTCAGAGCCAACCTTGTGGTAGAGAAGGTGGCTGTGACCTTTGTAGGTGGGGGTGCAGGTGTGAGGGGATAAGGAGAGGGCGCTCTGCCAAAGCTCTTCAAGGAATGCACCTCAACTCTGGGTCCTCGGTGACCTCAACCTTCCTCCCTGGATGCTGCCTTTTCTTTCTGGAGTAAGACCTTGGCATATTTTTAAAAATCTTCTTGGCAGTGTCAGATTTTCATTATTTGAGGGAGGTTGCATTTTTGGAAACAAGTCATTTGGAGCTAAGACTAGGTCATGATACACAGGGAAATATCACTCTGAGATAATATTCCAGACAATGAGTCAAGTCCCCAAAGCCGAGGCTGATCTTCTCACATGGCTTCAAAAGCCCTCGGACTTTCGTCCTGAGGGTCTCCTTCCTCCGGGCCATGCACGCATGAAGATGTTCAAGCAACTTGTTGCAAATAGCTGCATAAACAAACAAGGAAACAAACTGGAAAACCACCTAAATGCCTCGGACTGGGCCTTGCGGAGGCTCCTGCCGCCTGTGCCCCACAAGAGATTTTCACTATAAAGACGCTGAGAGATATGAAAACACTTCTGAGAGAATGTCGGGTGGGGGGATCCCAAGAATCAAACTGTAAGTACACACGACAGCTGCAAAAATCAAATGAGCTGCTGCGTCAGGGTGATGGGATTGGGGGACTTTTCCTCTTGTTTTCACCTAAAACTGTGTCTTAATGAAAACTAAAATCCAAAGAACAAAAAGAAGCATGTGAAAAGGTTCTATAAAGAGCAGGCTCCTATGCAAATGTATTTCTGAAAGCGAAATGACAAGGTTTGGGCCGGTGATGTTGTCTTTAGATGCTGTCTCAGAATATATCATAATCTCTTAAGGTAACCTTGGCTGGAGAAGACAGCGTCTTTGGAAGCATATGTTTCCTTACATTACTTACCAAGAGTAAGAAATAGCATCTGTGGCGTTTACAGAGAATGTTCCTGCAAAATAACTCACCCTGTCCAGTGCAACCCAGAGAGGCTATTGCTCCGATCTCTACAGGAAAGGCGGGGAAAGGGATGCTGGGAATGCCCTAGATGATGTTACTGAGGGTTCACAGCAACAGGATGGGACCCCAAGTAAGTAGTCTGTCTCCCCATCTGAGGCCTCATCAGGGAGAAAAGGACTTGAGAAGATACCAGTCTGTTCTATCCTCTGACACAGGGAGGCTCTCTTGTCTACACCCCCTCCCCATAGGTTTCCCAATTTTCTTCAAAATTGGTTTCACTCAATCCCCATGGCATCCCTCAAAATGCCTGCTGACTATTTGACCTGACTACCCCTTGCAGGTAGGAGATGAAATCCAAATTTGAAGTCAGGACATCACAAACTCAAATTCCTACAGGAATCAGAGCTAGGGATGACAGTCCCTGTTCTCATATTAAATACACAGGAATCCTCTTTACTCTTTCATAGAAAGGTCTATTCCCTAATTTTTTACTCAAAACATGAAGCTCTTTTGATTTATCTGTTCCCATTATTTACAAAGCCTGAGATAAAGAGAGATATTCATCTAATTTGAGAAAAGCACCATGCAACCAACTGATAATTGGCAAGAAAAAATAGACTCAGGGAAACAATAGAGAATGGTGGGGATAGTGGCAAAATTGGAGTGGTCACATTTTATCCAAAGGGAGCTCAGTTACAACTGATAGCTGCCATGTGAAAAAAAAAGACCCTATGTTGTTATGTTTTCCTATTTTCAAGAAGAACCCGGAGACCCAAATATGAGAAATTTCCCAATTTTAAAGTATATTGAAAGAGAGAGTCTCATTTTGAAGAATTTCAAGAAATTATATCAGTTAAGTGTCTTGGTTTAGGTTTCCCCAGAAACAGACCATGAGACGAGGACTCAAAGACAAATGGTCTATTTGGGAGACAATCTTAGGAAATACCCCGGGAGAGTGGGAAGGGAGAGTGGGAGAGGAGAAGAAGAATAGATATGCTCTCGAACAGGTAACTTCTGGAAGCAGCAAAAGTTCAGATTGCTCAGAGATGGTATAGAACAGTGCTTTCCAAACGGTCTATGGTGAAAGATTTGTTTCTGTTGCCAAGCCATGGAGGGTTGATATTTTTGTAAAATAAAAAATGGGAACAGGCCGGGTGTGGTGGCTCACACCTGTAATCCCAGCACTTTGGGAGGCCAAGGCGGGAGGATCACAAGGTCAGGAGTTTGAGACCAGCCTGGCCAATATGGTGAAATCCCATCTCTACTAAAATACAAAAATTAGCCGAGGGTGGTGGCAGGCGCCTGTGGTGCCAGCTACTTGGGAGGCTGAGGCAGGAGAATTGCTTGAACCCAGGAGGCGGAGGTTGCAGGGAGCCGAGACCATGCCACTCCACTCTAGCCTGGGTGACAGAGTGAGATTCTGTCCCCCGCCCCACACCAAAAAACGAAAAAAAAATAAAGGAACAAAGCCATAGAAAACATAAGCCCCATTTAAAAATTATTAATTTGCTTCAACAGTTGTAAATTCATGTTCCAAATTGCTGTAAAACTTTCTAAATGCTGGTGCTCAATTTCAGTACTTAGCCCATCACAGGCTGGTAATAAACAGCTGAGAAAACCAGCCCACACTGGTTGGGACCTACGCTTGGAGTACTGGGGCAGGTGCAGATAGCTCATGACTATCCCATCTGAGGGAGGAGGAACCTGGGGTATTTATCCACCCCGTCCTGCTTGCCCACGATTAGGGGCTGTTTCCAGGGGCAATTCCATGTGTTCTAGGTAGGCCGGGGGTTCCTGCAGCCAAACAGCCCCGCAGTTGAGAGTTGCAAGGAATGCTGGAAGCAACCTTTTGGGGTAGAGGTGAGTGCTAAGGGAACGTGGACGGGGCAGCAACAGCAACTGCTAACTGAAAGTCGTGATTCATCTCCGCTCCATCGCCATGGTTCTCAAAGTGTGGCACCTGGGCTGGTAGCACCAGCATCACCTGGGAACTTGTTTAGAAACGCAAATTCACAGGCCCCACTCCAGACCTACCGAAGCAGAACCTGTGAGGGTGGAAGCCCAACCATGTGGATTTTGACAAGCCTCCCAGAGAATTCTAATATATGCTCAAGTTTGAGAACCACAGCTCGATTGCATTTTAAAGCAATTAGGCCAAGGAGAGATATGCTTGTTCTTACATAAAACCAATATGACCTTAACTAGCATTGGCTCCTTTCTTTCAACAGGCTCAAAGTGAACTCATTTTCTTAAGAATTGCATTGTTTAAATAAATACGAAGTTTAAACTGTGTATTTCCTGTCCCTAAACCATGCCAATAAGTCCAATGCATACAAATCACTTTAAAATCCACCCATGGAGATCCGTACTCAGCTGTTAGATATCAATAGTGTTGCTAGAATCACTCCTCTGTTAGATATCAATAGTGGCAGATGATAAACTCTCTTCTGCAATGCGACACCTTCTTTACTAATAGACCATTAAGCTGTCTGATTCAGAGTTTCACTGATTAAACAGGAAATGCCATCTGTAGAGTCTGGTATCCTTCCAGGGTCTGCAAAGGATGGGACCCAGACAAAAAATAAAAAGGCTTTCCTTTGCTCAACTTTTAAAACAATTATTCTTATTTTTCAAGGCGTATTCATATAAACAAAGAGAGCCTGGTCCTAACCTATGAAATAGGCCAAATAATAGTAGGGGTGTCAGTATTCTGGGGACAAGGAAACAGCAGCAGGATGAGGAGGTACTTGCTGGGTGTGTGTGTTTGCTGAGGGTGGGGTCCTACCTCCCCACCTCCCCACCTCTCCACCTCCTTCCCCACCTCTTCCCCACCCCTTCCCCACCTGGTGCTGTTTATTTCCTTTAACAAGAACCAGAACTTGGATGGTTCTGCTCAAACAGCAGCTCTGACACCCCCAGACAGGCTGGGCAACATAGAAGTTCTGTTTAGCTTTCTGTCCCCGCTGTCGTGAAATAGCCCCTAGTGAATGAAATTCTGCGCGCAGCTTCACCACCCAGTGGAGCGTCACCTGCTCTAGGCCTCACCTCCCAGGTGGTCAGGGTTTGTTGATACCTTGGTGTCACCAACGAGTCTGATGAAGACAGAAGGTTTTAATTAAGTAGATAATTGCTCCTGAGAATAGAAATGCAGACGGAAGCACAACAAATGTGCTTTGCTGTTTGTAGACATTTGTCAAGTTTAAGCGAATGGGCCACATTAATTTGAAGGTTTAATTTCTTGGCATTTGTGGCTGTCTCTGTTAAAGTGGTTCTCATCTGGGGTGATTTTGGCCTCCCCCTCTCCCCCACTGTGGGTGCATTGGAAAATGTCTGGGGAAGTTTTTGTTGTCACAAGCAGGGGGTGGGGAGGTTGCTGATATTGAGTGGACGGAGATCAGGGATGCTGCTATACATCCTGCAATGCACAGACTTTCACCACAGAGACCGATCTGACCCAGGCTACGAAATGCTGCTCACATGTATACATATGTAACAAACCTGCATGTTGTGCACATGTACCCTAAAACTTAAAGTATAATAATAAAAAAAAGAAAGAAAGAAATGCTGCTCTATGGCTTTAAGACAGTACAATTTTTCACAATCAATCATAATAAACAAAACACACCAGAAAAATAGAAGAAGTTGGGGGAGGGATTTTTAGCATTAAAAGTACAGATTTGCTATAAGTGAAGCTGGATGTCTTGGTTTTGCCCCTCTTTGCCTGAGGAAGGGTTATGCCCGCTGAGAGTTCATTAGTTAGTATTTTTCGGGTCTATTTTAGGCAACCAACCAACAAATTTATTTTTTTAATGAAAATCTAAACCCTCACCTTAGGCAAACTATATCGAAATATGGATTAGGCTGCGCAGGCTCTTCCTGCTCTGGCCAGCCTCTGGCCTGAAGAAGATGCTAACCTTGCTCACTGGAATAGTTCAGCTGCCTTTGATGGATTTTTATTGAATGTCTACTCTGTTAGCCACCACAGAGCTACTGTTAGGCTGGGGGGAACTGGGAGAGAAGAGGTTCAGGCCAAATAAAAAGTAGAATGTCAGAAGGAGACCAGCGAGGAGCTAATAGGGGTGAGACTCAGAGGAGCTGAGGAGGGAGAGAAAGGGAGAGGCAGGGCCAGGAAGGTCTTCCATGAGCCCCGGCCCCCAAGAACACCAGGTTTCTACCAAGGCACAACTACTCCAAAGCCCTAGAGAAAATTCTCTGAAGTCACGTGTGGTAGAAATTTCACTGGAATTCAGAAGTGGGTCTATTTGGTTTCCTTCTTTCTACTCCTTCATCCTTCTACCTGCTTTCCAACACACTGGCACCAAGAAGAAAACAAAAGTGTCCGATGCACAAGCTCCCTAGAGCCCAGAAGCAGGTCTTCCAGTTTCTTAATTGGAGACATAAAGGCAATCATGCCTGCCTCCTTCCTCCTGTAGAAAGGAATACATTTTGGTAAACTATTTGAAGATGCACAGGAAGACGCAATCATTCCTGGCTGAAATGGACCATTGCAGACTCACCTCATGAAACACATCTCATCTGCCCCCTCTCATAATCAGATTATTAGTGTGAAAATGGAGCCCAAGTGCCCAGTTAGGGATATACAATAATGTTAATAATATTTATGACGTCTAGAGGGCCTTCCTTTGGTCTGGTGGTTGGGAAAGGGGTTGGAGTGCTTCTAACGTAATCTTCACAACAGAAACCTGGGTCCCACCAAGAGAAGATACCCTGAGACAGACGCTTTCCTGAGAGTCCATGAAGGAATGACGCTCCTTTCCTCTACTGGGCAGACCCAGTCACTCCTACTTCCAAGCATGTGGCTGGGATAGCCCCGTTTTCCAAGGAGCTGGTGTGATGGTTTTTGACCTGATACTAGTGACTTGGTTCCAGTTGTTTCCTGAATGTTTTTACAGAAATAACCAATGTATTTCCAGTGCAGCGTTCTATCTTAGCCGACAAAACAAGAGGTGAGGCTCAGCCTGGAGTGATTCCATTCAACCGGATGGGTACAAGATACAGGCCAATTTGGTTACCGTCCTGGAAGAGATTTCACCTAGAGGCGGCTAAACAGGAAACTGGAATTCTCTCCTCTCAAGTGATTCATTATCGCCACAACATCTTCATAAAACAGACAAGGGGTCAGTAATTCGAGCTCGGTAATTAAATGGAAAAAGAACAGCTTAGTGCAACGGTTGAGCACCGTAATAGATTCCGACATATAATGACATATAAATGAAGGGAAGGGGAGTGGGGATGACAAGGTAGATGAGATATTAGACAGCTGGCCCCGAGCTTGTCATTTTCCAGTTGGTGCAGAACGGATTTTTGTTCAGGTAAAATGGCTTTTGTTGGCCGGGGCCGCTGTTAGGGCCTTTGACAGGCGGCCCAGGCAATTTCATTTATCCAGATTATAAGACAATTAAATGAAAATGAAATGTTTGTGTATTTCCATTTCTTTTAATACTGGCAAATGCGAAGTTTCCTAAGAAGCTTGCCTGGAAAAAGAAATTCATCTCGGCTTTCAAAGTGGGTGGAGTGGAGAAGTAAAATTCCTCCTGTGACTTTGGGGGCTATACCAGGAAGAAGGAATTTCACAGGAAAATGGAAAGAAAGAAAAAAAAAACACCTCCAGCTGTCATCTTCACTGTGCTTATCTCTCGCCTAATTATAAGATTGAGAGGACATTGCCCCAGGCAGTGAAGGGCTTGGTTTAAGAAAGAGAGCTGTAAGGATGCTTGGTCTACCTAAATAATAGGCTTTGTCAAATACCTGTGGAGCGGGTGAGCTGTCATTCCAGGAGCTGGTTTTCCAGCACTCTGAACTGTCTTGTGCCTTCCAGCAGCCCTGCTCTGTAATTAAACAGCCAACCTGGAGATTAGGGGCTCCTGTGAAGGAATTCATTGCGGGTACGGCACATGTCTGTAGCTAGAACCCAATTTTATGGGCCTTCTGGTTGTCAAGTTTTGCTATCATTTTCCCTTTCCTCTTCAGAGATAATCACACAAACAATTTCATTTGTCTTTCATGCAGAGAGAGGAATAGCAGGTTTAACAGTCCTGAACACCCATCTATGGTTATCTCAGCGTTCTTTATCTCTGAGTCAGGGGAATTTTCTACCTGTTGACATTCATGTCTTCCCAAATGCCCTGGCGACTCCTGTTCTCAGGGCCACCCAGCGCCACTGCCATGACTTCCAACAGATGGTTGTTTCTTCCTATACCTCTGTCCTGGCCCCAACTGTCTAGTCAGGTCCTTTCTCCCTTCCAGGGTTGGAAAGTACTTCTCCCTATAATTTTCCAAGCCTTGAGCATGTTAATCAGTTGCTCCAGATCTGCTGGTTGAATTTTAGGCCACCAGCACAGAGCACAATGGCTGGACTCAGGTGTCAGATGTCCAAAGAGGGGCAAGGGCTGTGAGAACCTGGCGTGGTACAGCACAATGAAAATATCGAGTGCCAGTCAGGTCTTGCGGCCTAGGCACTTGCTTTACAACAAGCTAATTATTTTATTGGTTTCCTCTGTATGTGGCAAAGGACGGTGGAGCTGGAGGAAGCACTTCGATTCTTCTGTTCTATCAAGGTTCAAGTTGATGCACAGAAACCAGAAACCTCACCAGGACTCTCTCCTTCTTAGACAGGGAAGGGATGAGAGTCTCGTAAATGGAGTCCTGGTCAAACTCTGGCTTACCATGGCCCACTGGGACCAGAGACTCTCCAGGGTCACTGCCTGGTCTGGTGTGGGTGCATATTTTGGGCTGCCGTGCCCGGCAGGTGGAGCCATCCCACATCAGTTCTGTGTTCTGTGAGATAAGAGCACTCTCAGTGGGGAAGGTCAAGTGTTCCCTCGGCAGCTTCAGCCCCTCTGGTCCAGCTATCCCATCTCAGGAGGTGGGTCGTGATGAGTACCACCCTTAAAAATCTAAAAGATTCAGGGATGAGGGTCCCCTTCATATCTCTGTGTGCTTCACCTATCTAGCCCCTGCAGAAATGGAATGAGTTCTGCAGGATGACCGTAGACCACCATAAGCTCGCCCAGGTAGTATAGTATCCCTGACTCAGTTTCTGTGCCTGAGGCATTACTCTTGCGAGAACAAATGAATTTGGCCTTAGGTACATGATCTGCAGTCACTGATGGAGCCAATGAGTTCTTTTCAATTCCAATCAGAAAAGAAGACCAGAAATAGTCTGCATTATCCTGAGATGGACAACAGTATGCCTTTACAGTTTTACCCGTAAGTTTGCCAGTGAACCCTCCCGCCCTCTGTCATAATAAAAATCCGGGCCATCAGGAAATCCCTGGGATATCACCTTGATCTGTCACACTGATGACATGATCTTGATCAGGTGAGAAAAGCAAAAGGTGGTGGCTGACACGCTGCGGCCCTTGGAAAGCCACACATGCTTCAGAGGGTTGGAGATAAACCTTATGAAGATACAGGGGCCTGTTATATCCCTGAAACTTTTAAGGGTCCTGTGGTCAGAGGCATGCCAAGACATTCTCGTCAAAGTAAAAGACAGAGAACAGCACCTCTGGCTGCACCTAGTAAGAACCGACTCGTCCAGGCGCAGTAGCTCACGCCTGTAATCTCGGCACTTCGGGAGGCTTTGGTGGGAGGATCACCTGAGGTCAGGAATTTGAGACCAGCCTGGCCAGCATGGGGAAACCCCGTCTCTACTAAAAATACAAAAATTATCCGGGCACGGTGGCGGGTGCCTGTAATCCCAGCTACTCAGGTGGCTGAGGCAGGAGAATCACTTGAACCCAGGAGGCGGAGGTCGCAGTGAGCTGAGATCGTACCATTGCCCTCCAGCCTGGGCGACAGAGCGAAACTCCATCTCAAAAAGAAAAAAAAAAAAAAAAGAACTGATTCCTGGTGTGCCTTAGTAGAGATGGAATGCCCAACCATGGGACACTGTGTGACTAGGAACAGCATGTGACTAGAGGTCACGCCTGCCCATCCTGGGGTGTGTCCTGTCCTCACTGAGACATGAGGTTGAGTGGGCCCAGCAATGGTCCATCATCAAATGGAGGTGGCACAGGATAAAGTGCAAGCAGGACCAAAGGCTACCAGCAAGCCACATGAGCAGGTGGCTCAAAGCCTCTTGCCTCTGCTGTGCCACTCCCATTTTCCAATGAAAGTCCCCTAGATCCCCTTTGAGGGAGCCCTTGCTGCCTGGCTGCCGGCAGGGCAGTCTGTAGAGAGCCTTGAGCCGACATTTCCTCCAGGGTCGGCCTCAGCTGTGGAGAGCTGCACCCCCTAGTCTCTCCTTTCTGGTGGCCAATGACATGGGGTGACTAGGCAAGGCCTGGCCATGTCAGACTGATGAGGACCACCCTGACCACAAAGCTGTGTCTCATGCACTTCGCTGGACGCGCCAGGGTGTTGGGGGCCTGCATAGTTCACCTCTTCCCTCTGCCCAAGGCTGCCACCACCCTCCCCTTTAACAAGTGCTGATCTTGGATCATCATCTCCCACTTCACGTTCCTTTTCAGCATCTGCTTCTGGAAAACAACCTTCCCAGAGACCCAGCAATAGATCAGTGATGTAAACCTCCACAAATGTTCTCCTTGCTCAAATAACAGGTCTGTGTAGCTGAATCGTTTGGTGAGATGGTTTCATTTCCAGGCTGGTGATGGCTCTGCCAACTGCAATACTTGGGTTCCAAGGGTATCCTGCTCATTTCTCTGCCAGCCCATGGAGGTAGGGGTGGAGAATGTGAAAAGGAGATGCATCTGCTTCTTAAATGCTTTGGCCTCAAAGTGACACACTTCACAAGGCCACATTCACTGCACAGGGGGTGGGGCAGCCCTGGTTGGGTGCCATCTGCTGCCCACATGGTCTCTCCTTGGTCTCGTATGGGTCATGGCAGAAGCTGACATTGATGCTAGCAAGTGAATGTAAGCTGTATGTTTGGAAGATGATCCTAGGAGAGGATGGAGAATGACAGGGAGGGAGGGAGGAGACCCATAATAGGTGTGTTTTCAAGCAAGTTGCCGCCTTGTACAAGCAGAGTTCACACCAGCGTAACTCAGGGAGGAGGCAGGGTAGACCATGCCTGAAGTCAGCCCCCCAGGAAGGAGGTAACCGCATCACCCACTGACCCTCTGCTCGTGGTCACTTGAGGCTGACCCCGGCAGCATCAACTCTCTGGTCCTTTGGGTGTTCTCTGTGTGGAGAGTGGCAGTGACTCAGCCGGCAGCCCTCAGCCTGTGGGTGCAAGCGCAGGGAGGAAACGCCGCATTAGCCTCGCACTCTTAGTATGGAAGGGAAGATAAATTTTGGTGGACAGTTAGCCCAATATTACCTACTTAATATTGCTCTTCGAAGGTGCTCACTTAAAAGTGGATTTACTTTTTGAAGTATTTGGGCTCCTTCCTTCCCTGCCTCCCTCCCTCCCTCTCTTCCTTCCTCCCTCCTTCCCTCCCTCCTTCCTTCCTTCCTTCCTTCCTTCCTTCCTTCCTTCCTTCCTTCCCCACCCCTTTCCTCCTTCCCTTTCTCCCCACTCCTTCCCTTCCCCTCCCC
>NW_026652309.1:2051187-2067489 GCF_009828535.3 Hylobates moloch | reverse complement strand
TCCTTCCTTCCTTCCTTCCTTCCTTCTTTCCCTCCTTCCTTCCAAAGCACTATGTTCCAGGCACTGTGCCAACTACCCAGATTGTAGCAGTGCAGGAGGCTCAGGACCAGTCCTCAGAAATTCCTGTTTGATACAGAATGACAGAAGAGTTAGGTTGAAGCCAATGGTAAATTCCATAGAACTGAGGGGATACCCATGACCTTTCCATGAATTTTTTAACTACACATTTTATTTGTAAACAAGGCATTTCCAAATACTGTTTTTTGTTGTTGTTGTTATTCAGGAAAAATGCACACGTGCAAGTGGAAATGACATCTGTGTTCACGTGCGTCTGTGAATACATACCTGTGCCTGTGTGTGCCCGTGCATGTGTGTCTGTGCGCACGTGCCTGTGCCTGTGTGTGCTCATGCGTGTGTGTGCACACGTGCCTGTGCCTGCGTGTGCCTGTGCATGTGTCTGTGTGCACGTGCCTGTGCCTGTGTGTGCCCGTGCATGTGTGTCTGTGTGCACGTGCCTGTGCCTGTGTGTGCCTGTGCATGTGTGTCTGTGCACACGTGCCTGTGCCTGCGTGTGCCCGTGCATGTATGTCTGTGTGCACGTGCCTGTGCTTGTGTGTGCTCGTGCGTGTGTGTCTGTGGCATGGTGACACTGTGGTCCTGGGGAGCCCTGCACATCAAAAGGCCAGTGGAGGAGTGGTTTGCTTTGCCTTTGAAGAGCCTTTCTGCCTCTTGAATGCAAACACAGCCTATCCACCTTTCCTCCAACTTTAATAATAGTTTTGTGAAAGCCCCAGGGACTCTTTGCCTTGCCTAACCTTCAAACCAGATTTACAGTCAAGGAATGTTAGACATGAATTAATTACCCCACTAAATACAAGCAAGACACAAGTGCACATAAAAGGGAAGAGAGAGGTCCTTATCTCCTGTACAGAAAAGGTTACCAGAAAACGCTGCTGCATGATTCCTCCTGCCGTCTCACCTCCAATGCATTGGGAAGCCACCTGCTCCGAGTCATTTTCTAAGGAGAATCCCTCCCTCCCCTGACTCTCCCCTCGGCTCCAGATCCACAACCCTGCATCCAGGCATGGATCCCTCACTTTCAAGGAGGCAGAGGGGCAAAGCCGCTGTCTTTTCTATTCTGGGATGGGGTTTTAATGACCTGTTGTTGCAGATGTGATTTTTCTGCTATTAGTTCTAGCTTCTGAGGGGGTAAATGCTTTGTGTTGTGTTAAAGCTGCTGTGCCTTTTGTCTTTTAAATTGACTTTGCCTCAGCTGTGATTTCACCAACTCTATCAGTGCCATCTCTGGAAACTTCTCAGAGAAAAAATAAAAAAGTTCAAAACAAACAGACAATGCAAAACCAAACAGCTCTTCATTGCCAGTCCTCCTGTGAACTGGCATGACTTGGGATGCCTTAAGTCTATGGGGATTAAAGAAAAAAGAGAATGTTAATTGCTCCCATTTCAATTTGACTTGAAACTTATATGATAGATAAAAGTATTTGACTTGAAACTTACATGATAGATAAAAACACTTTAAATACACACACACACACACATACACACACAGACACACACACACACACACACACACACACAGAGAAATTGGTACCAAATCTTTTTCACATCAAACTGCACTTTCAAAGTTCTGCTTGTAAATAAACGCTAGAAAAGTAACTTCATGGCTGAGGGCAATATTATGACAATTCTGTAGACTTGGCCCCTTTAGAATGAAAGTTTCAAGACGTGACAAAAAAAACAATGGTGGCGAGATGGGGGAGAAAAAAAGGCCCCTGGAGCCACAGTTTATTCAACATATTGAATCCAGATTTCATAAACCACAAAAATGTCATCCCAGAGAGCATATGCAGAAATATGTTTGCTTCAGAACTTCTAAAGTGGAAACTGAAATATACAATGAAGACAGTTAGACGAAATTTGGAAAATGTCAAACCCAGGAGACCTAGGGGAGCTTTAGTCTGGGACAGCTCGGAAGGGGATTCATGCCTGTATATGTGGGTTGGAGCGGGGTGGTGTTCCTAAATGAAGGACTGCAACTGCCTGGAATGATAGGATCCAGAAGTATTTGAATCAATTAAGTCAGGGAGAGTAGAACTTTTTTGAAAATCTGCAATGTTGCTTTGTAGGTTTTTAAAAAATCGAATCTTGATAATTCCATGTCCAGGTGACACTGACTGTGCTAGGCGGCTTTGCCTTCCAATTCCCCATGCCAAGGTCAGTCTTGTGGGATGTTTGCAGCCACGAGGGAGGGAATAGCGGTTTGTAAAGTTTGGCCTGGACACAAATGAGGAGGGAGACCCTCCATGGGCATGCATTTGGAAATTCAGGCTGACCCAACCTAGTTGGGGGTGGGGGAGCCCAGGGCAGAAGAGACACAATGGGGTGGTGTGGGGAAAGACCCAGGGGTCAGCGGCCTGGCTCCAGATCACGTCTTCCTTCCTCTCTCACTATGGTTCCTTCAACTTCTTGGAGTCTATTTATTTGCCTTCACTATAAATGGGGAAACGATGGCTGCTTTTGCAGCTTGTGGTGAGGTTTACAGAGCAAGTCTGTGGAGTGAGCTTTTTAAGAAATTGGTTTGCTTGGTAATTACTGTCGTCCTTTGAATAACCCCTCATTCTCAGACCCCTAGAATCACTTGTCTCTTGTGTATTGACCAGGTCACTTCTAGAAGGCAGCGTTTTCATAAGCCACCCTAAGCATTGCTGAGGTTGACGGGGGACATGGCTGTTGACTCCTGTGCTGAGCACCACACAGGGAGTATCTTAGGGAATCCTCACTGCAAAACAGTGGGTGTGCTGTCTTCAAGTTTTGAGTGAGGAAACTAAGTCACAAAGAAGTCTGGAAGATCACACCTTGAGGAAGGGGTCTATCTCCGTTGTGCAACATTGTGCCCAACTCTGTGGTCCCCACAGTAGCTACCAGCCCTAGGAGCTACCTACATGTAAATGAACTAACATTTAATTTAAAATTCCATTCCTTCATCACAACAGCCACATTTCAAGTGCTCAAAAGCCACACAAAGCCCACGGCTCCCATACTGGTTAGCGCTGATGTGGACCATCTCCATCACTGTGGAAAGTTCCACGGAACTGCACGAGTCCTTCCATTTAAATCCCAACTAAGGGACAGAGGGCTTATAAAACAGAGTAAATTTGGTAGTGATTATTCACATGTGAAAAAAGAATTGTAGTCTCCCAAAACAAGTTGCCCAAATGACTTCTGTTCACCAGAGGATTGGAAAGTCTATTTCCAGATCATTAACTGCTTGACAGAAGAGGTTGTTCAGGGAGAGGGGAGGGAGTTGGTGATGAGGCTCTGGAGAACATCTTCAAATATTGGGAGATGCTTTTTCATGACAAGGGTCCAAAATGCAGATGGAGCAGAGTCCTCCTCTGAAGGGGACACCGTCAGGCCAGCAGGTTCCAGGTCGCCTCCTCAGCATTTTCCTCCAACTGGATTTCAGCCATAAAAATAGGATGCCCAGCTTCACAGAGCAGGTCAATAGTGAGTCTGGAATGTTCCATCTGCAGACTCCCACCTCTCTCCCCACCTGGCTTCTGGTCCTGGCTTGACCACCAACTTGCTGTGTGACCTTGAGCCTTTGACTTTCCATGCCTCCACCTCCCCATCTGTAGTTGAGAAGGCTGGGTAGCTCTGCAGCACCCTACGCATCCCCTTCCATACCTTTTCTCGGTCACTCATTATTTGTGTGAGGTGAGGGCAGAGCTCAGAGCATGAGCAAGACAGCATGATCCACTCATTCCACGCTGTTGACAGCATGACCAACTCATTCAATGCTGTTGAGATGCCTACCTGTCTGCCAAGTTCTCCAAGCCGGCCAAGTGTGAGGTGCTTGTGGGTGAATGATAACCTGGGTGAGCCACTGAGTTCGCCTTAGGGTTCAGTGTCCCTGGGAGTAGAGTAGGAGCTGGGGATTCTTGTTTAAGAAGAAATGGTCTCAGGAGCCACCCGTAGGGGAATGAAAGAGAGGGCTGGAGAAAAAGCCAATCAAAGAGGTGGGTTCAGGAGGATCCACTCAGCCCCACCCCATAGCAAAGTCTGGAGCCTGGAATGCTTCTCAAAGTCTCTCCACTCCTGAGTCCCAGAGATGAGAGACCTAGGCTGGTAGATTCCCCCCATCAGGTAGTCACTGACTCTGCTCATTCATTTATTCCATATCTCAATATTCCTCACCCCTGTAGAGGAGGAGATACAGCTTCTCAGCCACCCCCAGGCGAGGCGGCTTCCACTGGCCGATGGCAGTCTTCCAAAGATCGGTGCCTGTGTGAGCCATGAGTTGTCATGGGGAGGGAGCGAGTGTATCAGGCACGTAATGGAGCTTTGGGTGGACACCCATAGCTTCCCTCACACAGTTCTAGCATCTTTGTTTTCACGATTCTTCTATTGTTGAAAGGCAAGGAAAGGGCATTTGATTTCTGTTTGAACTTCTCTCACTCCAGGTTCTTGGTTTTGCTTTGCCTTTTTTCAAGTAGAGGTACATTTTAATTTCTTCCACTGTTTATTGCGGTCCCTCAAATATCAGTGATATCTCCTCCCCGGGAAGAAATGAAGCCATCTGGTTTTGTCCCCAGCTAGCTGTGCCATGATAAAGGACAGCTCAAAGGTTTCAGCCAGCACAGAGCACAGTGGAAAGTCGCCTCATTAACAAAGTGTATCATTGCATGTTCTGGAACAATCCATCTCAAAGGGGGCTGCATTAATTAGGAATATTTTCATTCAGCATGAAGCTGTGGTAGAACATTTGGCCGAATGGAAACAGGAAAGAGATACCCAATTGCCCAGTTCACCAACATGCTTTACAAAGCCTTGGTATTTAAACGTCTCTAAATAGACATTGCATTTGGCTTGATGCAATCTCTCCGTTTAAGATTCCCATTTAAAACTTTTGCCTTATACATGCGATACTTTTCTCATTAGTCAAAGTGTTTCCTTCTAAGAAGGTAAGGTGGTCAGGGAGGTTGAAAAGAATTCTTTCCTTGCCGGACCAGAAAGAAAGGAAATGTTTTGAAAGACTTACTGTTTTTTTGTTTTGTTTTGTTTTGTTTTGTTTTTGAGACGGAGTCTTGCTCTGTCACCAGGCTGGGGTTCAGTGGCGCAATCTCGGCTCACTGCAACCTCCGCCTCCTGGGTTCAAGTGATTCTCCTGCCTCAGACTCCCAAGTAGCTGGGACTACAGGCACGCCTCACCACTCCCAGCTATTGAAAGACTTACTCTTACCTTTTATGATACACTAGGCTTGTGTCTGTGTCTCAGCAGCTGAGAGAAGCCTCTGGCTTCAGCTTATCCATCTTCAAAGCCTCAGATGTCTCCATGCCCTGGAAGTAGCCAAATTCAATCTGACAATGATTAGGAGAGTAAGAATGTTACAGTACATGCTCTTCCTCGCAAAAGGCCGGATTAGGTCTGGGTTGCCCCTGGCTTCCCGTTTGTAGCACAGATACATTGGAAGTGGTGTTGGAAACAGCTCAGTAGGTAGACCATGAGTTGGGAGTTCAGATGGACCTGAATTCAATATCCCAGTGCTGCCACTTATTGGCTGTGGATTTTGGATAATTCATTTAACCTCTAAGCCTCAATTTCTTGCTCTGTAAAATGGGAAAAATAATATAAATCTTATAGCATTGCTATGACAATTAAGTGTGCAGAGTAAATGCTTAATACACATTAGCTATCATTATTGTTAATGACAATATTACTGGCCTAAGGTTCCCATAGGGCTCAAAGGCAAAGTCCTCGAAGAAGGGTCCTCCTTCCTGGAGGGAGTTTATTTCACATGTATTTTCTGGAGCTTTCTCATCAGAGGGTATTGACATTTCAGTTTCTGGTCTTCACCTCAAAGAAGAGAGTGTGGGTGGGAAGACCCCTCTTGGGAGCTGGGCTTGTCTGGACTCCTACTCAGGGGAGTTTCATACTAAGTAGAGAGGTCAGCTTTCTTTATGGAAACTCAGCCTTCTCCCTGGACTGGGCAGCTAAGAACAACACAGGCTGCAAGAGAGCTTTTGTGTCTTTCTCCGGAAGGCAACAAGGCTAAGAATGTAAGAGTGTAGGTCAGTTGGTGACCCCAGAGCTCAGAATTCTAGTGGACTCTGATGGTCCTGCTGATAAGATGTAATGAATGTTAAAAAAAAAAAAAAAAATCTAGAGATAAGGGTTAAAGAAGATTCCCACTCCAATCACTTTCCCTCCCAATTGCAGGAGAGAAAGACGTAGAATATAGTATCGTAAGATTTAGAAGATGATAAAATAACCTTGCCTTTTCTCCTCCTTGGGTGAAATTTCTTCCATTTTTGGACCCGTTTCTACTTCGCTTACCAGCTCACATATGTCTGCATGGGTTTAATTAGGATGAAACATCCATGATTCAGCACACTCTTTGGCAAATGAGGGAAATAAACACAGAAATAAAGAAAGGAAACCACACTTGCATGCAAGTCTTGATCACCTGGGATTCGTGGCAAATCTTCCCCTGGGGCTCTCAAGGTTGTGTATGATACAGATTTAAAGAGGGAAGCAGGAGATGGCCTGGAAGGGGCAGCGAGGCTCCGGTGATGAGACTCCCTGCCTGGAGAACGAACGAAGAAGTTCCCAGGAGGGAGAAGTTCCTCGTACCCCACGCGCTTCTGCCCTGCTGACCAATGTCGTTTTTTTTTTGCAAGAAGGAAAAGGCAATTAAAAGTGCTTTCAGACACTCCTCTAATGGATCAAACAATTAAATCCAACATGTGTCTCTTTAGCTCAGATATTTTGTTGAAACATAATGAGCATTTACCTCTTATTGTAAATGAAATATTCTTCAAGGCTGCCATAATTTGGAGAAGGGGATTCATGAGGAGCTTTTCAGCTTAGCCAGGCACAGGGTGGCATGTGACTGTCACGGTAACTAACTCAGCAGAGGTCTGAGCAGATTGTAGGGCCTCAGAGGACGGACTCAGGGCATGGTGTGAAACGGAGGAGGCGCCGTGAGAATTTGTGAATGTAGGAAGAACGCATGGGAAGGCGGCCTTTTTAATTTGCCTGTTTCCTAACCAGATCCTTTCCTTCCCTTGGAGTTAGGAAGTTTTTCGAGGATTCTGAAATGAATCAAGGCACACTATTAGAATGATACCATCTACAGGACACGGATGCCCTTGCTTCTCTGAGTGTGGAGGGAAGACACTCTTGGTGCTTCTTATTACTCATTTCTGGCTTCTTTGGAGAGAGCCTAAGAGTTGTTCCCATCTCCTGTGAGCAAAGGAGGCTACATGTCTGGGTGAAGCTGTAGAAGCACCCAGGCTCAGAATTACAGAAGCAGGGGTTCTCTATTGCATCCCAGGGGAAAATGATTCATGACAAAGCCATTTCCAGACACAGAGCTATACATGTTTCTCATTCTTACCGTTAATATTCATGTTTTATTGAAAAGAAAAGTGAAAAACAGATTGATCTTTTTCCTCCAAGAAGGACCCAGTTTTTGTCTATAAAGCCATGAGATGTTTATAGAACTTCCTGGGAGTTTCCCTGAAATAAACCCTGAAGGACAACAAAGCCATTAAAAAATGGAGTCAATGATATAATTTTAAAAGCAACATGTGGGCCAGGCGTGGTGGCTCACACCTGTAATCCCAGCACTTTAGGAGGCTGAGGTGGGCGGATCACAAGGTCAGGAGATGGAGACCCTCCTGAACAACATGGTGAAACCCCGTCTCTACTAAAAATACAAAAATTAGCTGGGCCTGGTGGCAAGTGCCTGTAATCCCAGCTACTGGGGAGGTTGAGGAAGGAGAATCGCTTGAACCTGGGAGTGGGAGGTTGCAGTGAGCCAAGATCGTGCCACTGCACTCCAGTGTGGTGACAGAGCGAGACTCCATCTAAAAAAAAAAAAAAAGCAACATGTAATACCCACAAAATGGAAACAAATGAGATTTTACTCTCAGATAAACGGATGTCCAATGTACATGTTTATCTATGAGGGTTCATGCAATAAACAAATAGCAGAACACTTGTTCACTCACCTAGAAGCTAACATGTGTTGAGCATCTACTGCGTGTCAAGTCCTTGCTGAGTTCCAGGGATGTGCCTGTGAGAGAGACACCTTGACCTTCTCAGAGCTCACAGCATAGCGGAGGAGAAGAATGATGAAGTGAGGTGCCCATGTGTCAAAAGAGGAATATAAATGAATGGGTGGTGGGTTCTTCTGGGTATGGGGGGGGGTGGTTTGGAGAGACTCAGAACTGGGGAGAAGCTTGAATTGGATGGAGAAGGAGTCTCCCCTTCTGGGCAGAGCAAGCAGCACAGAGGCATGGCCGCATTGGACGCGGGGAAGGAATGGCAGGTCAACCCTGTGTGGGAGCAGAAGGATGGAAGAGCTGGGACAAACTCACAAGGAGCCTTGGAAACCATGCTAGGACTTTAGGCTTCACTGTGGAGGCAGCAAGCGGTTAACGAAGCCCACAAACTCATGTAGAATGTGAGCTGTTCTTCATTTTTGAGTGTTCACTCCAGGCGGGGTGAAAATTGGACCAGAAAGGGCAGAGACTGGGCCCTGGGAAGTCAGATAGAGGCTTTGGCAAGAGACAGTTGCCAAGATGAAACTGGCCCAGATGAAACTCCCTGATCTCCTGACTTTGACACATGTCAGCACACATCTCTCATCTTCTAATGAGAGGCAACAGAAGAGAGGTGTAGGGAAGGGGCATCTCCCCATCAGCAGCATTTCTGACCCCACCCTATCTGGGAAATCCAGAGAAATAGCACGGGAAGTGGTGAGAGGGGGGATGAGGCCTCTCTACATGGAGGAAACCCAGGAAGAGAGGGCCTGGACTCCCTTCTCTCCATCCTCTGAGATTGGCTTTCTGGAGATGAAGAGAAGGGTGAAGAAGCCCTGGTGTGATTTCTCAGGGGATGAACTGCAAGAATAGGTAGGATCCCTGCAGGACCAGTGTTGCTAGTGGAGATGGAGGTCTTAGGGGAATCATTTCATCGCCCTGGATAGAGTGGCTGCCCGTAATGAACATGACGCTCTTCAATTCACACTGAATACATTAATTGATGGAGAAGCACATGGCAGGATGCACACATTCCTCATTGATATGCGTCATTGGAAGCCAAGAACTAATATGGAAAAAGATTGAGCATCTTCAGCAGCCCCCAGGTAATCATGAGGCACGAGCAAATCCAGAGGTAGCCTTGGGAAATGTTCCAATCCCCTTTCCCCTTGCTGCTGCTGCTGCTGCTACTTTAATTTTAAAAAGCTATTGATGGCCTGGCTCAAAGATCCCTGTTTTTCTATTCAAGCAGCTTTTTTGAAGTTTGGAAAATAGAAAATACTCCCCTGGGTATAAAGAACACACATTTCAAGAACGAGTAACCTGGCAAAGTGAAATTAAAAAGTTGGCCCTAGATACCACAGTTATCAGACGCAGTGTTTTATTATCCAGGTTCTTAAAAGTAAGTGCTAAGTAAAGGTTTCTTCCAGCAGTATGCACAGAGGACTATTAGCTTGCTCTCAGATTCAGTCTTCTGGCGCTTCTCAGACATTGCCCCCAACACCTGCTCAGCTGAATACCTGATATTGCTTGTTTTCCTCTTTCCACCTTCTCTCTCCCTGAGCAATCAAAGCCCAAATACTTGTCATTTGCCCTCTGACATAGCTAAGATTTAAAATGTCAACAATATCTGAAATATAAAACAAATCCACTGCTTCTAAAACAACAACCACAAAAAGCCACTAATAGTCACAGAGTGTCCCTGTCGGTCCCTATTTATGAGGCACTAATGCATTCCCACCACATATGTGGACCCTGGGGCAGCTGGGGAATGGGAGAAGCTATGCCATGATATAGGGTGACAGATGATGGACTGACACTTAGAAGTTGAGTGTTTTTTGAATTTCACAGGAAACGATGATTGCTCTTGGCATGGAGACACTTGGATCTCCTTTCTCTCCTGAGGATATAGTTGTCCTCAGACTGGGTTGGAGCAAACATTCAGCCAGGGATGAATTTATGACTTCAGCTCATACAAAGTGTGATACATTTGCACATAGCCAATTAGCGTCGGGCTCCTCTAGCGGATGTCCAGATACACCGTCAGGTCCTCAAAAAACTTCCAAAAGACAGCTGGATGTGAAGCCTGAATGCCCCAGTTGGAAAAAGCCTCCACTATTTACTGGCTCTATTATTCAGAGGGCAAGCTAAGCCATCTTGTGGCCTCACTTTCCTCATTTATAGAAGGAATTAACACGGTTTACATGTGTGTCAAGATCACACAAAAGCATGAACATGCAAGTTTCCAGCATGGTGTCCAGCCTTCCTGTCTCTCTCCAGCCCTCCCTTTCTTATTTGTTCACTCATCCATCCATCCATCATGAACCCTCATTCATATACCACACATCCACACATCATGCTGTCACTGGGCACAGAGCTGTGAACAAGAGAGATTGTCTCTGGCCGTGTGCAACTCACAGACTGAAGAGGAGAGAGAACTTTTCCAGTCTTTGCTGGGAAGAGAGCAAAGCAGCGATGCTTCAGAGAGCACCGGGCAGGAGAGCCGGGAGTAGTCAAGGCCGGCCGCTGTGGGGTGGGAGAGAGGGGACAGTAGTGTTAAGACCCCTGCAAGGGCAACTTTTGAGCACCCCATCTGTACCAGACACCCTGCCAGCCTCTGAAAACAACATTGATTAAAAAGAACATCCGTGGCTGCCACCCTCATGAAGTTCACAGTCTAGTGGGGGATATGGCTGTTACCCAAAGAATCACACAAAGAAGTAGAAAATGATGAGATTGGTGTGGGCAAAAAGAGGGGCTCGGTGCCAAGATGGCCTATGCTAGGGGGATTTGGCCCATTAAAGGGTCTGGGAACATGGCCCTGAAGCAACTGTGTTTGAGCTGAGCCCTAAAGGTGGAGTACGGTCAGGGCAGAGGGAACTACTAGGCCAGGAGTGCCTGGGGTGTAGGGCAGTGAAGGCCCTGAAAGGAGGTAGAGGGCAGGGTGCGGCTGAAGGAGGTGCAGGTATAGGGGAGCCTTGTGGGAAAGCCTGGCCAGGCCGGCTGCCCAGGACTGGGCCAGGCTAACAATGCAGCATGGTTCTGCAGATTGCAGGAGGCGGCCTGGGTGCTCAGCAGCGCATGAGCCACCCGAGCATCGGGGAAGGTGCATCTGCCCTCAGAAGGCAGGCAGAGTCCTTCTCTAGTCTCTTTTGCTCTGTTTCTCATCTTACCCCTCCTTGTCTTCCCTGGGTCGGGAAGGACCGAAGGGGGCCCAGCCCAGTGAGTTGGGGAGCCCAAGGTGGAGGTGACTGCCACCTTAGTTTGCTGCCCTAAAGGTACTGCCCCTGGGATTCCCTTCCAGGGGCATCTTATGTATGTGACTGTGTTCTGCTCCTTCCTGGTCACCTCAGTGGTACCGCCCTGCAGATACTGGAGTACATTTCACCGATGGCAAGGCAACCTAGGTTGAAAATTAGTTTTTGCAGCAATGTTTATAAAGTAAAAGATTGAAAACCCTGGGTCATGTCCATCAGTAGGAAATGGGTTGAACAGCTCATAGCAGGACTTCTTAACTCCGGCATTACTGACATTTGGGGGGCGGGGAATTCCCTGTGGTGTGGCCTGTCCTGTGCATTGCAGGATATTTAGTAGCATCCTGGAGGGCAGAATCACCCCCCAGTTGAGAACCACTGGATTAAGATTCATGTACGCTATTGTCTTGTTGCTCAGCTCAAGAAAAGAAGGGAGGGTCCCTTTTCTGATTAGGAATCCCGAGCAGGCCCAGCATGCAGCCCTCCCTCGAAGCCAGCAGCTCAGTGTGAAGAGCTCCCAGACAGCCCTGGTCGGGTCTGGGGACAGAGGAGGGTGAGGACTTGAAAAATCACCAACAGAGTGCAGAAATGGAAACCACCTGTGCACAGTTTTCCTCTGTGCGGGCTGGCTCTGCAGCTGCAATAAGAAACATCGAGAAAAGCTGATGAAGGGGGGAAAAGGATCCAGAACAGATGTGTTTCCTGTACACATTTCAAATGTGCCGGGCAGAGGCCGCGGAGGCCCCGTGTGACGCAGAGAGGCCCCGCAGTGTTGAGGTCCCAGCTGCCATTTTGCCTGCCTTCTTTGGGCTCCAGGAGGTTGGCCTCAGGCTCGCCGATGACCAGCCCTGTTTGGGGTTAAGTGAGCACCGCTGGACAGACGTCAAGTCATTGAGAAAAACTCCATCCTGAGAGTCATCTTAAGCTTCTTGGGATTTCAGTATGCCCAATTGATTCCAGTTGGTGTCAAATCAGCATGTTTTGCCTAATTACATTCATTTTTGCAAGTGGTCGTCGTCGGTTTCATTTACAAGATCTCAGAGTAGCCCCAAGCAATGAACTAGATAGCTGGCAGAGCAGTCCACAGTGGGGAAAAAGTCTTGTGAACACTGAATTGATATATGCTTTTCCATAAACCCAGGCTTGCAAGGAGCCGTGCTCATGGTCTCCTCGTCTACTTTCCATCTCTCAGTCTCTCTCTCTTTTTAAGGCATAAATGCGAAAAGAAAACAAGTCTCTCCTCTCCTATCTTCCCCGGCCCGACTCAGGGATTTGAACGCTGCTCATTGCTGGCCCAGCTGAACCAGGGGGCCCAGACCTTAGCCTGCTTTGGAAGACTGCAGTGTAAATCAGTGGCCTACACCAAGTTTTCTCACTTATGTGAGCTCTTCCTTTCCCTAAAAATGGGAAAAGGGGCCTCCACAGGTCATCAAAAATGTGGCTTAAGCCTGGTGTGGTGGCTCACGTCTGTAATCCCAGCACTTTGGGAGGCTGAGTGGGTGGATCACCTGAGGTCACGAGTTCGAGACCACCCTGGCCAACATGGTGAAACCCCATCTCTACTAACAATACAAAATTAGTTGGGCATGGTGGCACATGACTGTAATCCCAGCTACTTGGGAGGCTGTGGCAGGAGGGTTGGTTGAACCTGGGAGATGGAGGTTACAGTGAGCTGAGATGGCACCACTGCACTCTAGCCTGGGCGACAGAGCGAGACTCCGTCTCAAAAAAAAAAAAAAAAAAAGAAAAGAAAGAAAAAGAAAAAATGTGTCATAAAAACAGAACATCTGGTCAGAGATCGTTGTTTAAGGGAATCCTCTCCAAGGGTTCCCTCTCTTGCAGACCCCTCCAGGGCATTTCAGAGAGAAGAGCCTCGAAGCCCAGCCTGGAGAGGCAGACCAGAAACAACTGAAATCATGCCCAGACCAGAAACAACTGAAAGCAGGCCGGGGAAGATAGGAGAGGAGAATGTGTTTTCTTTTCGTATTTATGCCTTAAGATCCGGCCCATGTCCTATCACCTCCCCCATTGCGGGAGTCAGACACACGTCCCCCGGAACAGAACAAGGTGTGCAGTTGGGGAGGAGACATGCCACTGTCTAGCTTGGGGCCCACCTGCCATGTAGCCCCCAAATAACATAGTGAAGTGGTTAAAGGGCACTTGTTCTGGAGCCAGGTGGACCCAGGTCCAAATGGCAGCTTTCTGACTGACTTTCACTCACTTGCCTGTGACCTCAGGCAAGTGACTGGCAGCACTGAGGTCCTGCAACATGTGGGCAACCATATCTCCCCCGGGGGTGACTGTGAGATCAGAGGAAATGTGTGCAAAGCACTAGCACAGGGTGAGGCTTTGGCACACAGTGCACTGGGCTGGCTGTGATACATGGGAGGGGGCACAAGGTCAGGCCTCAGACTGCTGCGATATTACAGGGCAGTGAGACATCGGAACCATTGCAGTTATCATCAATGTTCCCTAGCTCTGATAATTCTCTCTCCTCACCCCAACCTGTAGGAGTATGGAAAATGGGTACTAGCAGGAAAAGCAGTCCAGGGTTTGGCAGGATTCGGACCATTTCAGGGCTGTTTACGGACAGAAACTTCTCAGTCTTTGGATCACAGCAAGGAAATTTTTTTCCAAATCCTTGGGTAGCTCATTTGTGAGGCAACAGCACCCTCTCTGGTCAGAAAGCAGCATTTTCCTCTAGAATTTTCTCTGGGGCTTCAGGGCACCTGCACCCAAAAAGTAAACAGGTGTGTAAATGTGTGTGTGGTCTTTATCCAAGGAGGTCAAGGTGACCTCAGCATCCCCTCCTTATCTGTGGGCAATTGCATCCATTTCTTCCCCCTCATTCTTCCCAGCTTTCATTGCTTCTGAACTGCTGACAGTGGGGACAGTGGGGAGGGAAGTGTCTGTGTCTGAGGAGCCCTCAGTACCCCCTCTCAGCCTTAGCCGCACTGGCTGCCTGCTCCAGCTCCACCCTCGGGGCCAGCACTTACTCGGCATATCCGAGTTTTGGTTTGTCCTGGCCTTTTACAGTACTGGGAACTGTGACCAGACCTCCACTCACACTGACCTCTCCCCAGCACCCTTCTCCACCACCACTACAGAAACTTGCGTGCTATTTGGTTTGGAAAATTCCAGAAGGCCTGACTCTCCTGTGGGTCCATGTCGCCCCTGACCAAGTCCCAGCCCTGAGGTCTCAGCGCAGGCCAAGCTGCCTGTCTGAGCTCCTAGAGCCTCAGCCCCGGAGGGGCGGCGGTGGGGTGTTCACAAAGCAACCCGTGGCACACCTGGCTCCCGCAAGCCCACAGGCTGTGCCTGCCATGTTGACACGCCCCTCCACACTGCCAGCAAGTGGCTGCATGGTCCTGTCTTGGGGGCTTCCCCTGCCTGTGGTCCAGGTGTTGTCCCATTCAGCCTTGTGACATCTCTGCGAGCTCCCCTTCTCGTTGCCAACCTACCCTGAGAGATGCGGCTCAGAGAGGGGAAGGGGCCCAGCCTGCTGGGGGTATCCCTCCAGTCTAGAGCGAGACTCTCACCCAGGCCCCCCATGGCCCAACAGAACCCTGGGAGCTTCCAGGCCCCACATCCGCTACTCCTCACGACCCCTTTTCTCAGCCTCCATGGAACATTGGAGATGCAAGTTGGAGAGAACAAAAGCTCGGCGGCCCTTCCCAGCCACTCCCAGGCTTTCTCCCTGGGCCTCCACCCGTGGGCTGACAGCACAGAGAAGCTTCAGGAGTGGTTCAGCTTTGCTTTCAACTGCTCTCTTGAGCAATCTGTGACGGCTGTCAGAGAAACGCCTGCTTTAATTAGTTCTTCACTGATTACTATTAAGTGGCACGTTACGTAATTATCCCAGGGCAGGTCCCAAATGGAGTCTATTTCAGGCAGTTACCTGAATTTTGTGAATGAAAATTATGGTGATTCCATCTCTACTACACCACCCAGCACCCAATCAACACATATAGTGGCAAACCCAATAACCCTCCAACGGGCGGTGAACAATGCCATGGCTCCTGGGTCCAGGCTGCCTGGCAGCACACGGGATGCTCACAACCACCCTGACATGTGTTTGTCTCACAGGTTGGAAAACTGAGGTTCAGAAAGAGTAGGTAATTTGCCAAAGTCACACAGCTGGGAAGTCACACAGCTGGGACTGGAGCTCAGGCAGTCCAGCTCCAGAGTCCCAGCTCCTAACCTCTATGCAGTTTAGTTAGTGACTACAACTGCTGTTTATTTAGTGGCTTATGTTGTCAGCTAACCACAGAGATAGACGATTTGTACGCATCATCTTTCTTAATCATCACTACCAAGTGGAAGTGGTATTATGCCCATTGTACAGATACAGAAACTGAGGCACAGAAAGATCTAGCTAGCTAGAAGTGGCAGAGATGGTTTTCTAGGGCTCGACGAGCCTCTTAGCACGTACTCTTAGCTAGGAGGCAGCACTGTGGAAAGGTTTGCCTTTGTCCAGAAATAGAAAGTGTGAGACCCCATCAGAACTAATGCTCATTCAGCAGCTTCTCTGTCCAGGCACTTCCCTTGGATCATTCAATGCCCACATCACCTTTGTGGGATTGGTCCAATTATTATCCCCCTTTCACAGATGAGGAAACTGAGGGTAAGAGGAACTGAAGGAAAGACTCTGCCAAGGTTCCACAGCTGGTGAGTAGCAGAACCAGGATATAAGGTTGCTAACACCACAGCCTAAGCTCTTAGCCATCACTCTATCAGTTGCCAGGATTAATGTCACCACACATGGCCTGACCTCTGTTTAGGAATGTGCTTTGGCCAGAAAATGAATTCTAAATTATTGTTCCTTCAGGATGGGCAGTAGGGTGCTAAGAACACACTACTTCTTCACTGGTCTCTGCTCTGAGAGAAGGGACGTGCTGGACGTGTAGTTGCCTGGGACTGGGGTTCTGGGAGGTGATTGGCTCATGGAACTGGTGGTAAGAAAACCCAGGATGTGTAT
>NW_026652309.1:2006003-2050787 GCF_009828535.3 Hylobates moloch | reverse complement strand
TTTGAGATGGAGTCTCTCTCTGTCGCCTAGGCTGGAGTGCAGTGGTGTGATCTTGGCTCACTGCGACCTCCGCCTCCTGGGTTCAAGCAATTCTCCTGTCTCAGCCTCCCGAGTAGCAGGGATTACAGGCACCCCCCACCATGCCTGGGTAATTTTTGTCTTTTTCGTAGAGATGGGGTTTCGCCATGTTGGCCAGGCTGGTCTGAACTCCTGACTTCAAATGATCTACCCTCCTTGGCCTCCCAAAGTGCTAGCATTACAGGTGTGAGCCACCGCACCCAGCCTGAAATGCAAATTCTTATTGCTTTCCCCGAGTCTGCTGGGAATCCTGTCCTTCTTTCTAGACTCCCATCCTTCATCCTTCGTATCTTAGGTCCTCTGCCTACTCCTCCAGTGACACCTCTCCAGAGGACAGAGGCTTTTGTATTTGTGGAGAAACCCCTCTATTTCCTTGTCTGCTCAGCATCGAGGCGGCCTTCACTTGTAGCAGCAACTGATTCCACCTCGGGGAAGAGCCCACACTCACTCTCAGTCCACATGACCGCCATGGGGTTTACCCTTCCTCCTCCCTGACCTAGTGGGTAAGCACGTGACTCAGCCTGGCCAATCAGAGTCACAGTCATTTGGTTAGTGATGGGCATGTGACCAAATTCAGGCCAGTGAGATCAGGTCTGGGAATTTTGCTGAGATTATTGGGAAGCTTCTCCTTTTCTCCTGCTGGGATGGCAGTCTGGAACTGCTTTTCTGCAAGGCCTGAGAAAGAAGCTGTGGTTCTAGTCTTCAAGATGTCCCCTCATGAGTGTCACCTCCTAGTATTCATGCCCTTATGTAGTCCCCTCCCACCTTGGATAAGGCTGGCCTGTGTTACCATAGAAGGTTGCAGGAATGACGGAGTGTGACTTTCAGGCTAGTTCATTAAAGACTTGCAGCCTTTACCCTGATGTCTTGGATCTCTCTGTCTGTCTGGGAAAAGCCTGTGGCCATAGTGGGAAGTCACTCAAGCAGCTGTGTGGTGATATTCATGTGGAAAGGAACTGGGGCCTCCTGCCAATAGCCATGGAAGTGAGCCCTTTTGGAAACAGATTCCTCAGCTCCAGCAAAACCTTTAGATAACTGCAGGCCTGGTTACTGTCTTGACTACAATCTCATAAGAAACCTCAAACCACTACACCACTTCTAAACTCCTGACCCACAAACACTGTGAGATAATGCACGTTTATTGTTGTTTTAGGCAGCTAAATTTTGTGGTTATTTGTTGCAAAGCATTAGGTAGCAAATACAGACACAAACACAGAATACAGCACTGAGAGGTGGAGAATGAATGTCAGATTCCTCATATTTCAACCACCTAGATCCAGCCATGCCTAAAGTCAGCAAGCTTTGATTTCTCAGTTACATGAGCCAACCATTCCTCCTTTGGCTCAAGCCAGTGTGGATTTCTTGGCAACTGAAGAGCCCTCATCAATACAGAGGTTGCCATGAAAATGTGTGCCCCAGGAGCCAAGAAAAATCTCAACCACCAGATCCCAGGAAGGGCAGGAACCACAGGAGAGGACTTGGGAGTGGAGGCAGCAGGTGGTGGAGGCCCTTTACACTAATGTCTGCCAGAGGACGCTGCAGCCCTTGCTGCAGGACCTTCCTCCTCACTCACAGCCTCACCCCTTTTACACTAATGTCTGCCTGAGGATGCCACAGCCCCCGCTGCAGGACCTCCTTCCTCCTCACACACAGCCTCACCCGGATTCTCATCTTCTCCTCGTCCTTCTCCTCCCTGCCTCATGCCTCCTGCTTTCTTGTTGTTCCAGCTTCTCTGTGGCTTCACCTTCACCTTCACCACGAGCTCCCCTACACTCAGGCTTCTCCTTGGGTTCAGCCTGTAGGGACCCTCGGCAGGCAGGAGCTCAGCCAGGGAGAAGAGACTGAGGTTGGTTGTTTATCTCCCTGGTCCCCTCACATAAGGGTCTGAGTGTCAATGGCACCCATCTGCTAGCCCACGTCACTGGTGCTGTTGTCAGATTCCGGTAAGCATTCCTTCCTTTTGCCCCATCTGGCACGAAGGTGGTCATGTCATCCCACCTGATCTGGGCACACGCTATTTTTCTTTCCAATTATATAAATAAAACATTTGTAATTTTAAAAACTCTACAGTTTGCATGGGGGAGGGCGGGGACGATAGCACCAATCAGGCCATGGGGACGCAGTGTCCTCTGACGGCAGCGCCAGGGTTCAGGCAGGCCAGAAGGACATACCAGAGCTGGCGGCCTTGGACAGGGCAGCAGCTCCCCCAGCCTGAGGAGTGCCGCCCCCTGTGTGGCCGTGCTGCCCAGGAGGCCAGCCCCCTTCCCTCTAGGGTGCCAGCAGCAGCTCCTGCTCCTCATGGGTCCACTTGATCACGGTCTCCAGTGAGCGGTAGAGGAAGATGAGCTCGGCAGACAGCTCCTCCTCCAGCTCCAGCTCACGGGTCTCGCGCACCAGGAAGATGTCCTGGCAGAGCTCGAGGACGTGGTCCATGCATGGCAGCTCCTCCAATACGATGGAGTGTGAGATCCCGCTGAAGAAGCCGCACACGGACTTGCCCATGACCAGTGTTACCCCCTCGGACCACACCTTTATAAACTGTCCCTGTTCTCAATTCCCCTCCATTTTCACCATCTCCTGCCCATGCCCTGGCTGATACAGTGATTGACTGCCGTTGTCATATCTGTTTTGCAGAGGAGGAAGCTAAGGCACAGAGAAGTGAAGCAACTATGCATTGTCACACAGCGAGAAAGTGGCAGAGCTAGGATAGCCAGGCAGTGTGAGTACAGAGCTTTTCAGCTGTGTTCTGAAGGCAACGTAGTGACAGGCTTTGATCTGTGGTTTAGAACAAAGGCTCGGGTTAAGGTGTGGATGCTGGGCTGCAGGGAGAGACCCTGGCATCCGGAACTAACAGGCTGTGGCCATCGTCCAGGTCTGAGAAGAGGCAGTGGTATGGGAAGGAAGAGCAGTGGACACCACACTGGCAGAACATGGTGGAAGGGTCCAGAATGGGGCCTGGGCTTGTGATATGGGTGACTCGGGGGATGGTGATACCCTCCCCTGTAATGGGAACAGATATGGAGGTGCCGGTATGGCTCATGGCTCTGAGGGCTGGGTTTTGAGACACACGGAACATCTTGGAGTCGGCCTTGGCCTCAGCTCCTGGGAAACAGGATGCAGACGCCCCTCCAGCTCGTGGACTTTCTTCATCCACCCCCTGAAAGCTGGCAGCATCTGCGGCTCCCACTGTGGTCGTGGGCTGTGTCTGATCCTGAAGGCTCGGCTTCAGCCTGCCCTCCACCCCCACACGCATCTGACAGCCTATTTTGCGTTAACACCGAGATGCGTCAATGGGAAGCTCAACGCAAGCCCCTGCTGGGAGCCTTAACAGTTTCCAGCTAACTAACCGTGCCTCATGTATGTTTAAAATAGTTTCTGCTATTACTGCAAGGCCCGCAAATCAATTTCTTAGTCACAGAGCCTGCTTCATCTCCCAGCACAGGTGAATTGAAGCAGGATGCTCATTAAAAGAAACAACGGGGTGTAAACGCAAACGCAGTGGACCGGAGCCCCAGGGAGGGTGGGTCAGCGCTGCTGGCAAATGTTCAAGATCAACCCGAGACACGTGGTCCCCAGGGAGGTGCAGAGTGCACCGTCCCATACACAGAACCGGACACCACCCCAGGCCCTTCTCCTTTACCATCTCCCTGCCTTCCCACACTGCCAAGGTGGCAAGGGCTCTTGTGTCCCCATCCTACAGAAGGAAACATGGAGGAATTAGAAGTTGAGCCACTCCAGCCAGGCAGCATTTTGAATATTCCTTACGCACCTGCTGTGTGCTTGGTTCCATGCTAGAAGCTTGGGCCACAATGGGGAAATAAGACCGCGGTGTCACTGCTCACGGGGCACTGGCATGCAGATGAGGAGACAATCAACACCAAAACAAAGAAGGAGACATCCCCAGAGTGTTAATGCTCTGAAAAAAATAACAAGTCAATGTGACATTAAAAATCTCTGGGAGGGAGCTGGGGGTGCATGTCAAAGAAGGTCTGAGACCCCAGAGTGAGTGCCTCATGAGGGTGTGGGAGGAGCCTCTCAGGCAGAGGGCAAAGCACGTGCAAAGGTGCTGAGGAAGGAACAAGCTGAGGCATGAACAGGAGGGCACGGCGGGCCAGGCTCTGTGCACCGTGCTGAGGAACGTGAGTGAACTGAGTGTGCTGAGATGGCACAGGCCAGAGGAGAACAGGGCGCTGCTTTTCAAAGCCCAGGCGTCTTCTTCACCACTGTGGGCCAGGTTCCTAGGTTCCAGGGCTCAAAATGTGGGCATATCTTTTGGGAGGCCACCATCCACCCCCCACAAAATGGATATGAACGTGTGTAGAGATGCAGACACCGATATGGATATGGGTGCAGATAGAGATGTGCATAGAGATGTAGCTAAATGTAGAGTGACATTGTGACATTGTAATTGATGATGATTGAAGATTTATCATGAATGATAATGACAAAGGTAGCCAAAGATGCCATCTGGGCCAGGCATGGTGGCTCATGTCTGTAATCCCAGCACTTTGGGAGGCCGAGGCAGGAGGATCACTTGAGGTCAGGAGTTTGAAACCAACCTGGACAACATAGCAAGACCCCATCTCTACAAAAAAGTAAAAAATTAGCTGGGCATGGTGGTGTGTGCCTGGACTCTCAGCTATTCAGGAGGCTAAGGTGGGGGGATTGTTTGAGTCCAGGGGTTTGAGGCTGCAGTGAGCTAGGATTACACCACTGCACTCCAGCCTGGGTGACAGAGCACAATCGTCTCAAAAAACAAAAGAACAAGCCATCTTCACAGATCCCATTTCTTACGGAAACTGATGCCCAACGCAGCCTCACCACAAGCATCTTCCCCATGGAGACAAATCAAGTGTGTCTTCTTTGCCCCTAATCCAGAGAAGAGTGGTCGTGTTAGCAGCCACTTTTGCCTGCTGCCTCTGAAGGCCAGGCCTGGAGATGGCCTTCTGGTTGAGAAAGGTCCTGGTTTCATTTTTTGCAGATTGGGAAACAAGACTGGGAGAGATCACCATTGATTTTGTAAGTGTTTATTGAGTACCTATTACATTCCTGGCCCTAAAGATACAAGAGTAAATGAGAAAGATGAGATCCCTCTCCTTGAAGTAACTTGTTCAAGGTCGCACAGCTACCAAGGGTCTAGGCTGGGATTTGCATTAGGTCAGCCTAATCTCAGAGCCATTGTTCTCTCTCCTAGGGCCACCTGGCCATGATCAGGGACCTCTCAAAAGCCAGGGGATTTTTAGCAGGAAATCTCCAGGCAGGGACATGGCAGTTCACACCTGACTGGGATTCAGACTCCCAGAGCCAGCCCGTGCAAGACTAGTCTCATTGGGAGGGGTCTGTCTGTCTTCCATCTTGGGAGCTTGGCCACTCCCAGCCCAGGTCCTATTTGGTTCCCCCCATCCTCAGCACTAGTGGTGGCCCTTGGACTGGCTAGTGTTGGTTGTCTGGCCTCTTTGTTGCCTCGTGATATGGTTACACTCTGTGTCCCCACCCAAATCCCATCTTGAATTGTAATTCCCATAATCCCCACATGTCAAGGGAGAGAGGAGGTGAAGGTAATTGAATCATGGGGGCGGCTTTCCCCGTGCTGTTCTCATGATAGTGAGTGAGTTCTCAAGAGATCTGATGGTTTTATAAGGGGCTCTTCCCCCTTCACCCTGCACTTCTCCTTCCTGCTGCCTTGTGAAGAAGGTGCCTTTCTTCCTCTTTGCCCTCTGCCATGGTTGTAAGTTTCCTGAGGCTTCCCCAGCCATGCTGAACTGTGAGTCAATTACACCTCTTTCCCTTATAAATTACCTAGTCTTGGACAGTTCTTTATAGCAGGGGAAAACGGACTAATACACCCCAAGTTGGCCTCTGCCATGAACCTTTCCTGTGATCTTCCCTCTACGAATATTCTGGTATCACCTTGTCCTGGAGGTCTCTCCTAACCCATCACCGATTGCTCTTGTGTGACCCTCTGCAGATCCATGTCTCAGACCATCATCTGGGACTGTCCATTTGTCTCACCTTCCAGACTGGGAGCTCCTCAAGGGCCAGGTTTAATTGTACCCGAGTCCCAGTATCTGGCCCTGGGGCAGATCAACAGCAACACCTGGTGACCCCAGGCACGTGGGCTTGAGGCCAGCCAAACCAGCCACCTGCAGCTTCTTTGCCATGGCCTCTGGAAGTGCACAGGATCTCTCTGTTCTTTCTGTTTCTTAGATGCATGGTTCTGAACATGAATTTCCTTTTGTGACTCCTCAGTTAATGTCTGGCTTCTCACAAGCCATGTAAATATCATGATAGGTGCAATGGTAGCCTAGTTCACATCTATATCCATTGGGCCAAAGGTAGTGCCTGGCATACAATATGCATCTGATATGGCTTGGTTCTTCGTCCCCACCCAAATCTCGTGTCAAATTGTAATTCCCAGTATTGGAGGGAGGACCTGGTGGGGGAGATTGAATCATTGGAAGACTTCCCTCTTGCTGTTCTCATGATAGAGTTCTCAGAAAATCTGGTTGTTTGAAAGTGTGTAGCCTCTCCCCCTGTGCTCTCTTGCGCTCTCCCTTTCTCTCTCTCTCTCTCCCACCTTGCCCTGGCCATGTGAAGACCGGGCCTGCTTCCTCCTCACCTTCTGCCATGATTGTAAGTTTCCTGAGGCCTCCCCGGAAGCAGAAGCCTGTACAGCCTGCAGAACTATGAGCCGATTAAACCTCTTTTCTTTATAAAGTACCCAGTTTCAGGTATTCCTTTATAGCAGCGTGTGGATGGACTAATAGAGCATCCAATAAATATCTGTTGCTTGGTTGAATGAATGAAGGAATGAAAGAAAAGATGACACCCTTGTGTCTTAGTGGACCTCTGAATGAAGGCCAGCTTACTCCACAGGGGTCTGTGCTCAAACCATGTGGGAATTTCAAAGAACACCTTCTTCTGCTGTTCCCAATCCACCTTCTCCAGACCTGGAAGACCCTGGGACCCCAGAGCCCTGGTGTGACTGTCTCAGCCCAGGTTGTCCTTACCCCTCTACGCCTGGCTCTTGTATTACCCCGCTGGACTTTATCTTCTGGGACTCAACCCCACACTGGGCCCAGCATGACAGCCCTGCTCCCTTCCTCTGTCTCCCTCCTCCTTCTTCCTCCTTCTGCCCCGCCTGACACAGCCCAGGGCCTTCAAGGTTCCCATCTTCTTTGCCAGCAAGGCCTACCCAGCTTCTTCTCTGCCACTAAAGGGGTGCTGGGACCCGGTGTCCCCCACTCCCCCATCCTCCACAGCCCCCACCCACCTGTGCTTTGGCAGGAGATGAGCCTTGGGTGCTCAAAAGTCACATGCCCCCCAAATCCCCAGGGTTTCAAGGAAGGGAACTTATGGTCTCCCTGTGACAAGGCCAACATCTCACCAGAATACCTGGTTCCTGAGAACAAGACTGGGGTCCCAGGAGATGTGTTGCGGTTTTGTTTTTTGTTTTTATTTAACCCATAAATATTCCAATACATGGCACTAAAAAATAAGAAATCTGCCAAATAAGGGTGGTCACACATGTTACTATTAACAGCTAAAATATTAAAAATTATCTAATATCATGAAATATCCAGTCAGTATTTAAGTTTTGAATTGTTATTTTATCTATATGTTTGAAAGAGGATATATAATAGGTCTATACGTTGCCACAGATTCACTGAAATGAATCAAAACTCATCCAACATGTTTACATTTAGGAGTTCATAGTGCCACTATCGGTCACTGCTAGAGGATGTCAGGGAACCAACTTATGATTTTGAAAAGTGATCAATAAAGTGAAAGAAGGAGGATTTGACCTGCCTTCCCCATGAGGGCCATCTGAGCCCCTGCGCTCCTGACTAGTCAGTCCTCGGAGGGGGCGGGAGTGGGTTTTGGGGACCCGAGGCTGACACGCTACTCCAAGCAGTCCTGGTCATCTTCACATGGCTTCATCAGGCTGTGGTGCACCCTGACCTCTGCCCTCCAGGGGAGGAGAAGAAATCTTCCTCCTTAGTCAATAGGGCTGCCCCCGTTCCATCCTCGATTATGGATTCATCTCTCAGGGCAGCTGCAGAATTTGCACACCCAGGGCCACATGAAAATGCCTGCCCCCTTCCTCCCAAAGTATGAAGATTTTGAAGACAGGACAGCAGAGCATTAAACTAAGCATGGGCTGTCTGAGCACAGCAAGCTGCACACCCACGGGGGCTGCCCACCCCCCAACCTTCAGGCCTCATCTCCTGGGGAGTAAGGACTGGCAATCTCAAGAGAAAGGAGGGGAAGGGGCTGAGTTCCCACCCTGGTCTCCAGACAAAAAGGCTGCCCAGGCCTATTTTGAGGCCATGTGGGAAGGAAGAGAAGCCATCTGCAGAGACCTCATGAAGAACAATCGCCAAAGCCAGAAACCAGACAAGAGCTAAGACAGCCCAGAAGGAAAGTTCAGAAAGTCAACATCAGAGCTGTAACCTTTCCTCTATCACCAAAGTGTCCTGGCCTCTGCTGTTGGTCCTGGCCGGTGCCAAAATGTCACCACTCAGAGTTGCAGCTTCAGAACCATGCGGCTGGGGCTGCAGGGGCAGGAGGGGGCCTGGGTGCCAGCCTGGCCCTCACCAGGTCCCCAAGCCCTTCATACCAGCTGCAACAGTGATAATGAGGATGTTTGTGACATTGCCAGATGAGATGGTAACTAATGGCCCTGCCAGGCCCCAGGGATGCAGGGCAGGCTCCATGCAGCAGATGTTCCGTGATTACGAGGAAATTGAGGCAGGCGGAGGTTCCTGAGCCCAGGGGCTCTCCACCTCTGGCAGGCTGAGCCCAGCCTCCTTAAGGATGCAGCTCTGCTTGCGCCGGGGAAGGGGGTTGGGGAGGGAAGAGGGATGATCTTGTTGGGAGCAGGCAGTCTCAAAGAGCCCCACACATCTGCTTCCAATTCATGACACCCTGGCTCTATTGTTGTTGTTGTTGTTTTCCTTAAATGAAGTTAATAGTTTTAAGATTTGCCATATGTTGGCTTCGGTTAAATTCTTTGCAGTGGTTTATGTAACCCAAGTGTGAGGGCCAAGTCCTGAAAACCCCTGGAGTTGACTCTGACCACCTGGTCTGTGTCACACCCTGAGGTGCGTGTGTCTGAAGGAAGTGGGTAGGGTCCCCACAAAAAAACTGAGGGGCCATTCCCAAGGAACGGGAACGTAGGCCAGTGGGCAGTAGTCCCACCCAAGGACAGAGGAGGGCTTGAAAAACTGCAGATGGCTGGGCCATCCTGGAGCTCTCTTGGTCCCAGTGTAGCCTGGGAATCTGCATTTTAAAACCTCCCCAGGTGATTCTAACGAGCAATGGGCGAACTGCTGCTCCACTCTCCCTCTGAGAGAGGCTGGAAGGACAAAGGGCTTACAAATTCTGCTATTATGCTGATAACAGTAATAGCAATTGTTATTATTTTCAGTGAGAAAACTGGGGGCTCAGGGAAGTCACCTGGTACAGCCAATCTGGACGGAGGGCCTTGGCTTCTGCCATGCCAAAGCCCATGACTTGGAATCTATTTTAAAGTAGAATCTATTTTAACTTAGCCAAAGTAAGAATATTTGCATGATTTCTGTTCTAGTCCATAATCAGCAATCACTTTATGTTTTTTATTTTTCAAGCAGTCGGCAGTTCACAGGGCCGAAAGAATTGGGAAGTGAATTAAAAACTTTCTCCTTGAAGTGTTCCCAAATTCCAGACTCTGGAGCAATTAAGGGAGCCCTTCACAGCTGAACAGGAAACGCTGGCCATGGGGGCACAGAGGCAGAGGGCAGGACCCTCCTTGGCACTGCAGCAGTTATCAGCCTGGAGAGAGGCTGAGAAGCAGGCGCATGACAGGGCATGGATCTCTTGGGGGTCACGGCCGAGTGCTCCTGGCCTGGGAAAGGACCCGAGGGAAGACACCATGAGCTTCAACAGGGGGCCTGAGGCCACCTGTAAGTGCTTTCATAAAGAACAGCCTTGAACTTCTGCAGGGAGGCAGGGAAGGGAAAATCAGGGCTCCCAGAGGCAGGAGGAGAGAGCCCCAGGTCTCGGCTGTTGGTATTGCCAGTAGCTCCCTTTCGTCTCTCTGTCTGTCTTCCCTTGACACCTGTCACCTCGTGCCCATGGCAGAGCATGCGTCTGAATCAGTGCGAGGGCTTGTTCAAACACAGCTTGCTGGCCTCACCCCTGAGGATCTGATTTAGGAGATCTGGGGAGGGGCAGAACTTGCATTTCCAACACGTTCCCCGGTGAGATGGATGCTGCTGGTCCAGGGGCCACACCTGAAGCGCTTCTGTCTCAATTAATGTTCTCAGCAGTTCTCTGAGGGCAGAGGAAGAGACCAAAGCTTAGAGCTGGGAGGTAACATGCCTGAGGCCACACAACTAGCAACCGACAGATGCAGGATTCGAACTCAAGCTCGGAGATCCTGGACCCCACTAACCACAAGGTACCCTCTTCTCACTTTAAGCGTTCCCCCTAGACAGTTTGAGTCAGGGCAGCCTCTTTGGAGACAGGGGCTGGAACTTCACTGCACATTGGAGCCCCTCAGAAGCTTCTAAAATTTCCAGTGCTGGGGCTGCCTCTAGACCACTGAAATCTGAGCCCACCGGGTTGGCAGGACTTCTTTACATTTCCAGGTGATTTCACGGCACAGGGGCTATATTTGGGACTCTGGGCTTCGGGAGACCCAGAGTGGCCTTAGCAGCAAGTCTGGGGTGGGGTGGGTGCTGCAGATGGCAGGCACCTGCATGGTCAGCCGCACCCTGGAGGGGGCCCTGGGTGACCCAGGAAAGGGTGACTCTCCTCCCTGGAGGCAGTCGGGGAGAGACCTTGACTGGGGTTGTCAGATAAAATACAGAGTATCCGGGTAAACTTAAATTTCAAGTGAACAGAGAATGATTTCTTTAGTATGCCCTAAATATCACTTGGAACATACTTAAAATTAAAACAATGATCTCAAATTCCAACTGAACCGAGCATCCTGGATTGTATCTGGTCAGCGTAGGGGCAGAGGTTCCAGCCCCCAGCACCAGCAGCTGAAGGTGTTTTCTCGTTCATTTGATCAAGCGTTAGGAGCCGTGGTGTGTGGCGGGGCAGGGAGACTGGATCTCTGCTCAGCAGGCCCAGGCTGAGGGGGAGGTGAGATGGGGGCCCAGGGACCCTCTGCAACCTAGAACCCCAGGTGTTAATCTTGCAACGTGGAGTTCCAGCCCTGCTGGGCAGAAGTGTTTCTTTCCATTTTTCTTTGAGGACTGCAGCCCTGGGTTTACCTGGGGAAAGAGGCCTCTGAGCGGGACCGAGGGTGGGGATTCTAAACAACGGGGAGAGTAGAGAGCGCCCCTCCCCAGCAGGCTGTTCGAAGGACCCATGCAGGGCGCGTGGACCCTCCCCTCTGAATGCCAGCGCCTTCCAGTGCAGCAGCCGCTGGTGGTCGCCGTGGGGGACAGGGCCGGGCCTAGCGGGAGGCCACTGACCAATGGGGCCGCTCCCGCTCCATCCTTGCTTCCGGGTGCAGCTCTCGCCTGTTGCAAGGTTACGCTTCTGCTTGGGTTCTTTGTTTGATTTTTATTGACTTTGTCCCTTCTTTTGTGTTGTGGCATCGCCTTGTAACTTCCGTTGCTGCGGTAACAAGTCACCATAAACTTAGCCGTTTCAAACAACAGGGCCTTATTATCTCACAGTGCTGTAGCCAGGAGTCCAGGTGGGCGCACGGAGGGAGGTCCCAGCCTCGGGTCTCGCAGGGCTGAGCGGGCAGTGTCGGCGGGGCGGAGCTCCTTCCTGGAGGCTCTGAGGCAGAACCCTGCCCCGCTCACTTGGTGGTCGGCTGAATTCAGTTCCTTGGGCTTACAGGGCTGAGGTCCCCACTCCTGGACGGCCGTGAACCCCGGCTGTTCTGTGCTCCTGCGGCCTGCCGCGTTTCTGCCTGAACTCTCCAACGACCCCTCCAGCAACAGCGGGTCAAGCCCTCCTCACGCTTCGAATCCCCCCGCCTCCAGCTGGAGAAAGTTTTCTGCTTTTAAGGGCTCATGGGATTAGACTGGGCCACCCAGAAAATCCAGGATAATCCTTTCTTGTATTGTCAATCACCCTAATCACATCTGCAAAGTCCCTCGTGCCACTAGTAGGGTGACATAGTCATGGTTCTGGGGATTAGGGGGTGGCATCCCGAGGGGGCCGTTCTGCTCACCACAAACCTCCCTATATAGCACAGGGTGGCCATCCCTAGTGGGCTGCTAGATGGATCTTGCCCTGTGGGCACACTCCTGCCACACCAGGCTAGGACGAAGGTCCCTCCAGGCCCCAGCAGGCTGCCTGTGCGCCTGGCCTTGGAGTGCGTGTCCTGCGTGTGTCCTGTGCCTGTTCCCGCCATGCCTCCTTACCTACGCGCCTGGCTTCTGGCCTCCAATCCCCATGGCGGCACTGTGGCCCCAGACGGGTCCACCAGGCAACCTCGTGGTTTTGGTTTTCAATGCACAAGTAAAATGTCTCCCCACCGTCTCATCAATCTGAGGGACAGGAGTAATCAACACAGAACTGTGCTGCAGGTGAGGCCGGGGTCGGGCCCTAGGATGCCCATCTATCCCTAGCCCACACTCAGGGCTACTGTGGGATAAAAAGAGAAGGGAACTGAATGGGGGAGGTGAAGGGAAGGAGAGGAGTCTGGTCGGGGGTTCAGAGGTTGATCCCTCCTGACATGGTGTTAGGGGTGCACTGGGGTCTAGAAAGTGCCGTTGCAAATGCACTGTGGGACAGGAACACTCTGGGGGGTGGTGTGTGTTGGGATGTGCAAGTGTGCAGGGGTGGGGGGTGTCCATGAATGCCCAGAAGCAGCAGCTGCAGTGAGGGCCCATTTCCTGCACTGTCATGTTGGAGGGAGCACGGGACAGCCCACGTGAGCTGGCTGCCCCGGCAAGTTAGTGGAATCCCTTCTTCGATTGTGTTTGTTGCCTTCACCCGTTCATACGCTCCTGGCTGAGAGAGGACACACCTAGGATATTCACAAGCCCCAGAGCACTTCTGAACACCTGTGAGAGATGCTCAAGGGATGAATGCTTGGGCCTTTAGGGTACCTTGAGCTGGAGATGGGGCTGGGGGCAGATGCCATAATGGTCTTCTGCTCCCTTTTAGGCACAGCCAATTAATGACAACACTTGTTCCTGCAGAACAGATCCAGCTTCATGATCTTTTAGAACAGAGTTCTAAAATAAAATCCATTACCTCCCAGCCTGATTGCTCTTCAGTCAACAGAAACTTACCTAGCACCTTTTTGTGTGTGTGCCACGCGTTGGTCCAGGCACTGGGAGAGGGTGAGATCCCTTTCTCCCACCCCACACCCCACAGGACAGAGGTTCTTGACCCCCACCTACACATGAGAATCCACCAGGAAGCTTTACAAACTTCCCGGAGAGATTCTGATGTCATTGATCTTGGGAGTACAGCTTGTTAAAAGCTGCCCAATTGATTCGAATGTGCAGCTAAATTTGAAACTGCTACACCGCGGGACATCTGATTAATTACACCCACAGCCTTCAAACCCAGCCCAGTTCCAGTTAAAAGAAAAAGTTTTTCAAAGATGCATAGAGCATGACTGAGGATTGTATATAGGAAAAGGGGAAATTTTAGGCTATTAAAGTGCCTATTACAATTATGATTTAACATCGATATAGAGAAGCTTTGTCATTAAAACAGTTTTTTAAGGTTATTGTGTGAATGAGAACACTAAAATCGAAACTTTAAAAATACCTGCTGTTCCCTGCCATCCTCCTGGAAAATTTCCAAGCAGCCCCAAGTGTCTGTAAAGACTCCTTTGTGAAATGTCTATTCAAATGAGTCGCAGGGTCCCTATTGTAAAGCCAAACTGTTCCTGTTTTTCCTGCTGTTGTCACTGTCGCTCTGGCCCATGCAACAACACCCCCTGACGAGGAGGGCAGGAGCCACAGCCCGGGCAACTCCTCGAGGGGAGGGATCTTTTGTTCACTGACGTGGTCCCAAGACCCACTGCAGGATGAGCGCTTGGCAGGTGTTCCTTGTCAATGAAGATCTCTAACAGTCAGTGGATACAGTAGGTGTGCTGCACCCTCACGCCTCTTGCTCCTGCCAGCATTGCTAATGAATCAATCATGACCATCCTTCCCTTAAGCCTGGATGCAGTCCTGTAGCTCTCAACCCCACAATCCAGGGACCAGCAAAGGCATCACACAAATTCAGATGATGTTCTTCTGTTTCCAACCCACATCCAGTCTGACCTACAGTCATAATTCTCTCCTCCCTTCCTTTCTTCATTTCTTCATCCCTCCCTCACTAAGGGCACAAAGCTAGCAGGCCATTAGATCAGCGGTCCCCAACCTTTTTGGCACCAGGGAACAGTCTCCTGAAAGACAATTTTCCCATAGACATTGGGAAGTGGGGTAAGGGGGATGCAGGGGTGGTTTTGGGATGAAACTGTTCCACCTCAGATCATCAGGCATTAGATTCTCATAAGGAGCACACAACCTAGATCCCTTGTGTCACACACGTCCTGTGAAGAGACAACCAAACAGGCTTTGTGTGAGCAATAAAGCTTTTGAATCACCTGGGTGCAGGCGGGCTGAGCCCGAAAAGAGAGTCAGCGAAGGGAGATAGGGTGGGGCCGTTTTGTAGGATTTGAGTAGGTAGTGGAAAATTATAGTGAAAGAGGGTTGTTCTCTGGCGGGCAGGGGCGGGGGTCACAAGGTGCTCAGTGGGGGAGCTTCTGAGCCAGGAGAAGGAATTTCACAAGGTAGCGTCATCAGCACTTCTTTTGTGATTCTTCACTTGCTTCAGGCCATCTGGATGTATACGTGCAGGTCACAGGGGATATGATGGCTTAGCTTGGGCTCAGAGGCCTGACACCTTGCACGTGCAGTTCACAACAGTGTTCATGCTTCTATGAGAATCTAATGCCACTGCTGATCTGATAGGAGGCCGAGCTCAGGCGGTGAGGCTCACTCACCTCCAGCTGTGTGTCCCTTTTCCTAACCCCCACATGGCCTGGGGGTTGGGGACCCCTGGGGTAGATCACGTACAGCTTTGTAGAACATCTAAAGACATTTACTTTTACCTGAGTGGTGTGGAGATACACAAAGACCAACCAAAGGAGAACAAGCTAAGGCAATTTATTCAGAGCTTGCTATAGCTAGGGGGGTCACCAACATCACATTGGTTTGGCAGAGACTCAAAGGCAGGCAGGGGAGTGGAGACAAGGGAAAGCTTCATGCTTGCCCTGATTGGAGGCTGTGCGCACAAGGAAGCTGAGACAGCTAGCTGGAAAGCCACGTGTCTCCTGTGATTGACCAGGGATGCGTATTTGGCTTTCTCTGGTTGGTCCTAAGTTGCAACTGGGGACAGAAATTAGGGAAGCTGTCGGCTATTAGTCAAGTCCTAAAATCAGTTGGGGACTGATTGTTACCTGGGTTGTTGTTTGACTTCCTAGATTATCTGCTAGAGATAATGATGCAACTTCCTACAAGTCTGGCTTGTATGTAGCAGCCTGGCTTCCCAGACCAGTTGCCACCGATTATGGGCCAGAGTTTTGTATTTACATATGGTCAGGCCACGGTCCATTTGTATATTCAGTATCTCAGTGAGATGGAGCAAGAGGGGTGTTTTTCCTTAAAATATGTATTGAAATGTAATTCACATATACAATTCACCCACCTAAAGTGTACAATTCAGGGTTTTCTAGTATATTCACAGTTGTGTTGCCATCATACAATTTAATTTTAGAACATTTTTATCCTTCCCCGAAAGAAATCACATGTATTAGAGTCACTCCCGCCCCCCTGCTGTGCCAGGCCTAAGCAACCACGAATCTACCTTCTGTCTCTATAGATACTTATTCTGGACTTTTTGTATGAATGGAATCATAAGCAAAAGCTTGATTTTCCATTGAAACAGCAGAGCCCTTACCTGCCCCCTCCCTGCCCATGGAGGGTCTCTATCCTTGCCTAGAAGTGCCTTATGACAAACAGCCTCTGTTTACAGGGTCCAGTTCCCCGAGTTGTAATGCATGTACCCACCTATGTAACAAATAATGCACCTATAACCACCACCACAGTCAGAAGAACAAACATTTCCATCTCCTCCAAAATATTTCCTCTTGCCTTTTTGAGGCAGACAATGATTTGCTTTTTGTCACTATAGATAAATTTTGTTTTTTCTTGATTTTTCAAGCAAGTGGAATCATACGGACTTTTGATGTCTGCCTTCTTTCACCCTGAAAAGTGTTTTTTGAGATCCATTCATGTTTTGAGTGTATCTGTAACTGGTTAGATTTTTATTGCTGAGCTGTATTCTACTATATGGAGACATGGGTACTTATTCACTCATCTGTTGATGGTCTGGTTTTCAACTATGAATTCAATTTCTTAGTTAATATAAACCTATTGATCTCTACTTTCCTTTGTTTCCAGTTTGGGCTATTATAAATAAAGTCGTTGTGAACATTCATGTGCTTTTTCTTTTTTTTTTTTTTTGAGACGGAATCTCGTCCTGTCGCCCAGGCTGGAGTGCAGTGGCATGATCTCAGCTCACTGCAACCTCCGCCTCCTGGATTCACGCCATTCTTTTGCTTCAGCCTCCTGAGTAGCTGGGGCCACAGGTGCCTGCCACCACTCCCGGCTAATTTTTTTTTGTTTTTAGTAAAGACGGGGTTTCACCGTGTTAGCCAGGATGGTCTCGATCTCTTGACCTAGTAATCCACCCACCTCAGCCTCCCAAAATGCTGGGATGACAGGCATGAGCCACCATGCCTGGCTGCTTATCTCTTTTGTTGACTTATGCTTCATTTTTCTTGTGACAACACTTAAATGAAGCCTCATTAAAATTAAAAACTTATTCGTTTTTTATTTATGGTCCATGTATTTTGGATCAGATATAAGACCTATGCTAAAGAGGTGATAAAGAAAAACTTCAGCTGAATTAAATTTAACATAGTTTAATTGAGCAATGAACGATTTGTGAATCAGGCAGCCTCCAGAATCACAGCAGATTCACACAGACTCCAACGCAGGCAGGTGGTAGAAGAAGATTTATAGACAGAAAAGGGAAATGACATACAGAAATCGGCACTGAGGTACAGAAACAGCTGGGTTGGTTACAGGTTGGCGTTTGCCTTATTTGAACACAGTTTGAACACTCAGCATTCTATGAGTTGTTGAAGTACGGCTGCCGGGATTGGCCAAGACTCAGTTATTGTTATAGGCACATACTCCTAATTTAGGTTGTCAATCTTGTCTGACTATTAAGCTGGGTTACAGTTCACCCACAAGGACTCAAATATAGAAATCCAAAGTCCTTCTCAGGCCATATTTAGTTTGCTTTAACAGAGGTAAAGATTTTCTCCTTGGTTTTTATTTATTTATTTATTTAGAGACAGAGTCTCGCTCTGTCATCACGCACCTGCAGCAACACGATCTCAACTCACTGCAACCTCCACCTCCTGAGTTCAAGTGATTCTCATGTGTCAGCCTCTCGAGTAGCTGGGGTCCACAGGTGTGTGCCACCAGGCCTGGCTAATTTTTTTTTGTATTTTTAGTAGAGACAGGGTTTCACCAGGTTGGCCAGGCTGGTCTTGAATTCCTGGCCTCAAGAAATCCACCCACCTTGGCCTGCCAAAGTGTTGGGATTACAGGCGAGAGCCATTGCGCCTGGCCCTTGGTTTCTTTTAGACACTTGGTAACATCGGCTTTTATATTTAGGTCTATGGTCAAATTTGAGTTTATTTCTCCATAGATTTTATGGTAAGGGGCCAAGTTTCCATTTTTTTATATGAATATTCAGTTTTGCCAGCTCCGATTTTCTAAAAGATTATCCTTCCCTATGGAATTCCCTTTGTTCCTTACAAAAAAATCAGTTGACCATGTATGTAAGGATCTAGTTCTGAGCTCACACTTCTAGTCCTTTGATCTATTTGTCGGTCTTCATTGCAATACCACATTGTCTTGATTACTGCTTTTTAAAAACTGGTGAAGTCAGGTGGTTTAAGTTCACCAATTTGTTCTCGTGTTTCAAAGTTGTTTTGCCTGTTCTAGGTCCTTCGTATTTCCACGTAAATTTTAGACTTAGCATATTACATTTACAAAAATAGTCTGCTGAGGTTTGGATTGGGGTTGCTTTAAATCTACAGATAAATATCAAGTCTTTATTGTGAAAAGAAAATAAATCTCAGGACCCCAAAATCACTGAGCCCAAGGGAAAAGTCAAGGTGGGAACTGCCTCCCATTCTATTCCCAATTAAAAGTTCCAGTAGACTTTTTGGTAAAAATTAGCCATGGTGATAGATTTATTTATTAGGTACTAAAACTGATATAGAGCTTTTCTCTAAATATAATAAAGCCTCTGATTCCCTGGAGTTTTCTAACATACACGAATCATGTTACCTTTGTGGTACGGTTTTCAACTATGAAAGATAGAAAAGCTACATACCTCCCTCACAGTTTGCCCACAAGGAAATTCCTTGTGGAGGAAAGACAGACAGAACACAGTCATCCCTCTGCTCAGGTGAGACAAATGCGTATCTGATTGTTTCCTTTGCCCTGTTGTTTCACTAAGCCAGACTAAAGCATAAGTGACTATTCCTAAATAGTCTAAATTGTGCATTCATTCATTTAGTGCATTCACTGAATACACTAAATTGTGCGTTCAGCGAAAGCCTAATCAGAAACTCAAAGGAATGCAACTGGTTACATACCTATGACCTGGAAGCCCCCTCCTTACTTCAAGTTGTCCTGCCTTTGCGGACCAAACTGATGTACATCTTATATATGTTGATTGATGGCTCGTGTTTGCATAAAATGCATAAAACCAAGCTGTGCCCTGACCACCTTGGGCACATGTATGTCATCAGGGCCTCCTGACACTGTGTCATGGGCACATACTAACCTTGGCAAAATAAACTTTCTAAATTGATTGAGACCTGTCTCAGATACTTCTAGGTTTACACTATGAGCAAGGTCTCTCTCTCTGCATTTATTGAGGTCTTTAAAAATTTCTCTCAACAAGGTTTTATAGTTTTCAATGTATTGATCTTAAATCCATTCTATTAAATTTATCACTATTCCATGCTTTTTGATGCTATTGAAAATATTTTAAAATTTCTTTTTTCAGTGGTTTGCTAATATATAGAAATACAGGTCAGCCATGGTGGCTTATGCCTGTAATCCCAGCACTTCGGGAGGCCGAGGCGGGCAGATCACAAGGTCAGGAGTTCAAGACCAGCCTGACCAATATGGTGAAACCCCATCTCTACTAAAAAATGCAAAGATTAGCTGGGTGTGGTGGTGGGCACCTGTAGTCCCAGTTACTCAGGAGGCTGAGGCAGAAGAATCGCTTGAACCTGGGAGGCAGAGGTTGCAGTGAGCCAAGATCGCGCCACCGCACTCCAGCCTGGGTGACAGAGTGCGACTCCATTTCAAAAAAAAAAAGAAAAAAAAGAAATATAACTAGCTTGTATATTGATTCAAAGCAATCCCAATCAAAGTTCCAGTAGATTTTTTGGTAAAAAATAGCCATGGTGATAGATTTATTTATTAGTTACTAAAACTGATGGAGTTTTTCTCTAAATATAATAGAGCCTCTGGTTCTCTGGAGTTTTCTAACATACACCAATCATGTTACCTTTGTGGTATGGTTTTCAACTATGAATTCAATTTCTTAGATGATATAAACAGATTGATCTCTATTTTTCTTTAATCAGTGTTGGTAACTTTTTGCCTTTCAAGAAATTTCTTCATTTCATCTAACTTTTCAAATTTATTGACATACAATTGTTTCCACATTTCCTGGCCATCTCTTTGATGTCTATGATATCTGCAATGCTATCTCTTTTTCATTCCTGATACTGGTAATTGGTGTGTTATCTTGTTCATGATCAGTCTACAAATAGCTAAAGATTTACCGCCTTTATTGATCTTTTCAAATCACTATTTTTGGGTTAATTGGTTTCTCTCTTTTTTTAGGTTTTCTATTTTTCTTGATTTCCACTGTTATTGTTATTCTTTCTTTCCGTTTACTTACTTTGGGTTTAATTTATTTGTTTTAGTAAAATGTACGTGACATAAAATTCATCATGTTAACTATTTTTAAGTGTGTAGCTCTGGTAGTAAGCTGCACAGCTGTGGCACTAAGTACATTCATACTAGTGTGCAGTCAGCCCCACCATCTACCTCCAGAACTTTTTCATCTTCCCCAACTGAAACGCTGTCCTCATTAAACAATAACTTTCCATTTTCCCTCCGCACAACCCCTGGCAACCACCATTCTCCTGAGTTTGACTACTTTAGGACTTCATATGAATGGAATAATATAGCATTTGTTCTTTTGTGATGGGCTTATTTAACTTAGCCTAACATCTTCAAGGTTCATCCATGTAGCATGTGTCAGAACTTCCTTTTTTATGAAGTCTGAGTAGATACCACATTGTGATTATTCATTCATTGATGGACACGTGGGTTCTTTCCACATTTTAACTGTTATGAATGATGCTGCTATGAACATGGGTGTGCAAATATCTACTCAAGTCCCTGCTTTCACCTCTTTTGGGTATATATCCAAAAGTGGAATTGCTAGATCATATGGTAACATTCTATGTTTAATATTTTGAGGACTCACCATTCATTTTCCACAGCAGCGACGCCATTTTATATCCTGCCAGCAATGCACAAGCATTCCAATTTCTCTGCAATGCACAAGTGTTCCAATTGCTCCGCATCCTCGCTAATGGTTTTCTGTTTTGTTGTTGTTGTTTTTATAATAGCTGCCCCAATGGGCGTGCAGCTGTCTCATTGTGGTGGGTTTGATTTAATTTTAATTTTTGTAGCTTCTGAGAATTGGAAGCTTAAGATGGTGTTCTTCACCAGTGTACTTTGCTACTCCATTTTACTGAGGTTCACCAAAGATTTGGAAAAGTAATCCTTTGATTAAAACAAATGATTGTATCATTTAATAGTTACAAACCTTAAGTGTATTTTACAGGAATACAAGCACTTCAAAAAATTGCTTAAGTCGGACTACTTCAAGGCCACCTCATCTAGTGTTTTAAAGAGCTGGTTAGCACAGTCACGCACCACATAGGGAAGTTCTGGCCGATGACGGACCATGCATATGATGATGGTGCCATAAGATTATAATACTGTATTTCCATTGTACCTTTTCTATGTTGAGCTATGTCTAGATACACAGATTCTCACCATTGTCTGACAGTTGCCTACCCTATTCAGTACAGTCCCATGTTGTATAGGTTTGTAGCCTCGGAGCAATGGGCTCTACCATGCAGCCCAGGTGTGTAGTAGGCTGTACCATCTAGGTTTGTGTAAATATGCTCTACGATGCTCACACAATGACAAAATTACCTAACAATGCATTTTGCAGAATGTATCCTCATCATGAAGCAATGCCTGACTGTAATGTCTTATCAGAGCTGATGGCTAAATTTTCAGGAATTTTGTAAGCTACTTGTTAACCACAGCCATTATTAAAAATTAAATAACAAAGTTATAGTTAAATTATATTTAAAATGCAAATAATTACTTAAAAGTCATCACTTCCTAATTACTTAACTACATTTTACAGTGATGTATTCTTATTATCTGTGCCTACTGTATCGGCTTGGTGGGAATCCTTTGAGACACTGTGCTCATCTCTCCCCAATGCTGGCTGTTTTTTCTTTCTTTCTTTCTCTTTCTTTCTCTCTTTCTCTCTTTCTTTCTTTCTTTCTTTCTCTCTTTCTCTCTTTCTCTTTTTCTTGCTTTCTTTTTTTTTTTTTTTTTTCAGAAACTCACTCTGCCACCCAGGTTGGAGTGCAGTGGTGTGATCTGGGCTCACTGCAACCTCCACCTCCCAGGTTCAAGGAATTCTGTCTCAGCCTCCCGAGTAGCTGGGACTACAGGCAAACACCACTAGACAAATGCCACCACACCCAGCTAGTTGTATTTTTAGTAGAGATGGGGTTTCATCATGTTGGTCAGGCTGGTCTCGAACTCCTGACCTCAGGTGATCCACCCACCTTGGCCTCCCAAAATGCTGGGATTACAGGCGTGAGCCACTGTGCCCAGCCACCAACGCTGTTTTCGATAGTGACACGTGAGGATCTTACAGGCAGCTGTGCAGGGGGCTTTACGCTATGGAAATCAGTCCTTGATATATTGTTTTGTTGATCGTCTAGACTTTTTATGATTTTTTCATCACAATAGTGATGGAAAATGTTAATAATGCAGATTACCTTAAATGCGTATTCTGTCTGTGGCTGTTGTATTGCGAATGATATCAAAAAGTTTGAGGAAATATTCTTCCAGTATTTGAAAACTTGTCTAATTTAGCAAGACAGTTGCTCCCATCATTATCAAATAAGTGAAGTTGAGACATGTCTTTGTTATTTCACTTTGGTCTTAGTAATTGACAGATATGAAAATATCAACCAAATGTTCAGGTTGGAACTATAATTGTTTGTCAATGATACAAGCCAGATTCTTTGCTGAATTGGATATCATTCAAGCATTTATTCACAGCCTGATAATGTCACTCTATTGTTGGTGATAGAATTTTAAGAGCTGATAATGGATTTTGCAAGAAATAGAAAGTTATGCTGAAGTTATAGGTGTGTGAAACTTACAATAGAGCATTGTAAGTCTTATTGTCTATGGGTTCTGTGCTACACACCCTTCATATCAGTGGTATGTAGACCAAGCACACATGTGTATGCATATGTGCGCATATTTTTATTTTCTGAAAAGCCAGCTGTTGACATTCGCCAGCACGTTACCACCCCAACCCCGCCAGGGCTCACAGGAAGTCCTCAGCTTTGAGTGTCTCTGGGAAGGGATAGGAGAAAATGTGGAAAACCACAGCCCTGAGGTTTGTGGTGGCCACGGGGGAACCTGAGCAGCTACATCTGTGTTTCGTAAACCTGTGCCAATTGTACCTGCAGGAAACTGGTTATTTAGGATGGCTAGCACATGAGTCCTTAGAGGACTCAGCTTAAAAAACACCGGTTTCAGAATCTAAAGCTGAGACTGCAAAGGGTTTCCATTGTGAATGAACACCAACGACAGAGGTTTTCTGCAACCCTTTAAAAAGATAAGACCACAGCAAAAAAGCCCACCGATTAAATAGCTCGTGGTCACTCCCTCCAGAAAAGCCTACCCATCCTCAGGGGTCCAAGTGGCCAGTGTGGGCAACACCAAACCACGTGGTTTGCAATGGGCATGAGGTCAACACAGGCTCAGGAAAAGGAAGGAGGGGCAGCGCTTCAGATTCCATACTGTTCCCAGCATTTTCATCATCACTCCTCTGCTGCACCCACCCTTCCCTGCTCCAGCCCACATATGCAGCCTCCCCCTAAACCACCCGGGAAGGACAATGGCCATCCTTCCTGTAGATCAGCCTCAGCTTACAGAGGGTCCCTGGGGTCTAGGCTGACCACTGGTCCCAGTTTGCCTGGTCCTCCCCCAGCTTTAGCACTGAGTGTCCCAGGTTTCACTGTGTTTGTTCCTTATTGTTGCTGTAATAAATGTAGTGGTTTCAAACAACACAGATCCATCCTCTTGTAGTTCTGGACTTCAGAAGTCCTCAAATCAGGCTTAAATCAAGGTGTCAGAGGGCTGTATTTCATCTGAAAGCTTTAGAGGAGAATTTGCTTCCTTGCCTTTTCTGGTTTCTGGAAATCTCCTGATTTCCTGGGGTCTGGGTCTCTTCCTCCATCTTCAATTCCAGTGACGTAGCATCTTCCAGTCTCTCTCTCTGACTCTGGCCCTCCTGCTGGCTCTTGCGGGGATCCTTGTGATTATAAACTGAATCACAAGATAACCTCCCCAAGACCATGGACTCAATCCCACCTGCAAAGTCCCTTTTGCCATATAAGGTCACACATTCATAGGTTCTGGGGATTAGGATGAGGACATCTAGGGGCGCCAACTACACCCCAGAAGCCCCTCAGTCCTGGGCAAACCAGCATGGCTGGTCACCCTGCTAGGGTCCTGAAGGCTGATTAAAGCATAGCCTAGAAGCAGGATGCAATCCTCATCCTGCCGTGGCCAGTTGACAAGTGCGCCAGAGGCTGGGGGAGGGGGGGATGATTTACATCCAAACCTGGAGAATGCCTGTATCTTTCCACCCCAGATAGGGCCAGGACCATTCATCTCAACCCAGTGGTGTGCCCTTGTGAAAATTAATTAACCTTTTTGGACCACAATGGCCTCTATCAAATGAGGGTAGTAAACCTTCACCTTGTGCGTTGGCGTGAGATAGAGTGGGAGGGTGTGTGCAGCCCCTCACGAGGCATACAAAGGAGCCTGGATAACTGGGAGCTCGTGTTTTAATCAAAGCCCCATTGTCATGGGTTTATTCACATACTCTTCTCATTTCAAAGAGGGTTCCTTGGGCTCACAATGGCTCATCAGTTAGAGTGGCAGGACCAGGACTGCAGTTTGGAGGAGGAAAGAAAAGGACAGGCTGGGAAATGAACAGGAAGTGAGAACAGGAGCAGGGCCCAGGTGGGGCTGGTGCACAGGACGTCACCCCCCAGGCTGGGATGCGCCCGGGGGTACAGGACACACGCTGGGCCCGGAGCCTGCACCTGGGCCACTGACTCCCAGGGATCCGAGTCTGTGTGCTGGGCCTTATGTAAAACCACAGGGCAAACCAGGGCATCTCTTCATTAAGGATCTGGATATGAAAAACTGATTTATATTAAAAGATGCAACCTTTAGGACATTATAATAAGTGAAATATGCCAATCGTAAAAAAAACCAAGACTGTATGAATCCACTTCTACGATGTCCCTAGAGGAGTCAGTTCAGGGACAGAAAGTGGAATGAGGGTTCCGGGGGCTGGGGAGAAAGTGGGAAGGGGGACTTATTAACATGTTCAATGGGGACAGACTTTCAGTTTTGCAAGATGAAAAAGTTGTGCAGCTGGAGGGTGGTGCTTTGTGCATGGACTTAACACCACAGAAGTGTACGCGTGACGATTGTTAAGTTGGCAGATGTTAACTGAGGAGAGCTGGTGGCCGTGGTGCCCTTCCAGGTGATTGCCCCTGTAATAGTGCTGCTGTGCTGTAAGTAGGGTGACCAACTCGTCCTGGTCTGCCCGGGACTTCCCCAGTTTCAGTTGGAACATCTCCTGTCCCAGGACATCCTCGGTCCTGGGCAAGCTTGGAGGGTGGTCACCCTGCTTGTGAGACACACGCACATGCCATCTTCTGATGGGGCAGGGCTGCCCCTGAGGCCCAGGGTTCTCAGCCCTGACTGTGCCAGAGAACTCACCAGGAAGGTTCTGAAAACACAGGTGCTTTAGCCCCGAACCTAGGGAGCCTGATTTAATAGCTCTACAAAAGGGCCTGGGCTGATTTTGCACTTTAAAAAAACATGCTTCTCGGCTGGGCATGGTGGCTCACACCTGTAATCCCAGCACTTTGAGAAGCCTAAGTGGGCGGATCATGAGGTCAAGAGATCGAGACCATTCTGGCCAACGTGGTGAAACCCTGTCTCTACTAAAAATACAAAAACAAAAAAACCCAGAAAAATTAGATGGGCATTGTGATGCTCGCCTGTAGACCCAGCTACTTGGGAGGCTGAGGCAGGAGAATCGCTTGAACCTGGGAGGTGGAGGTTGTAGTGAGCCGAGATCATGCCACTGCACTCCAGCCTGGCGACCGAGTGAGACTGTCTCAAAAAAAAAAAAAAAAAAACCTCCTCTGCAGCCAGAGAATCAATTTCCTAAGTGGAAGTGTGGGAAGGAGCGGCTGCTGGGCCACTGCCCTCGGCTCTTGTCAGATATCACCAGTTGACCACCAGTGTCTTGGATGAGGCTCGTGGTCTGCCCCATGTAGGGTAGCCCTAGGTGAGATGGGCCTCTGGGGTTACCCCTCCAGGCCAGTGTGTTCACCCCTCCTGTGGGGCTCACTCACGTCCCAGACCCAAGGCAGGGTGAATGCATCGCCCAGTCGCAGGCATGTTCTCTTCCTTGTGGGGGATCTGGATGAGGCCTCAGAGTGAGCAGGGAACTGGCATGACCCTTGTCTGGGATTGGTGGGACAAGCGGCAGTTCTCGCCTTGTCGAGACCTCCTGGACAGAGGTCACTCCCCCACGGGGCACTCAGCCATGTGTGGAGGGCAGAAGCCAGCACAGCTGCTGTGTCTTCCCACTCAAAAATTTAGAAAAGAAAAACACTGGTTCTCTAATTTTGAAAGAAGCAGTCTCATATTGGGGAATGCAGTTTTAAATCTCATTTTTTTAAGTGAAGTAGGAAATAAAATACATGTATTTCAATCCTAGGAAAATGCTTAACCACTCTTCACATCTCCACTCATACTGGCATCTTTCTCTAATGAATAAAAAATATCTTTGCCAAAGGAAAGCATTATGATTACTTTTTATATGAACAAACTAGTTGTACTTAATAAAGATAATACTATTTGACAATTTAACTTTTGCAAATTTATTAACCACACACGCACACATATGTATTTTAAACTATGAGCATTTACTATGTGATTTGTTCACAAAAGATAAATTCAGCAAAAGAATGAAAAAGAAACAGACAAACCCCTCTGGCAGGCATTCGCCCTGCACTCGAGACCTGTTGCTGTGCCTGGCTCCGGGCCCCTCTCTCTGCCCATCTTACAAGACTGTGCATGGACCCCCTGAAACCCCTTGTAATCCGCTAGCAGCCACTAGAAGGAGACGCCATCATTTCTGAGCTTCACCATGGCTAGGAGGAGAAGCACAGCAGCTGCTCGGATGCTGAATAATTTCTGGTTCTCTTTTTTTTTGAGACGGAGTCTCGCTCTGTTGCCCAAGCTGCAGTGCAGTGGCGTGATCTGGGCTCGTTGCAACATCTGCCTCCTGGGTTCAAGTGATTCTCCTGCCTCAGCCTCCCAAGTAGCTGGGATTACAGGCGTCCACCACCACACATGGCTAATTTTTGTATTTTTAGTAGAGACAGGGTTTCACCAGGTTGGCCAGGCTGGTCTTGAACTCCTGACCTCAGGTGATCTGCCCACATGGGCCTCTCAAAGTGCTGGGATTACAAGCATGAACCACTGCACCCGACCAATTTCTGGTTATCTTTAAGAAAAAATTAACAGTGTTGTTGTAATTGTCTTCTTGCTTCTCAGTTCCACCAATTTGCCATCTCCACCATATTTCAGAGGCTCTGAAATGATAGCCCCCGTGACTTTCTCCCCTCGAGAAGGGCTACCTCTTCCCTCACCAATGGTCCCACACCTGATTGCTTGTTGGAACTTCCTGGGATGCTCTGAGGACACGCTGCTGCCTGGGAGTCACCGCCAGGGATATGGATGTCATTGGATGGCGATGAACCTGTGCTCAAGAGTGATTTGAAACCTCAGGCGAGTCTGATGATTGACCGAGTGTGAGGTACCTGTGCCTGGACAAACATTTGCACACATCAGGGCTGGTTCATTTGGACCCCCAAACACTCAGCCTAGTTTTGCCTGTTATTTTTAAACTTTATATAAATGGGATGTATCTGTTTGGGATGCAGTCAACACTGTGATGTCATTCATAGTGCGCCTGTTCTATAGCAGGGGTTGGCAGACCTTTTTGGTAGAGGGCCAAATGGCAAATGTTTGAGGCTTTGCGAGCCACCTGTCATCTCTGCTGCACAGTTTTCTTTCTTTCTTTTCTTTTTCTTTTTTTCTTTTTTTTTTTTTTTTTACTTTTATAATCCTTTAACCATCCTTAGTTTGAAAGCTATGCAAAAGCAGGCCCCAGGCTGTAGCATGTGTTGACTTCCTGCTCTAGTTGATTCATTATCATGGTATATTTCCATTTTATGAATATACAAATTTATTCTACTGTTGAAGGATATTGGGGCTGTTGGTAGATTTGGCTGTTATGAAAAATGCTGTTACGGGCAGCATGGAGCATGTCTCTTGGTATACAGTTGTGTGTGTCTCTTGGGTACATACCTAGGGATAGAACTGCTGGATCGTAGGGTTATGGTATCTCCACCTTTAGGGGATAAGGCCACACAGTCTCCTGACGTGTTTATAGCAATTCACACTCCCACCTGTGTGTATCAGAATTCCAGTTGCTCCATACCCAACTCGTGGCCTGTCATATTTGTAATTTCAATATTGCTAATGGGTATATAATGTTTATTATCTCATTCTGGTTTTCGTTTGCATTTCTCTGATTTCGTTTGCATTACTATGTGATTTGTTCACAAAAGATAAATTCAGCAAAAGAATGAAAAAGAAACAGACAAACCCCTCTGGCAGGCGTTCGCCCTGCACTCGAGACCTGTTGCTGTGCCTGGCTCCGGGTCGCTCTCTCTGCCCATCTCATAAGACTGTGCATGGACCCCCTGAAACCCCTTGTAATCCACTATACTAATAAGGTTATTTACATAAGTGTATCGGCTCCTTTTGGGATGGCACCATTTATGGAGAAGAAGATCATTACTGGCAGCTTTCAGTATCACTCTTATTATAAATGGTGTGTCCATACATGTGTGGGTTTGTTTCTGGTTTCTCTCTTTTCTTCCGTGGACCCGTTTACTTCTCGTATCAATACGACACTGTCTGAATTTCTGCAGCCTTATCATTAGTCTCAGGGTCCAGCACAGCAGCCCTCCTCCATGATTGTTCTTTTTCATAAATGATTTGACCATTCATGGCTCTCTGCACGCCATACGCTGGAGTCAGCTTGCCCATGATCACGTTACTGGAGAAAAATTGTCTTTATTTCTACCTTTTCTTATTCCATATTCATTTACCGTGTGTTTGTTCCCTGGCTAGCACCCCCAGGACAGTGTTGAACAGAAATGGTGATAATTTGGGCATTCTTGTCTCATTCCCAATGTCAAAAGGAAAGCTTTCAAATATTTCATGCACAAATGCAGTGATTGCTCTAAGGTTGTTTCTGTGTGTGTGTGTGTGTGTGTGTCCACTCTTTATTACATAAAGATTTCTTTCTATTCTTAGTTTTCTAGGGATTTTTATGATGACCAAATTTTTATTTGCATCAAAAGTTTTTCTACTTTATTGAAAGAATCATGTGATTTTTCCCCCTGAAAATGTGGTGAAGTCTGTGAATTTAATTTTCAGATGATATGCCAGCTTTGTATTCCTGGAATAAACCAACAGGTGTATATGTAGTTGGTCCCCAAGACCACCCCAAGGTTTGGCGATTTGCTAGGGATCTACTCAGCATACAGTGATACTCGCAGCTATGATTTATTACAGCAAAACGATGCAGAGCACAATCAGCAAAGGGAAAAGGTGCATGAAGTAAAGTCTGGGTTTTTTGGGGGGCTGGTGCTGTAGGCATGCCCTTAGCACATACCAAATTTCCGAGTCCCAGGAGGAAAGCAGGTATCCAGCATATACCATACTGTTTGCATAAAGAAGTTGGGTGCAGTGAGCCACTCTTAGCAGTTAATGGTGGGGACTCTTCTGAAATCCAAGTCCCCAGGTACCAGCCAAAGGCCTACCTTGCAAGCAGGCCTTTTCAAGCACAGTCGTGTAGGCCTGCTGTGTTGACTTTTCCACACGGTGTGATAGTCTCCTTTCATATATCATCGGATTCAGGTCATTGTGTCTCCTTTCATATATCATCGGATTCAGATTGTTGTATCTGGGGTTTTGGTATCTCTGTTGCTAAGTGAGATTCAGCCATCTTGAAGGTCTGTGTCAGGCTTTAGTGCGCATGTTACGCTGACCTCATCAAACACGGCAGGAAACGGTCCTTTTTAATTCTCTCCAAAGGCGTAGGCAATATTGGCATTACTTCCTCTTGCTGAACTTGGTAAACTTCATTAGTGATGCCACCTGGGGCTAGGAATTTCTTTTTAGAAAGAGTGTAGGAGCATTCACATTTCTCATTCTTCTTGAGTCTGTTTTAATAACTTATGTGTATTTTAAAAAATTTGTTCATTATCAAAGTGTTCAAGCTTCTTAGCCGAAAGTTTTTCATAATATCCTCTCATCTTTTTAATGTCTGTATGATAAAAATGTTCTAATTTTTATTCCTGATATTGGATATTTGTGCTTTCTCTCTTCCTCTGTTTGATGCCTGATGTCTGCTACTTCTCTAGGTTTTAATTCACAATATTTTGGTTTTTTAAATGTGATTTAATAGATTTTTTTCTCACTTTTTACCTCTGCTACTTATCACTGGTATGACTGTGGGTAGATTACATAAATGCTTTGGGCTTTTCTGATCACTGTTATAAAATAAGGGCAGTGACTTCTACATGAGGCTCTTGTGTCGGATCTATGATAGAATGAATGGAATGTACCTAACGCGATGCTGGGTAGACCTTCAATAAAGGCAAACTGTAATTGTTTTAAAGCTGGCTAAAGGCCGGGCATGGTGGCTCAAGCCTGTAATCCCAGCACTTTGAGAGGCCAAGGTGGGTGGATCACCTGAGGTCAGGAGTTTGAGACCAGCCTGGCCAACATGAAATGCCATCTCTACTAAAAATACAAAAATTAGCCAGGCATGGCAGCGCATGCCTGTAGTCCCAGCTACTCAGTGGCTGAGGCAGAATCGCTTGAACCCGGGAGGCAGAGGTTGCAGTGAGCCAAGGTCGCACCACTGCACTCCAGCCTGGGCAACAAGAGTGAAACCCTGTCTCAAAAAATAAAAAATAAAAAATAAAGCTGGCTAAAATGGAATCATAGGAAAATATATAATACAGCAACAGAACAAAAATTAGAGGTGGGGATAAAAAATTAAAAATGAAGCAAAGGAAAAAAATAGACAGTACCATAAACAGAAACCATGAAGGAGAAATACATACTTGCTAGAAGCGACCACTGATTTGCTTATAAACTCATTCTTGTCAACCTGGAGTTTGTCCTGTAGGGAACCCCGGGCCATGTGCCACGGGCTGAGAAAGCTGCAGGATGAAGTGGTGCCTCTTCCAAGGACACAGCCATCACTAATGGTTGTGCACGGGGCTTACACTGTCCAGGCACGGGGCTATGCATTTTACATGAATGATTGCTTTTCATTCTAACAACAGTCCTGTGATATAGATACGGCTATTATCCTGATGTTACCAGGGTGGGTAAACTGAGGCACAATGAGGTTAAGGACTCTTCCTTATGGCTTTAAAAAATAGAACTAATGAAACACAGAGCCAGGGCTTGAACTCTGGAAGTGTATCTCCTAAACCAGGGCTCTTAATCCATACACTGCTGTGCTGCCAGGATTTCTTTGAGAACTTGTTTTATATGAAATCAAACAAACGTTCCATTTAAATACATGCAGTTGTGTTATTTAGTGGGATACAAGCTCTGAATGCATTTTGAAAAAATAACAAAAATGTTGGGACTTTGCACCATTGCATGGTGCGTTCCCTCTGCGCATCCCAGACTTCCCTCAGGAGCTCGGCTTTTTCCCTGTGCCTCTGGGACACTGAGGCGGAGAATGTGGATGGAGAAAGCCGTCCGTTTTCTCTCAGTCATTATGGCACAATCGGATCCATTCCATCAGCATTTCCCCAACTTGAACCGATTTTCTTTTAGAGAAAAAGAAGCTGCAAAGAGCTCTAAGTCTGTTTGAGGACCCTGTAGGCTGAAAACTGCAGATTTAAAAATCTCAAGTTTTAGAGGATGAAAATATCTTTCAATTTTATTTCATTTTTATTTATTTATTTATTTATTTTGAGACAGAATCTCGCTCTGTCACCCAGGCTGGAGTGCAGTGGTGTGATCTCGGCTCACTGCAAGCTCCGCCTCCCAGGTTCACACCATTCTCCTGCCTCAGCCTCCCAAGTAGCTGGGACTACAGGTGTTCACCACCACGCCCGGCTAATTTTTTTTTTTTTTTTTGGTATTTTTAGTAGAGATAGGGTTTCACTGTGTTAGCCAAGATGGTCTCGATCTCCTGCCCTTGTGTTCCACCCACCTCGGCCTCCCAAAGTGCTAGGATTACAGGCATGAGCCACTGCACCCAGCCTCAATTTTAAATTAATAATTCAACAGAGCAGATTTATCTTTCAACTTGTTAAAAACAAAACAAAACTTTTGAAAAATTACCACTGAAAAGAACCCAGAAAATGAGAAAACATATCACAAAAGAAAGCTCTGGCCTAGATCACCCACGCATCCCCACGGGTCTGCAGTCACCCACAACACCGAGATGGCTGATGGGTGGCGTTCTTCAGGATAAAGCAAAACCAACAACACCGAGATGGCTGATGGGTGGCGTTCTCCAGGATAAAGCAAAACCAACGACACCGAGATGGCTGATGGGTGGCGTTCTCCAGGATAAAGCAAAACCAACGACACCGAGATGGCTGATGGGTGGTGTTCTTCAGGATAAAGCAAAACCAACAACACCGAGATGGCTGATGGGTGGCGTTCTCCAGGATAAAGCAAAACCAACAACACCGAGATGGCTGATGGGTGGTGTTCTTCAGGATAAAGCAAAACCAACAACACCGAGATGGCTGATGGGTGGTGTTCTCCAGGATAAAGCAAAACCAACGACACCGAGATGGCTGATGGGTGGCGTTCTCCAGGATAAAGCAAAACTATTGCTTAGGATGATAACCATGCTGTGCCTAGTCAAGGCTGCCTTTGTTCACCTCTTTAGCTGGCAACTCTCCAGTGCCCAATGCACAGCCGTCTCTGGAAGTCCGAATGGACTGGATGGCATTGTCTATCTAGAGCGGGATGTGGGTCCCAGCACAGCCACTCCCTCCCCATCTCCCCAACCCATCTACCCAGCAGACCTGAAGGAAACCCCACCTACTCCATTGTGTTCTCTTTGTAGATAGAGGCTGTTTCCCTCCCTAACTACACAAAGGACTCAGGTTTCCACCCTGGTCTCTGTCTGGCCTGCTGGCGAAGGTGTCTGGACCAAGTGCAACTCAGCCAGCCATGGGAGCTCCTGGCTATGAATGGACCTTTCTACTGTCCACTTCCTCTCAGAGGGAGATGGACACCCACAGTGGGTGTTGTTGGGTGGGCTCAACCCTCACGTCATCCCTGCCGATGACGGTTCCTTACACACAGGAGCTCCTGTTTCATCAAATTGCTGTTGTGATGTGTTTGTTACATTCCCTCCCTCCATTCAGAGAGGGACTCAGAGGCTTGCCTCGGACATAAACTCAAAAGATGGGTAAGTGAGAAAGTGAGACAACAGGAATGAACTCAAGGGTGAGGAACCCAGGCAGCTTGGGAAGAGGTGAGAGCACAGATCACCCTCTCTCCTCCCCGGGTCCTGTCATCCCAGGTCCCTGCCAAAGGCAGGTGGACCTCACACCGGGCTCTGAGCCTGTGCTTTCCAGAGCCGGGGCCCAATTACCCTTGGCTCCTGGCTGTGGTCTGGGATAATAGAAAGCCCCTGGCACATCTTCTACCTTGAAAACTTAGCAAATAAAAAAGACCATTATTTTATACCTCAAAAGACATGCATAAATACGGAGAAAAACACCAAATTTTAATTAACTTTAAAGCTCAAGGAGAAAAAAAAGATAGAAATTAAATGCTTTCATCCTATCACTCTAAACTCAGCAGGGTACATGGGGACCTTCTATTTGTTCAACTCTGGAAGAATTTGATAGAAAAATTGGTGAAGACTTGCTGTAGCTCCTCTCTCAGCTGTTAGAAAGATAATCACATCCATGGCCGGGTGCGTGGCTCACACCTATAATCCCAGCACTTTGGGAGGCCGAGGTGAGCAGATCACCTGAGGTCAGGGGTTTGAGACCAGCCTGGCCAACATGGTAAAACCCCATGTCCACTAAAAATACAAAAAAATTATCCAGGCATGGCGGTGTGCACCTGTAGTCCCAGCTACTTGGGAGGCTGAGGCACAAGAATTTCTTGAAACTGGGAGGCGGAGGTTGCAGTGAGCCGAGATCACACCACTGCACTCCAGCCTGGGTGACAGAGCAAGCAAGACTCTATCTAAAAAAAAAAAAAAACCATAATCACATCCACAATTCACAGTGCAAAGCAATTATACGGCAGCATGACTATTCTGGACATTTCTGGATGTTAGTATCTTTGCTGTTGATATTCTCCTTCTTGTTCTCAAACCAGCTCCATGCTGCTCCATGCCAGTGCCTTGCCCGCCTTCTTCCCTCGCTCCCTCCCACATTCTAGCCTCTGAAATTCCATGATTCTGCCGTTCCCTATGCCAGAGGAGGCTGTCTTGTTAGACCAGTGGTTCTCCAATCTGGCTACTCATGAACCTCGTGTGGGGTGTGTTTGAGAATATACTCATGTTCCCAGAGATCCTGACCTAAGAGAATGGAATGGGGCTGAGCATCAGATTATTTAAAGGTCCGCAGGTGGTTCTCATGTACAGCCTGTTAAAAAGCTGCTGTCCAAGACTCATGTGAGTGGAAGGAATTGCTGGTGGACCCGCCACCCCTCCAGGAGATCTCTCTCTGTACCAGAAGGAAGCGTTTTAGGGTTAATGCTGTGCTGCGGCAGCCGGTACCACCGGGGTCCCGTGCACTGTGGGATGGGCTGACTCACCATGCCCCACCCTTGATGAATTATTTGCCAGTTCAGATATGGTCATCCATGAACCGAAATCTGGACTAGGCAAAGTCTAATACAAGGCTACTGTCTCCTATACTCAAATATCCAGAGAGTGGTGTCTTAAGCTCTCATATGTTAAGTTTGGGGAATTGGTCTTCTTCCCTCTGGAAATCTAGATAAGACACAAAGTGAGCATCACCCTGAGGATACCTTGCCCTGGGAAGATTGGAGATGTTTCTAATGGCTGAGAGAGGGGCTTGGAGATTGGGGACCACGGGGACAGACAGGTCTCATCCAGGCAGCTCCTGGGGCATCACTTCAACCAGGCTCTGGCTTTCAGGGACCAAGAAACCCAGCCCAGGGCAAGCCCCCTCCCTGGGGGAAACAGCTCAGAGCCCTCGGCACCACCATGCAGAAGCAGTTTTTCTTGCTCCTGGGGAAGAGGCCTGAGGGCTTTCCTTTCAAATGCTTACCCTCCACCTGGCTACCTCCAACCAAACAGCAATTCCCCTCCTCATTCAGAAAGTTTAGAACTTTCTCCCAGCTTCTTTGAATGGCACTTTCTTCGCATCCATCCTCTTTAGGCCCTCAGCTTTCACATATGGGCTCCCCCTTTGTCCAAGTCCTGTGTTGGGGTACAGATATGCCCACAAATGGGATGAGCCACTGTTCAAATAATGGACCATCCAATCTGTCATGACACTGGTATGTGACAGCCCTCAGACACCACTGTGTGTATGTGTCTCTAGAAGCACAGAGGTGAGGCCTCTTCTCACATTTTATAGGACAAGGCACAGACATAGGAAGGCATAAAAGGAGAATTTTAAAAAATTACCTGCACTGAGATCTTGAACCCCCAAGAACCCAGTGCTCCCCAATTGCTGTGTCCCTCGACCCAGAGAGGGTGAGGGATCATAACCTGAGAGGTGCTGTTGTTATGGGGGGAGCGTTGTGCACCTCTGCTCACCCACCAGCCTAGGCAGCTGCAGGGACACCAGGCCTTTGGAGGGGACTGTCGTCTCTGAATTCATCACGCGGGTCGTGGAGGCCTGTGTGTCCTCTGTGCACACGAACACTCTTCTCCCGCGATCATTTCCTGACCTCATTTGGACGGGCGTGACTCACTCTCCTCAAAACACGCAATCCCCTTCCTCCTCTGGGAACTCTGGCTCTGCCGGGGAGTGCTGCCAACTGGACTCTAAAGAAGAGGAGTGGCCAGGCACAGTGGCTCACGCCTGTAATCCCAGCACTTTGGGAGGCTGAGGCAGACAGATCACTTGAGATCAGGAGTTCGAGACCAGCCTGGCCAACATGGTGAAACCCCGTCTCTACTAAAAATACAAAAATTAGCGAGGCGTGGTGGTGCATGCCTGTAGTCCCAGCTGCTCGGGAGGCTGAGGCAGGAGAATCGCTTGAACCTGGGAGGTGGAGGTTGCAGTGAGCTGAGATTGTGCCACTGCACTTCAGCCTGGGCAACAGAGCAAGACTCCATCTCCAAAACAACAACAACAACAACAACAACAACAAACAAAAAAGAAGTGTTTCCCACTTCCCGGCGTCACATGGCCCTGTGGTTTAGTCTTTGGGTTAAAATAGTGAATCTTCCTCCGTGTGGATGATGATGGCTGCCTCTGGTGTTGGAGGCCTGCTGAGTTCCTGCGCTGTTCCTGACCTCCTGCTCCACCCACACAGCAGCCCTCTGTCCTGTGGTGCCCAAGAGGGGCTGAGCTCCCACACCAAGGCGCTGCCCCGGGTGGCAGCGTCACGGAGTGGACATGATCCAAGGACTTAAAGGAATACTTTGTATCCACGTGCAAATACAGCTGTAATGTTTTTGTAGAATACCAAATTCAAATTTATTTTTCTTAGGGGAAAGAGTATTCCAGAGGAACTGGGGTTTACATTCAGGCCACCTCAGTTTCTCTCCTTTTCCCTGCCTGTGATGTCCTCACAGGTGGGGACCCCTCAGTCCCCTCTGACCCAGGAGGTCTTTGGGGGTGACGTGCGAAAGAACGTCAGCTTTGTCTTGGCACTAAGAGAAAGGGCAATGATGAAAACCAGCCCCTGGTTACACTGTGTGCTCGCCAAGCCCCAGGGCTGTCCTCACACTCGCTTCTCAACTTGGGGTGATTCTGCCCCCCCAGGGGACAACTGGCAGTGTCTGGAGACATTTTTGGTTATCACACAAAGTGGGTGCGCCCCTGGCATCTATCGAGTGGAGATGGGGTGCTGTGAAACACCCTGCAGTGCACGAGGTGACCCCCACCACAGAGGGTCACCAGCCCACCCTGGCAATATTGTCGAGGCTGAGAGCTCTTCCTGTGGCTGCTGGAACGACCACACATTGGGTGCTTGAAAGCAACAGAGAAGTACTCTCCCTTCTAGAAGTCTGAAGTCAAGGTCTGAAATCAAGGTCCGTGCTCCCTCTGGTGGCGCCAGGGGAGAAGCCGTCCCTCGCTGCTCCAACTTCTGCCAGCTGCTGGTTCCTCAGGGGTGCCGTCCTCACTCCAGTCTCCAGGACCCGCATCTTCAGCTCTGTCTCTGCTTCAGCTTCACCCTCTCTTCTGTATGTGCCAAGTCTCCCTCTGCCTCCCTCAGATAAGGATACCCATGGCCGCATCCCGGCCCAGGGATAATCTTTCCTCTTTCAGATCTTAACTTCATCCCATCTGCAAAGCTTCTTTTTCCCTGTAAGTTTACATTTACAGTTTCCAGAGATTAGGGCATGAATATCTTTTGGTGGGGGGTGTTGTTATTCAGCCAACCACACATATGTTGACAAAATCCCTGCAGCACTCTATAAGGTAAGCTCCTAATAATGGCCCCATATTACAGATGGGATAACTGAGGCACACACAGGTTAAGTCACCCACTCCGTGCTGGGGCTGGGATGGAACCTGGGCTACAGGATCTGGAATTCACCCTGAGTTTCTGCTCAGCTCTGACCACCTTGGCAGACACAGAGTGGCAATGCAGCTCCCTAAACTCAAGCAACTTCACTTTCCCATGGAGACAGTGCTCAAACCCTCAGGACAGATGTGAAGATCCCAGTGTGAAAGACTCGGATTTAAGAATCACGATCATTAAATCAGGAAGATGTCTTTCCATTCGGATTTTGCAGGATGACTGTGTTTTATATTTGGTAAGATAATGTAAAACTTCTCATTGATAAGAATTTTTAAAAATATGTGACTTGTTGGGTATTTTCCTCCGGAGTGCTGTGTGCACTGTCTTGGATCTGAAGGTGGGTTGGTTTGCCGGAGCTGCTGTTAACAAAGCACCACAAACGAGGCAGCATAGAACAGTGGAAATCCATGGTCCCACAGTGCCAGAGGCTGGCAGTGTAGAATCAAGGTGTTGGCACCTTCTGAGGCCTCGAGGAAGGATCTGTTCCAGCTTCTCCAGCATCTGGTGTCCCCAGGTGTCCCCTGGCTTGTGGCAGCCATCCCCATGTTCCCATGGCATTCTCTCTGAATCTGCACAGTATCTTCTCTCCAAGCATCTACATCCAAGTTTCCCCCTTTTATAAGGACACCAGTCATATGGATTAGGGGCCTGATCTCTGGTATGACCTTATATTGCTTAATTGCATCTGCAAAGGTTCTATTTCCAAATAAGGTCACTTTCTAAGGTACTCGGGGTTTCAGAACTTCAACATAGAAATTTTGGGGGACCGCGATTCCACTCACTACAAAAGAATTCTATATTAAACATTCTCGAGACAAGTTTTACTATGTCTATAGAATAAAAGAAAGTGTTTTAAGAGAGGTGCAACTTCTCTATGCTTACTACTTTTGTTTTCATTAATATTGCCATTACGTGTTGTTTCATGTCTGAACCCCTTTGGTCCTGCAACAGACCTGGCTGCCCTGGTGCCTCTGGTCTCAGCCGCTGTCATCCTCAAGTCCGGGCTGTGACTGACCATGTAGTACAGGCCACTGAAGCCTGTGTCCACATCCTCCAGTCACAGATCCTCAAGGACACACCTATTGTTGAATGAGTTGGGTTTATTACTCATTGCGGTGAGGGAAATGCTTGCCATAGAGAACCACAGGGCTCCTCAGTAAAAGGGTGCTATTAAAACATCAGTTATTTGCCTGGGGATGGCGAAGTGGGGGCTTTCAGGGTTGGCATGTGAGATGGGGGAAAGTGTCTTTCAGACCTCTGCTCCAAATATAATCTGACCTGGGGTCAGACCATGCTGGATCAATGACGTGGGACAGCTACATCAATTAATTAAACTTTCTGGCGACAACGTCCTCAATCAAATAAGAATAGGCTGGGCATGGTGGCTCATGCCTGTAATCCCAGCACTCTGGGAGGCTGAGGTGGGCAGATCACCTGAGGTCAAGAGTTTGAAACCAGCCTGGCCAAAATGGTGAAATCCCAGCTCTACTAAAAATACAAAAATTAGCCAGGCATGGTGGCAGGTGCCTGTAATCCCAGGTACTTGGGAGGCTGAGGCAGGAGGATAACTTGAACCTGCGAGGTGGAGGTTGCAGTGAGCTGACTATGCCATTGCACTCCAGCTTGGGCAACAAGAGTGAAACTCTGTCTCAAAAAAAAAAAAAAAATTTAGCATGTACTTTGCAGGACTGAGTGGGAGAGAGCATGTGAAGTGCCCACAATGGCCCCCCAATTAATGGGAGCTCCTATTTAATCCGGTCACCATTGTTGAGTATGTCTTCATACACCTTCTAGTCTCCATGAGACTTTCATGGGTCGCAGTGACACACAGAACAGAGCAGAACAACAGAAAAGTGCATGTGTTGGGACGTGAAATGGGCTGGGGTGAGGCTGGAGCATGGACTGCCTGCCCTCTGACCTGGGCACTTGCAGGAGGGCTGCCTCTTGGGTTTAAGCCCTGGCTGAGGGTTGCTAACCCTCAGGGGTCCTTGTCCATGTGCTGGAACTATGTGAAGTTTAAGGACACACCTCATGTTTCTTATATCTTACAATTAGGCCATTAAACATATCATCATTTTACTCATCACAAACATGTCTAACTTAGGGAAACTAAAATATAAGGATTTTGGAAGATAAAGCAATATAATTCAAAGGCATTTAGGCAATGGACCCAATCCCTTAATCTTAAGAGCCTGACTTCTGCAGGGACCTGGAGCATCTCTTCCAATAAAGGTGATAGACAAAGAACTGGAAAAGTTGGGCTGTCATCTTTGTAGCATCTACCAGAGAGAAATGAGGTTGCTTCCCATGACTGATAATTGTCTCTAAGTTAAAAACAAAGTGATTGTCCAGCAGGAAAACCATCCCTGTTTATATTTTAATTGGTAATATTGCTACTATTTTTATTTCCTCTTCAGTTCAACTGAATTGGGCACCATTCCCTGCTTGTCTACACTTTACAATTAGCCAGGCAGTCTTTAAAAATATCCAATACCAAGAAGCTCTCTTCCTGCTTAGGCCGTAGAAAGTCACAAGAGATTGTTGCTCCCACCTTAACCTGAATAATCTATGAAATTATAAGTGTTTTGAGCCCATCTGAAAGCGGAGGCTATAAGGCAACCTAGTAAAGTAGATTCCAGGAAGTGACAAGCCCCTCTGAAGACAGGGTACATACACACTGTCTTACCTTGGGCACAGATGGAAGGAATAGGTGATCACCCTAAAAGTGCTAGGGGAAAACAGGTGAAATTGTAACAACTCTTAAAGGCTGCTGACACAGGCTAGTATGACAGTTTGGAACACCCAGGAAGCCTAGACACAAGGGGTTCCACACTCTCTTGTTAGCTCTTTTCCCTAGGTCTCTGCTAGATGCTGCTGAGAAAGATCAAGAGCAGAGCAGGAAACAGAGCCTTATGAGGGGCTGCAGGAACAAAGCCCATCTGTTTCCCCAACTCTCCTCTCTCACGACACTATAACCTCAAGATGCAGAAGAGCTGGAAAGCTCTTCCCTACTCACTGTTCTAAAGCAAAGATCTATTGCCTTGAGGGGAGAGGGGAGTGTGGAAAATAGATCAATGGAACATTTCCAACTGAAACACAAAGAAGAAATAAAAAAACAAACAAACAAAAAACATAAAAGAGCATTCAAGAACTCCAAGACAATATCCAATGATCTAAAATACCTGTAACTGGAGTCCAGGAAAGGGAAGAGAGAGAGAGAACAAGGAAGAAGATATATTTAGAAACTTCTCAGCAATGACTTCTTTAGCATTAATAAAATACAACAAACTGCAAATCCCAAAAAGTCAGAAAACACAAAGCAGGATATATGCAAAAGAAAATACACCTTGACGTATCACAGTCAAGCTTATAAGAAGTGAAGATAAAGAGATCTTAAAGACATCCAGAGAATGAAGAACATTACATACAGAAGGACAAAGATATCAATTACAATGGACTTCTCATCAGAAGCTATGTGAGCCCAAGACAATGGAACAATATTTTTAATACTGAAAGAAAGAAAAACCCCTATCAGTGTAGAATTCTACATTCCGTGAAAATATCTTTCAATAATGAAAATGAAATAGACATTTTCAGACAAATGAAAGCTTAGGAAAAATGTGACCTGTGTCCTGCACTAAAGAAATATTCATGTTCTATGTTCTTCAGGGAGAAGGAAAATGACATGAGTTGGAAATTTGTATCTACACAAACAAATAAACTTAAATGATACAGTAAACATACAAGATGCCTCCAAAAGGGATGGAAAAGTAGAAAATATTTGACTGTCTAAAGCAAAAATAGTAAAAATATTGTGTGGCCTATAACATACATAGAAATAAAGTTTAGAACAAAGGAAAGGCAGCACAAAAAATGGGAGGGAACGTACATACAATGTGGTAAGGCTCTTACCCTATCTGGGAAGTGGTATAACATTATTTGAAGGTGGGCCATGGTAAGTTAAAAACATATATTATAAACCCTAGGGTAACCACTACAAATTGAAACAGTGAGATGTAACTGATGACTTCAAATAGAATTTTTTTTAAAAGGTAAGAGACATAAATCCAACCACATTGATAATACAGTAAATGACAATAACCTAAATACTCCAATTAAAAGGCAAAAAGCAAGACTCAACTATTTTCTCTCTACAAGAAATTTACTTTAGCTACAGAACTGTTAAAAGTAAAAGGATGAAAAAAGACCTACCGTGAGAACATTACTCAAAAGAAAGCAGGACTGTCTATATTAATATCAAGCAGTGTAGATTTCAGAACAAAGAACATCAGGAACAAAAAGGGACATGGCAAATGTTAAAGGGGGCAATTCATCGAGAAGATGTAACAATCCTAAATCTGTATACACCAAATAAAAGGGCTTCTAATTACATAAGGCAAAAATTGATAGAACAGAAAGGAGAAATGGACAAATCCAAAATGTTTTGAGTTGTGTAAAGGCAAATCCAACCACGTGGCTGATGCACGCTGTCCCTGCCACCCATTTCTGTCTCAACTCTCTCCTCCATAACCTAGAGTTTCCCACCAGCCCAGGGCCCTATGTGACATCAAGAGATTATGTCAAGTTTTGGAAGAAAACTAGGGAAGCTTTCTGCAGGATAATAATAATAGCAGATATTTCTGGTGTCCTTGCACTGTGCCAGCTATTATTATGTCCTTTGCTTGAATTTCCTCATTTCATCTTCAAAACAATCCTGTGTGTTCAATCCTATTTACTACAGTTTTACAGATGACGAGACTGCAGCACAATGAAGTTAAGGAATGAGCCTAAATCACCAGGAAGACAGAGGAGCTTAACTGCTAGACAGGGCTACACTGCCCTTTTTTTTTTTTGGGATGGAGTCTCGCTCTGTCACCCAGGATGGAGTGCAGTGGCGCGATCTCGGCTCACTGCAAGTTGTGCCTCCCGGGTTCACGCCATTCTCCTGCCTCAGCCTCCCCAGTAGCTGGGACTACAGGCACCCACCAACACGTCTGGCTAATTTTTTGTATTTTTAGTAGAGACGGGGTCTCACAGTGTTAGCCAGGATGGTCTCAATCTCCTGACCTCATGATCCGCCCACCTCGGCCTCCCAAAGTGCTGGGATTACAGGCGTGAGCCACCGCGCCCGGCTGACTTTTAAACACATTCTTCTGTTCTCTGTATTTCCATATTTCCTGTAAATGGATAGCTATGCCCAGAGGCTAGATTATGTTCAAGTTTGATTAGTTTTTTTTTTTTTTTTGGAAGTGGGGAGACAAAAGTACTTCCTAGGAGGAGTCATCTACACCCATCGGGAGCATATCCTGCCTGTCTCTCCTTTTTTGATGTTTGGAGCCATACACAGCTACTGCCTAAATCTGTTACTTAATCAGGGGTCGCAACATAGCAATATTTTAATTCTATCAATTCTTCATTTATTACTTGGAGCTATAATGCTTTTATAAAGATAAATTTTTCTTCACTGCTTGGTTATCATGTGGTGTAGTTTGTATAAGAAAGGCAAGAAGATGATTGAATCTTTTTTTTTAAACCAATTTCCAAAATATTGAGTTAGATTCTTAAAACATGATCAATGCGGTTTTGTTTAGTAAAATTATGGTTTTTTAATTTAAGCATTGTTTGTGTGTCTCCATTCATGGCAGTTATCACTGTTAGTGATGCTTACCTGAGCCCATCTTTGGTGGGATTTATTCAAGTTGACACCTGGGTCTCTTACATACCACCTTAGTGGGCTTTGATAATGTCCTCACTTCCTGTTATGATAAAATGCTCCAAGATTATCTGGAACATTTCTTGCCTGAGACAAATAATCAGTTATTTCTCCAAGGAATCCTGGTTCCTTTCAGAGAAAAATGAAGTAGCGACCACAATCTATGTGCTGGGAGTATGCATTGCTACTGCAGTGGTCATTGTTTCTAGACCTCGTCAGAGGATAAAACTAGGAGATAAATATATATATATATAACTACATATATAACTATATATATAACTATATATAACTATATATATAACTATATATATATAAAAAATAAAATATATCCTGAGTTTATGCTGATCCTTTATAATTAGATTCAGAATTCTTGGGACCTGACTGAACCTCATTGATCTCACATCTGCATCTTCTTCCTCCCATTCTAAAGATTCCAGCGGCCAGTGGCAGAGTAATTATCCCATTGCTTTCTCCTGCAATCTACCCAAGACACTGCCAGAATGGAACACAGCATTACTAGCAAAATTAGTGTCACTAAAATCAGTTTTTTTTTCATGTTCTTTTTTTTCTTTTTGATTTAACTTACTAGGAACATACAGTCAAATATCTGTGTTTTAAAGTCAGCCAGGAGAGTCCCTATGTCTGGCTATTCTACCAATGAAATAGTGTTTAATTTAGTTGTTTCAGCTTGACTGCAATTATTAGGGATTGCTTTTTTAAAAAAAATTTGTATATTATTTCATTACTACTTATGAATTAATCTTATATAATTATAACTGATTTTACATAATTATGTCAAAATATTTGCATGGCTCTAGAGTCATGTTTACTGACAGGATGTACCCTGAGCAGTCCCGCTCCCATTCCTGCCCCTTATACCCTGGTCCTTGACTCTTTCTGCAAGTAGATATATTTTTAATTTTTGGTTTATTCTTCCTTTTAAAAAGATAGGACGGGTGCAGTGGCTCGCGCCTGAAATCCCAGCACTTTGGGAGGCCGAGGCAGGCGGATCATGATGTCAGGAGATCCAGATCATCCTGGCTAACATGGTGAAACCCGTCTCTACTAAAAATACAAAAAAATTAGCCGGGTGTGGTGGTGGGCACCTGTAGTCCCAGCTACTCAGGAGACTGAGGCAGGCGAATGGCATGAACTCGAGAGGCGGAGCTTGCAGTGAGCCGAGATCATGCCACTGCACTCCAGCCTTGGTGACAGAGCGAGACTCCGTCTCAAAGATAGGCAAGTGTGTTTCTGTCTTAGTCTGTTCAGCCTGCTATCACAGAATATCGTAGACTAGGTGGCTTATAAACAACAGAAATGTATTTCTCGGAGGACTGAGCTGGGAAGTCTGAAGTCAAGGCACTGGCAGACTCAGGGTCTGATGAGGGCCACTTCCTCATTCATAGATGGCTGTCTTGTCACATGGTGAAAGGGACAAGAGAGCTCTCTGGGGTCTCTTTTCCAAGGGCACTAATTCTATTCATGAGGGATCTGCCCTCGTGGCCTCATCATCTCCCACCTCCAAATACAATCACATTGGAGATTAGGTTTTAAATAGAAAGTTTAGAGCGGCACAAACTTCAGTCTGCAGCAATACACACATGC
>NW_026652309.1:1946137-2001003 GCF_009828535.3 Hylobates moloch | reverse complement strand
CCCCATCTCTGCAAAAAAAAAAAAAAAAATACAAAAAATTAGCCGGGCTTGGTGGCAGGCGCCTGGAGTCCCAGCTACTCGGGAGGCTGAGGCAGGAGAATGATGTGAACCCTGGGAGGCAGAGCTTGCAGTGAGCTGAGATCACGCCACTGCACTCCAGCCTGGGCGACAGAGCGAGACTCCGTCTCAAAAACAAGCAAACAAACAATAACTGTCTATGGGACTACTTGGTTGCCTCCAGACCCATACATTTATGTTTGTTGGATAATATATTTCTAAAGTGTCTTTTTACATGTGGGGTTCCTTCCTTCCTTTGTTTTCTTTCTTTTTTCCTTTTTTTTTTGACAGAGTCTTCCTGTGTTCCCCGGGCTCCCAGGCTGGTGTGTGGTGGTGTGATCTCAGCTTGCTGCAACCTCCACCTCCCAGGCTCAAGTGATCCTTCCACCGTAACCTCCCCAATAGCCAGGACTACAGGCGCACGCCAACATGCATGGCTAATTTTAGTAGTTTTTGTAGAGACAGGGGTTAACTATGTTGCCCAGGCTGGTCTTGAACTCCTGGGCTCAAGGGATCTGCTCACCTCAGCCTCCCAAAGTGCTGGAATTACAGGCATGGGCCACCGCGCCTTGCCCCTTCCTTTCTTCATTGCTGTTTGTTTGCTCATGTGTTAGCTGTTGGGGTTTTTGTGTTATTTTGTTTTCAGTCTGACATTTATTTGGTGAGGACATTTCATACTTACGTTAGGGGGCATCTGGGTGTGACATAACTGCCCCAACACCCCTATATTCCTGGGAACCAGTCCTCATCAGCAGCAGGTTGGGTCCTCTGGGAAAGCCTGCAGATGGATCAGGGGTGCATTCCTGTTGCTCCACCCAGAGGCAGGAGGTTCAGGCTGTGTCTCTTTCTGGGCTGTTGTGATTGTCAGTGCAGTCGGATCCTTCGTCGTCTGTTCACCGTCCACGTTGCTCCTCATGGGGTCAGCAGCCGTTCATGAACGTTGCCAAGTTCCTTCCTTTCACAAGCAATTGCAAAATGGTGACATTCTATTTGTATCATTCCTTAGTATTTGTAAGCCAGATTCTTCTGTTTATAAGAGCCGGAAGAATGTTTCCTCAGCAATATTTGGTTTTTCTGGTATATGGTTTGGATAGGAAAGGCGGGATCAATGCTTTTCATTCCTTCAAGTTGCATCATAAAAAGGTGGTGTTCGAGCATTTTGAAAGCCCTTTGTAAAATTACAAACTCACATTCTTTTCTAAAATTGGTGTGTTTCAGTCACCTGCCACCGTCATTCTTCCGGATGGTCCATGTCCTCACCCAGGCCAGGGGAGCCTCTCCAGGTCAGCTCCTGCACCCTCAGGCCAGCACCCCAGAGGTAGAGAGTGTCCTTGCCTCCTGGTTGACAAGATGCTCCTGGCTTAGCTTATGCATTTACTGCCCCAGAGTGGAATCAGCCCTTTCTTCCAGGAGACCTGGTCCAAATCTGTGGGTTCAATGAGGGTGGAATAGAGACAGTGAGGCACCCCCAGCCCGAAGCACCTGGCAGAGAACAGACCGCTACAAACAGATGATCATACATTAATCAAATTGCCATCGTTACACATTCACTCAAACTCCTTTCTGCACAGAAAAGGCTTCAGAGCCTCACCATGGTCCCTGAATTTGGGCAGCAGAACAGAGATTTGCAGTGGGTGAGACAGGGGAGGCACAGAGAGTGAAACAAGAATCTGGGCAGGAAGAGGTCCCAGGTATGAGGCTGCTGCATGGCCTGCCAGCCCCAGTCCCAGGCCCTCTTGTGGGTCCCTGAGTCCCAGTACCTCTGACTGGGCTGTCACCACCAGGGCCCTTGGCTGGGTGCTGGCCACCTATGAGGCCACGGATAAACCTTGGGCTCTCCTCACTTGTAGTAGGAAAATAATTGGAACACCACTGTTCTTCCCAATACTCAAATCCACATCCATACGGTTGAGAAGAAAACGTCCATTTTTAAGGGTGAAGCAAGGGACCGTGGATAGATGTTGGATTGCACCATACAGGGGGCTGCCCTCCTCTTCCTCTGCAGCATCCTCACTGGCCTCCCGCATTCTCAGTGGGATTGTGTTTCAATGTTGGAGAGCTCTGGAGGACATTTTGTCCAGCAAGCGCCAAGAGAAAATATAATTTAGGGAATTTTCAATGCCCATGAGAATCATGAAAGATAAGCAACAGTGCTGCCCAGGACAGCCACAATTCCTGCTGGATTGTGACTGTAATTGACATTCTTATCACGGGTCTCCATCACAGCTAGCTGTCATCACTGGCATTGTCCTGCTATGTTCTAGAATCTACACAATGCATCTGCCTTGACCCTCAAGCCCTCATTCGACCCTAAATCTCACCATCCAACAACCAGCATTTGTGTAAGGCCAACGCTCAGCCAAATCCACGGGCTGTGCAGTCTCAGCCCCCAGAGCTCTGCCCAGGGCACTGTCCAGCAGCCCCGGACACCTCAGCCCCAGGTGCATCTGAGCCCTCCCTCACGCTCATCACACAGCATCACCAAGCCACCTCCAACCTCTCTCCCCAGAGCCCTTGGGAAGACTCATGACCTTCCAATTTGCACTGCGATGGATTAGAGTGGCATCTTAATGAACCCTTTTGGTCTCTTGCACCTAGACACCTAGATGTGATTTTACACTCCAGGGCTCGTCTCCCTGGAAACACAGGTGTGATTGAGGCAAGAGCCAGCTCAGGGCAGAGAGCACCAGAGAAACTCACACACAGGTGTTTCAGCACTGACCCAAGGCTCAGTCTTGGCCTCTCAAATTGCTGTGTGTCCCTCTGGTGGTTACCAGAAGAATTGCAGGGCTTCTGCTTTTACACCCAAGGCTCTTACAGGGAGAAGAACCTGCAGCAGGTTCTCTGAAGGGCTGTGCAGGGGACCAGAGAGGCTTGGCCGGCAGAATATTGATGGTGCAAGCCCCTTGATCACTGACAGCCCCCTTGTAAATGCATAAAAATGATGAAGCGTTTGTATTTTGCCTTGGGCTCAATTCTCAGCTTTTGTTTTAATATAAAAGCAATCAATTTCTCCCTGAAATCTAGTAAAATGTCCTGGGAAAATGTATGATTTTTATGTGAGAGCTGCACTAACACCCAGCCCTCGGCTCAGGGTCCTGTGATGACAGAGGCTGGCCTGGAAAGGATCCAGCTGAGCTGGGAGCAGGTGTGGGCCCACCTGAGCCCTTGCCCCACTTCCAGATCCTGCCTGATTTTCCCTGTGAAAATGGCTATGATGAAAAAGACATCAGAAAAGTGTTGACGATGATATGGTAAAAATGGAACCCTTGGACTCTGCTAGTGAGAGTGTAAATTGCTATAGCTATTATGGAAAATATTATGGATTTTCCTCAAAAAATTAAAACCAGAACTAGCATATTATTCAGCAATCCTCCTTCTGGTATATATCCAAAGGAAATGAAGTCAGAATGTGAAAGAGATATCTGCACTCCCATGTTCATTGCAACATTATTCACAACAGCCAACACGTGAACCTATGTGTTCATCCACTGATGAGTGGATCAAGAAACTGCAGTAGACATATATGGCATGGAATACTATTCAAACTCAATAAAGACATCTGACCTTTGCAATAACGTGGATGAACTTAAAAAACATTATACTAAGTGAAATAAGCCAGGCAAAGGAAGAAAAATATTGCATATTCTTCCTTATATGTGGAATGTAAATATGCTGAAGTTGGGTCGGGCGCGGTGGCTCACGCCTGGAATCCCAGCACTTTGGGAGGCTGAGGCGGGTGGATCACGAGGTCAAGAGATCGAGACCATCCTGGCCAACATGGTGAAACCCTGTCTCTACTAAAAATACAAAGAAATTAGCCAGGCATGGTGGCGGGCACCTGTAGTCCCAGCTACTCGGGAGGCTGAGGCAGGAGAATCACTTGAACCTGGGAGGTGGAGGTCGCAGTGAGCCGAGATAGCACCACTGCACTCCAGCCTGGCAAGAGAGTGAGACTCCATCAAAAAAAAAAAAAAAATGCTGAAGTCATAGAAGCAGAGAGTAGAAATGGTGGTAGCCAGGGGCAGGGTGGAGGGCAATGGGGAGATGTTAGTCGAAGGATACAAACCTTTAAGCAGGAGAATTAATATCTGGAGATCTGTCACACAGCATAGTGACTACTATTTTTGTTGTTGTTTTTTTTTGGTTTTTTTTGAGACGGAGTCTTGCTCTGTCCCCCAGGCTGGAGTACAGTGGCGCGATCTCGGCTCACTGCAAGCTCCGCCTCCCGGGTTCACGCCATTCTCCTGCCTGAGCCTCCCGAGTAGCTGGGACTACAGGTGCCCGCCAACACACCTGGCTAATTTTTTGTATTTTTAGTAGAGACGGGGTTTCACCGTGTTAGCCAGGATGGTCTCGATCTCCTGACCTCGTGATCTGCCTGCCTCAGCCTCCCAAAGTGCTGGGAAGACAGGCTTGAGCCACCGCGCCTGGCCTGACTACTGTTAATAAAATGTAATGCATACTTAAAATTGCCAAGACAGCAGATCTTAAGATCATCACACACAAAAATAAGTGTGCAAGGTGATGGATGTGTTAATTAGCCTAATTTAATCATCACATAATGTGTACACATATCAATACACCACCTTTTACACCATAAATACATACGATTTCTATTTGTCAACCAAATCTTCATAAAGCTGAATATAAAAGGAAAGTAGGGCCAGGTGTGGTGGCTCACGCACTTGGGGAGGCCGAGGAGGGCAGATCATCTGAGGTCAGGAGTTTGAGACCAGCCTGGCCAACATGGCTAAACCTCGTCTCTACAAAAAATACAAAAATTTGGCTGGGCGCGGTGACTCATGCCTGTAATCCCAGCACTTTGGGAGGCCGAGGCAGGCGGATCATGAGGTCAGGAGATTGAGACCATCCTGGTTAACACAGTGAAACCCCGCCTCTACTGAAAATACGAAAAGTTAGCTGGGCCTGGTGGCGGGCGCCTGTAATCCCAGCTACGTGGGAGGCTGAGGCAGGAGAAATGCTTCAACTCAGGAGGCAGAGGTTGCAGTGAGCCGAAATCGCGTCACTGCACTCCAGCCTGGGTGACAGAGCAACACTCCATGTCAAAAAAAAAAAAAAAAAAAAATTAGCTGGGCATGGTGGCGGGTGCCTGTAATCCTAGCTACTTGAGAGAATGAGGCAGGAGAATCGCTTAAACCTGGAAGGCGGAGTTTCCATGTGGTGAGCTGAGACCGTGCCATTGCACGCCAGCCTGGGCAACAAGAGTGAATGTCCGTATGAAAAAAAAAAAAAAGAAAGAAAAGAGAAAGAAAGAGAGAGAAAGAAGGAAGAAAGGAAAAAAAGGGAAAGAAAGCGAAAGCAGGCTGGGTGTGGTGGCTCACACCTGTAACCCCAGCTTTGGGAGGCCAAGGTGGGCAGATCACTTGAGGCCAGGAGTTTAAGACCAGCCCAGCCAACATGGCAAAACCCCATCTCCACTAAAAATACAAAAAAAATTAGCCAGGCATGGTGGCATACGCCTGTAATCTCAGCTATTCGGGAGGCTGAGGCATGAAAATTACTTGAGCCTGAGGGGTGGAGGTTGCAGTAAGCTGAGATTGTGCCACTGCACTCCAGCCTGGGTAACAGAGGGAGACTCTGTCTAAAAAATAAAAATAAAAATAAAAGAAAGTGGGCTTGGGTTAGTTGTAAATGTAAACTGCAAACTCTAGGGCACCTACTTTTTAAAAGTTAAATTAAAAAGTATAACTGATATGCTAAGACATGAGGGAGAATGAAATAATATTAAATGATAAAATCATAAATGGCTGAAAAGGGGTAGAAGACACAATAGAAACAAAACACAAGGGCTACAGATGGAAAACCATAACAAATATGGAAGAATTTAATCTATCTCTATAAATAATCATTTGAACATCAGTGACCTAAATGCACCAAGTAAAAGCCTGGGATTTTCAGAGTGGATCAAAAAATAAGACCCAACTATATGTTGTCTCCAAGAGACCCACCTTAAAACTAAAGAGGCATACAAATTAAAAGTAAATGGATGGAGAAAGATATACCATGCTAATGCTAATCAAAACAAACTAGAAGTAGCTATGTTAATTTCAGACAGAGGCGACTTCAAAGCAAGGAAATGTATTAGGGATATAGAAGAGCATTGTGTAATAATAAGAGGTCAATTCTGCAAGAAGACAATTTTTAAAGTGTATGTGCTGAAAATAGTATGTCAAATTACATAAGGCAAAAAGTGATAGAACCGCAAGGAGAAATAGATGCATCAATTGTGTCAGTTGGAGACCTCAACACCCCTCCATTGGAAATAGACAGAACCCGCAGGCAGAAAATCAGAAAGGATACAGCTGAATTCAATACCGCTGTCTATACTGCCTAAGACTGTCGTCTGTAGACTACTGCAACCACAGCAGAATACACATGCTTCTCAAGTTCATTTGAAACATTCACCAAGATTGTCTACGTTCTGGGATGGTAAAATTTACCTTGAGGTATATAAAGGAATAGAAATGATATCATGTCTGCTCTCAGATCATAATTAAACTAAAACCAATGACAGAAAGATAACTGGAAAATATCAAAATCTATAGAGATTAAGCAACACACTTCTAAACAATATATGGGTCAAAAGAGACATCTGAAGAGAAACAATGATATTTTGAAAGAAGTTAAAATGAAAACAACTTATGAAAATGTGTGGGATTCAGTGAAAGCAGTGATTAAAGGGAAATTTATAAAATGGAATGTGTTTATCAGAAAAAAGAAAGGTCTAGGCTGGGCGTGGTGGCTCACACCTGTAATCCCAGCACTTTGGGAGGCCAAGGCGGGTGGATCACAAGGTCAGGAGACCGAGACCATCCTGGCTAACACAGTGAAACCCTGTCTCTACTAAAAATACAAAAAATCAGCCGGGCATGGTGGCACACGCCTGTAGTTCCAGCTACTCGGGAGGCTGAGGCAGGAGAATTGCTTGAATCCGGGAGGTGGAGGTTGCAGTGAGCCGAGATCATGCCACTGTACTCCAGCCTGGCTATGAAGTGAGACTCCATCTGAAAAAAAAAAGAAAAAGAAAAAAGAAAGGTCTAAAACAACCAGTTACCAAAGATTTCACCTTAGGAAGCTAGAAAAAGAAGAGCAAATTAAATCCAAAGTAAGTAGAAGAAAATGTCTAATAAAAATTAGAGCAGAAATCAATACAACTGGAAACAGGAAGTCAATGGAATCAATGAAACCAAACACTGACTCTTTGTAAGGATCAATAAAATTAATAAGCCTCTGGCCAGTGTAACTAAGAAAAAAATAGAGAGGACAAATGACTAATATCAGAAATGAAAGCGGGAACATCCTAAGTGCCCATAGACATTAAGAGGATAATCAAGGCATGCAATGAATAACTCTAGGCCTACAAACTTAAAACCTGGATGAAATACACCAATTACTTGAAAGGAAAATATACCAAGACTCACACAAGAAACAGACAATTGGAATAAGTTTATATCTATTAAAGAAACTGAGTAAATAGTAACTTTCCAAAACAGAAAGCAGCAGGCTGAGATAAATTCACTGGTGAATTCCACCAAACATTTAGAGAAGAAATTATACCAATTCTCCACAGTTTCTTCCAGAAGATAGAAGGCAGAGGGAATATTTCCTAAGTCATTCTATGAAGCCAACATCACCCTAAAACCAAAACCAGACATGATAAGAAAACTACAGACCACTATCTCTCGTGAACATGGATGTAAAAATTTTCACAAAAATCAGCAAATTGAATCCAACATGTATAAAAATAATTTTATACCATGACCAAGGGGATTTATGCCAAATACACAAGGCTGGTTTGGTATTAGAAAATCAATTGATGTAATCCATTACATAGTGAAGGTAAAAAAAAAAAAAAATCACATGATCCTATCAATAGATGCAGACAATGCATTTGACAAAATCCAATTTAGGATTAAAAAACTCGCAGTAAACTAGGAATATAGGAAAACTTCCTCAACTTGATAAATATATCTACAAAAAAATCCTACAGCTAACATCATATATAATAATGAGAAACTCGGAACTTTCCCACTAGGATCTGGAACAAGGCATGGATATCCTCTCTCAACATGCCTTATCAATATTGCACTGAAAGTAATAAAGAATGCAATAAGATAAGAAAAAAATGTGTACTGATTGATAAGGAAGAAATAAGATTGCAGATGACTTGTCTATGTAGAAAATTCAAAAGACTCAACATAAAGTTTTCTGGAACTAATAAGTGATCCTAGCAAGGTTGTAGGATACGAGGTTAACATACAGAAGTCAATCATTTTCCTTCACAGTGGCACTGAACAAGTGGAACCTGAAATTAAAAACACAATACTGTGTTTATTAGCACCCCCTAAAATGACATATGTAGGTGTAAATCTAAATGGAATCTCAGTGTCACAGTAATTTTTCTGTTTAGAAAAAAAGTGTTATGAAGGAAAATGATGTATGCCCCAACTATAGTGGATGGTGAAAGACTCAAGGTGAGGAGGGAAAAGAAAACATGTTGAGAAAAACTAGTTATCATGTTTTATTTTAAATATCATACCCACTCATTTCTACCATTCCTGAGTCAGTCAACATTTCTGTAATTTGAAAAACAGGCCTGGGTGTGATTTTATCTTGTTTTTGGACTTTATCCTGCCTGGTGCTCTCTGAGCTTCTTGGATCTATGGTTTCACGTCTGACATTAATTTGGGGAAATAGACAGTTATAATTCTTTTCAATGTTTCTTCTGTTCCTTTTTCTACTTCTTCCCCTTTTGGGATTCCCAGGGGGCATTTATGAGATCTCCAAGAAGCTGTAAAAGCTGAAAAGTGTCATCATATGATAGCAGGGGATTGACGGCAATTTTGTGAGGTGTGACAGTTGTTACTTAATGTATTGAAGCACTTTCTGGAGGGGAGACATGATGAATTATTTGCAAGCGAAGCCATGCAAAGTCTGGGATTTGCTTGAAGATACTTTAAGAAAAAAAGCAAGCTATAAGGGGATGGTTTTAAACCAGATTGGCCAAATGCTGAGCACTGTTGGAGCTTGAGGGGAACGCAGGGAGGATCACTTTTTTCTCTGCTTTCCCAAGGCTCACCCATTCCCAGAACCAGCAGGCGGTGCTTGCTCCGGGAACCCCTGGGAATCTCGCACGGGGTCAGGTTTCCCTCTAGCGGCGGCTGGAGAGACTGCGGCCGAGGCTCCGCTGTAATAATCTGGATCCGTATTCTCTGGAAGAAATGCGCCCGGTCTCCGGCAGAAGGCGCGGGCTGCGGACGAGGGAGAGGAGAGTCTTTGGTAGCTCTTTCCAAACTCATGGAAAATTTTACATATTCATCGCTCCATAGTGATTCTATATTAATGGCTGACAGAGGGGGATGCTTGTTTTAAAAAGATAGAAATGGATATTGAAATGTTCAAATGTTCCAGGTAAACCATGCACCAGGTGTGCACTAAGCCTCCTGTCACCTGGGTCCAGCCCAGTCCCCCAAGGTGGGTGAGTGACCCTCGGACTGAGCCAGGGCTCAGAGCCTGCAACGCCCACCCGGGTGGAGCTGGGACCACGGGCGACCATCACTCCAGCCTGGCAGGGGTTGATTCCTGCCCAGACCCCCCTCAGCCATGTCCAGCCCCGTTGCTGGACACACGTGCTCTAGTTTATGTGCCATTTTGATCCTTTGTCGCCCTCTGTGAGAAGAAAGGAGCCTGGACAGGCGTCTAAAGCTTCTGGGTGTGAATAGATACCCACGCACTTCAGGCCTTACCTGAGCCCAGGTCGCCTCGCTATGCACTCCCTGGCCCTCCCCCAGGATGGCGCCCGCGCTGCAGGCAGAGCCACCATCTCCATTTGCGAGAGCGCACAGGTGTGCAGGGAGGGCCCAGGCTACACAGCTCAGGAGCTGTCCTCATCCAGGTGGGGTCCAGCCTGGGGGCCGCCTAGTCGGGGATGAGCTCATGGGCTGCAGGTGGAGGTCCCAGGGCCTCTCCTAGAGTCCTCCCTCCACGGAGGGCTGCCTGCCGAGGGTCAGAATTGAGGGCTGTGGCCTTTATCTGGTGTAGACAGGCTGTGTTGTGCAGAGCAATCAGTCTGTTTTGATCTTATGGATACTGAATTGCACAACTCAGCATTTCCGTAATTTGCATTTTCACATCCACTGGGGACAGTGAGAGTGCTGGGGATGGGAAGGGCGTGGAAAAATTTCACTTCTGCAGCTTTTGATGAAAAAGTTAGAACAGTCAACATTAACAACAGCTTTAGCAGCCTAATGACAAAACCCTGCTATTTCAATGCTAATGCACGATTAAAATAGATTTTCATAGTCCAGAATTTTATATTCTTAGCTTGATGTATTTCAATGAGTGGGCTGGGACATGTTCAGGGGGTCTTTGTGGATTTGTGTCTTTTAAAATGAACTCTGTTCAGAGAAACACAGAAGAGATCAGGGCTTCCCCCTTGTGGCTGCTAGAAAACAAACACCTTCCATTTCTAAATGCTGCTCTGAAACAGTGGGGTCTAATAGTGGGGTCTTGTGACTGCTTTGCTCTCTTCAAATGTGTTGAGGATCCACAAAAGCTTTGGTTTATGCAGGAGGTACATATGTGCTTATATGCTGTAGATAGATAGTGCTTAGACATATGTGCTTATATACTGTAGATATTATATTGTGTTGGAAATCAAAACTTAATTTCCAGATATGTTTGTATTATTCTTTGAAAATTAATAATAGACCCATTACATTGCTGATGAGAATGCAAAATGGTGCAGTCCCTTGGAAATAGCGCGGCAGCCCCTTATACAGCCAGACATGAATTGATTGCCTTATACAGTCAGAGAGGCATCCATCACCTCTTACAGTCAGACATGCACTGGTCACCCACCCAGTGGGGATCTACAGCTAGTGATATGGAAGGGGGGAAGGGCAGTGCTGGGAATGGAAGGGCATGGGCCCTGGCTAGAGCTCCACCCCTGGGTCTGTGCTCCCAGACCTAGGTGAGGACGGGCACTCCTGCCTTCACGCTCAAATGTTGCATTTCCCAAAACCATCCTGGCCCATTACGCCCCCATCCTGTGCCTATAAAAACCCCAAGACCCTAGCAGGCAGACACACAAGTAGCTGGAAATCAAGAGGAACACATTGGTGGAAGAACCCACAAGTGGCTGGATGTTGAGAGGCCATCGAGGGGAGCATGCGGTGGAAGAGCACACTGACAGACCTGGGCAGGCTGGCAGGGCATCCACCCGTGGAATGACGTGGAGTTTGGCCAGGGTGGTCAGAGGAGAGCCCAGGCCGCTGAGTGGCCCAACTCCAGGGGAAAACCACACCCTCCTGGCTCCCCCATCTGCTGGGAGCTACTTCCACTCAATAAAACCTTGCACTCATTCTCCAAGCCCACGTGTCCTCCAATTCTTCTGGTACACCAAGGCAAGAACCCCAGGATACAGAAAGCCCTCTGTTCTTGCGATAAGGCAGAGGGAATTGAGATAACACAAGCCGCCTACAGGTGGCTAAACTGAAAGAGCACCCTGTAACTTACGCCCACGGGGGCTTCAGCTGTAAACATTCACCCCTAGACTGTGCTGTGGGGTTGGAGCCCCACAGCCTGCGATCTGCATGTTCCCCCTAGAGGTTTGAGCAGCAGGGCACTGAAGAAGTGAGCCATACCCCCATCGCATGCCCTGCGAGGGGGATAAGGGAACTTTTCCCATTTCACTAGGTGCTTATCCAGGAGAAATGAAGACATACATAGACGCACACACAGACACACTCTTACAAGGGCATACAAATTCTTTATGTTCAGCATTATTCCTAATAGCCCCAAATTGGAAGCAATTCAAATCTCCATCCATTAGCGAGCAAACAAATTGTGGCATGTCTCAATCTACTCAGCCATAAAAAAATTTTAAAAATGTGAATACATGCAACATGAAACAATCTCAAAATCATTATGTCTGTAATATATAGAAAATGGCTATAATCAAAGAATTCAAGCAAAAACCAAATTTTTCAAATCAAGTAAAAGATATAAACAAAGAATTCAGAGAAAATGAAATGCGAATGGCCCGTAATCATATAAAAGAGGCTCAGCTTCAAAGAACTACAAAGTAGAGAAATACAAATTTAAACACAACATACCGAAAACTGCAACAGAGAGAAGTTTATAGCAGTCAGCATCTAAACTGAAAAAGAATAGAGAAAACAATGATACACCACAACCACGCAGAATTTATCCCAGGGATGCAAGACTGGTTCAACTTTCAAAATCGTAATGTAATCCATCACACCAAAAGATTGATGAAGAAAAATCACATGATCATATCAATAAATGCAGGAAGAAAGCACTGGACAAAATCCAACATCCATTCACAGTAATAAAAAGAATTCCCAGCGCACCAGGAATGGAGGGCTTCTTCCTCAACCTGAGAAAGCATAGCCATAAACAATTACAGCTAACATCATAGCTAATGGTGAAGAACTAGAAGCTTTGTGAGAAGGTAAAAAATAAAGCAAGAATGTTCTCTCACCACCCTTTTTTAACATTGTACTGAAAGCTCTAGCTAATGCAATATAACAATGTAAGAACATAGAAAGTACACTAATTGGGGAGAAAGAAAAAAAAACTATGTTTGTAGAGGACGTTATTGTCCTTGGAGAATATACAAGAGTCTATAAAAATATCCTGTAATGAATAAGCCATTATAGCAGTTACAGGATTCAAGGTTAATGTAAAAACAAGACAAAACAAAACAAAAACAAACAAAAAAAACCCCGGCAATTGCTTTTCTAAATACCTAGGTATAAATCTAACAAAATATATACAAGCTCTGTATGAGGAAAACTATTAAACTGTGTTAAAAGAAATCAAAGAAGAACTAAATAAATGGAGAGATATTTCATGTTTATGAATGGGAAGACTTGATAGTATCAGGATGTGAGTTTTTCCTAAGTTGGTCTATAGATTCAGTGCAATGGCAGTCAAAAGCACAGCTAGTTGTTTTGAAGACAATGGCCAATTGATTCTAAAGAGGCAAAGGACTACAATACCTAACACAATATTTTAGGAGGACAAAGTTGACAACTGACACTACCTAACTTCACGATATGATATAAAGCTACAGTAACCAAGATAGTGTGGTAGTAGCAAAAGAATAAGCAGAATAGAGAGCCCAGAAATGTAGAAACATAAATATTGTCAGCTGATCTTTGATGAAGGAGAAAAGGCAATAAAATAGTCTTTTTTTTTTTTTTTTTTTTTTTTTTTCCAGACGGAGTTTCACTCTTGTTGCCCAGGCTGGAGTGCTACGGTGCGATCTCAACTCACTGCAACCTCCGCTTTCTGGGTTCAAGTGATTCTCCTGTCTCAACCTCCCAAGTAGCTGGGATTACAGGCACCCGCCACCATGCCTGGCTAATTTTTTGTATTTTTAGTAGAGACGGGGTTTCACCACGTTGGCCAGGATGGTTTCAAACTCCTGACCTCAGGTAATCCACCCACCTCGGCCTCCCAAAGTGTTGGGATTACAGGCGTGAGCCACTGCACCCGGCCAAGATAGTCTTTTTCAACAAGGTGCTGGAACAACTGGACATCCACATATGAAAAATAAATTTACACACAGAACTTTCACAAAAATTAACTCAAAATGCATTACAGACTTAAATGTAAAATGCAAAACTGTAAAACTCCTAGATGATGATATTGGCAAAAATCTAGATTATCTTGAGTTTGGCAAGAACGTTTTTAGCTATAACACCAAAGGCACGATCTATGCAAGAAAAATTGAGATTCTGGACTTTATTAAAATTAAAAACTTCTGTGAAACACACTGTCAAGAGAATGAAAAGACAAGCCACAGTCTGGGGCAAAATAGTTTCAAAAGAGATATAAAGGACCATCAAACAAAATATACAAAAAAATTCCTAAAACTCAACAATAAAGAAACAAAGAACCCGATTTTTTTTTCTTTTTAAAAAGCCAAAGACCGTAACAGACACCTCACCAAAGAAGATCTACAGATGACAGATAAGGATATGAAAAGGTCCTCCACATCATATGTCATCAGGGAAAAGAAATTAAAACAACAATGAGATACCATTACACACCTTCTAGAATTGCCAAAATCCAGAACATGGACACCACGCAAAAATATCGAGCAACAGGAACGCTCATTCATTGCTGCTGGGAATGCAAAATGGTGCAGCCACTTTGGAAGACAGTTTGATGATTTCTTACTAAACTACATAAACCCTTACCGTATGATTCAGCAATCACGCTCTTTGGCATTTACTCAAAGGAGTTAAATACATACTTTCACACAAAAAAACCTGCACACGGATGTTTGTTATGGCTTTATTCATAAGTGCTAAAACTGGAGAGCAACCAAGCTGTCCTGTAGCAGATAAACTGTAGTACACCCAGACAACGGAATATTATTCAGGGCTAAAAATAAATGGAACCATTTAGCCATGAAAAGACATAGAGGAATCTTACATGCATATTACTAAGTGGAAGGAGGAAATCTGAAAAGGCTAGATGCAGTATAAGACCGACATTCTGACATTCTGGAAAAGACAAAACTATGGAGGCTTTTATACCTTTCATAACAATGAACTCAAAACGGGTTACAGATTTCAATGTAAAACACAGAACTATAAAACTCCTAGATGATGGTATAGTCAAAAATCTAGATTTTCTTGAATTTAGTGAGAATGTTCTACGCCCAGTTAATTGAGGGCTTTTTATCATAAAGTAAAAAGATCAGTGGAGGCAACGGGTTGGAAGAAAAGAGGGATGATGAATAGACAGAGCACAGAGGGTTTCTAAGGCAATGAAAATATTCCGTATGATACTGTAATGGTGGATACATGTCATTATACATTTGTCCATACCCACAGAGGTACAACACAAAGAGTAAATCCTAATGTAGACTGGGCTTTGGGTGATAATCATGGGTCAGTTTTAACAATTCACCTCTAGGAGGCGATGTTGATAATGGGGGAGGCTGTGCATGTGTTGGGGCAGGGGACATCTCGAATATCTCTGTGCCTTCTGCTCAAATTTGCTGTGAACCTAAAACTGCTCAAGAAGTAGTCTTTAAAAAGACAAACAAATAAAATCATACTTCCTCCCAGATTTTAGGGGTATGTTTGATTATTTTTATACTAAAACAAGAACAGAGATATTGAGTTGATGACAAAATTCAAATTTTTAAAAGAGTAAGTGGCACCGGCTAGGTGCGGTGGCTCATGCGTGTAATCCCAGCACTTTTGGAGGCTAAGTCAGGCAGATCCCTTAGCCCAGGAGTTCAAGGCTAGCCTGTGCAACATGGCGAAACCCCATCTCTAACAAAAAATATGAAAAATTAGTCAGGTTTGGTGGTGCGCTACTGGTAGCGCCAGCTACTCAGTGGGCTGAGGTGGGAATATCACCTGAGCCCAGGAGGTTGAGGCTGTAGTAAGCTATGATTGTGCCACTGCATTCCAGCCTGGGAAACAGAGTGATATCCTGTATCAAAAAACCTGGTGCCAAAATATTATTGCTTGCATTATTAATATTTGATTATAATGTTGCATCATACTAATATATAACTACCTACCTTCCTCGCCACATCTCTACAGGGAATCTGTTAAGTTTTATCTCTTTTTATAGGATTTACATATAGGTCTTATATTTAAGTGTTTAGTTCATTTTCATTTGATTTTTGTATATGGTGAGAAATTAGAGTCTAGTTTTATCCTTCTGCACATGGATGTTCAGTTTTCCCAGCACCATTTGTTGAAGAGACTGTCTTTTCCCCATTGTATGTTCTTGGCGCATTTGTCAAAAATAAGTTGGCTGTTGCATGGATTTATATCTGGGTTATTAATTTTGTCCTATTAGTCTATTTGTCTGTTTTAATGCCAGTACCATGCTAATTTGGTTACTATAGCTTTGTAGTATAGTTTGAAGTCAGGTAATGTGATGTGTCTGGCTTTGTTCTTTTCGCCCAGAATTACTTTGGATACTCAGGGTCATTTGTGATTTCATATATATTTTAAGATTGTTTTTCCTATTTCTGTGTAGAATATCATTGGCATATTGATAAGGATTGCATCAAACCAGTATTGTCATTTTAACAATATCAGTTCTTCCAATGCATGAGCATGGAATATCTTTCCATTTTTTTGTGTCTTCTTCATTTTCTTTCATCAGAGTTTTATAGTTTCCCTTGTTTAGATCTTTCAGTTCTTTGGTTTAATTGATTCCTAGTCATTTTATATTCTTTATAGCTATGGTAAATGGGATTGCTTTCTTGATTTCCTTTTGAGATTTTTTTGCTATTGGTCTATATATACTACTGATTTTTGTATGTTGATTTTGTATTCTGCAACTCTACTGAACTTGTTTTTTTTTTTTTTTTTTTTTTTTTTGAGACAGAGTCTTGCTCTTTCACCCAGGCTGGATTGCAGTGGCACTATCTCGGCTCACTGCAAGCTCTGCCTCCCGGGTTCACGCCATTCTCCTGCCTCAGCCTCCCGGGTGGCTTGGACTACAGGTGCCCGCCACTGCACCCAGCTAATTTTTTGTATTTTTAGTAGAGACGAGGTTTCACCGTGTTAGCCAGGATGGTCTCGATCTCCTGACCTCGTGATCCACCCGCCTCAGCCTCCCAAAGTGCTGGGATTACAGGCGTGAGCCACCGTGCCCAGCCCTGAACTTGTTTATCAGCACTAATAGTTTTTTGGTGGAGTCTTTATTTTTTTAAAATATAAGATCATGCCATCTGCAAACAAGGCTAATTTTACTTCTTCCTGTCCATTTGGATATTTTTTTCTTTTGCCTGATTTCTCTGTCCAGGACTTCCAGTATTATGCAAAATAACAGTGATGAAAGTGGGCATCCTTGTCTTGCTCCAGATCTTAAAGAAAAGGCTTCCAATTTTTACCTGTTCAATATGATGTTGGCTGTGGGTTTGTCGTGTATGGCCTTTCTTATTTTGAGGTATGTTCCTTCTATGCCCAGTTTTTTGAGGATTTTTTAAATCATAAAGGAGCATTGAATTTTATCAACTGCTTTTTCAGCATCTATTGAAATAATCATATGATTTTTGTTCTTGGTTCTATTAATGTGATTTGTCATGTTTATGAACTTTTGTATGTTGAATCATTATTGTGTCCCTGGGATGAGTCCAACTTGATCAAGATGAATGATTTTTTTAATGTGTTGTTGGATTCAGTTTGCTAGTATTTTGCTGAAGATTTTTGCATCTATATTTATCAATGATATTGGTCTGTAGTTTTCTTTTTTGTTATCATAGTGTCCTTGTCTGATTTTGGTATCAGGGTAACGTTGGCCTCATAGAATGAGTTTAGAAGTATTTCCTCCTCGTCAGTGTTTTGAAGAGTTTGAGTAGAATTGGTACCAATTCTTTATTAAATGTTTGGTAGAAATCAGCAGAGAAGCCCTCCAGTTCTAGGCTTTTATTTGATGGGAAACTTTTTATACAGCTTCAATCATGTTACTTGTTACTGATTTGTTGAGGTTTTCTATTTCTTCATGCCTCAATCTTTGTAGATTGCATATGTCCAGGAATTGATCCATTTCTTATAGATTTTACAAATTGTTGGTGTATATTTGTTCATAATAGCCTCTAATGATTCTTTGCATTTCTATGGTCCCAGTTGTTATGTGTCATTTCTTGTTTCTTATTTTATTTAGTTGGGTCTTCTCTCTTTTTTTCTTAGTTAATTGGGCAAAAGACTAGGTTTGTTGATTTTGTTTTTCTTTGCAAAAACGAACTTTTCATTTGTTGATCTTCTGTATTGTTATTTTAGTGTCAATTGGGCTACCCAAATGAGAAGGAACCAGAAAAACAATTCTGGTAATATGACAAAACAAGGTTCTTTACCACCCCCAAAAGATCAAACTAGCTCACCAGCAATGGATCCAAACCAAGAAGAAATCTCTGAATTGCCAGAAAAAGAATTTATAAGGTCAATTATTAAGCTCATCAAGGAGGCACCAGAGAAAGGTGAAGCCCAACTTAATTAAAAAAAAAAAGATACAAGCTATGAAGGGAAAAATCTTCAGTGAAATAGCATAAATAAAAAACAATCACAATTTCTGGAAATGAAGGACACACTTAGAGAAATGCAAAATATACTGGAAAGTCTCAGAAACAAATAGAAGAAAGAACATTAGAGCTCGAAGACAAGGCTTTCAAATTAACCCTACCTAACAAAGAAAAAAAAAGAATTTAAAAAAATGAACAAAGCCTCCATAAAGTTTAGGATTGCGTTAAATGACAAAACCTAAGAATAACTGGTGTTCCTGAGTAAGAAGAGAAATCTAAAAGTTTGGAAAACATATTTGAGGGAATAATTGAGGGAAACTTCCTTGGCCTTGCTGGAGATCTGGACATCCAAATACAAGAAGCTCAAAGACCACCCAGGAACTTTATTGCAAAAGGATCATCACCTAGGTACAAAATTATCAGGTTATTTAAAGTCAAGATGAAGGAAAGAATCTTAAGAGCTGTGAGGTAAAAGTATTGGGTAACCTATAAAGGAAAACCTATCAGATTAACAGCAAATTTCTCAGCAGAAACTCTACAAGCTAGAAGAGATTGAGGCCCTATCTTTAGCCTCCTTAAACAAAATAATTATCAGCCAATAATTTTGTATCCAGTGAGACTAGCTTCAAAAATGAAGGAAAAATACAGTCTTTTTCAGACAAACAAATGCTGAGACAGTTAACCACTACCAAGCCAGCACTATAAGTACTGCTAAAAGGAGCTCTAAGTCTTGAAACAAATCCTCAGAATACACCAAAATAGAACCTCCTTAAAGCATAAATTTCACAGGACCTGTAAAAGAAAATCACAGTGAAAAAAACCAAGGTACTCAGGCAGCAAATAGCACAATGTATAGAATAGTATGTCACATCTCAATACTAACGTTGAATATAAATGGCCTATATGCGCCACTTAAAAGATACAGAACGGCAGAATTAATAAGAATTCACCAACCAAGTATCTGCTGTCAAGAGACTCACCTAACACAGAAGGACTCAAATAAACTTAAGGTAAAGGAAAGGAAAAAGATATTCCATGCAAATGGACACCAAAAGTGAGCAGGAGTAGCCATTTTTATATCAGGCGAAACGAACTTTAAAGCAACAGCAGTTAAAAAGACAAAGAGGGACATTATATAATGATAAAAAAGACTTGTCCAACAGGAAAATATCACAATCCTAAATATATATGCACCTAGCACTGCAACCAAAATTTATAAAACAATTACTAATAGACCTAAGACATGAGACAGACAGCAACACAATAATAGTGGGGAAATTTAATACTCCACTGACAGTGCTAGAGAGGTCATTAAGACAGAAAGTCACAAAAGAAAAAATGCAGTTAAACTATACCTTAAAACAAATGGACTTAACAGATATTTACAGAACATTCTACCCAAGCAGAATATACATTCTATTCATCAGCACACATTCTCCAAAGTAGACCATGTGATAGGCCACAAAACAAGTTTCAATAAATTTAAGAAAATTGAAATTATATCAAATACTCTCTCAGACCACAGTGGGATAAAATTGGAAATCAACTCTAAAAGGAACCCTCAAAACCACACAAATACATGGAAATTAGATAACCTGCTCCTGAATGATCGTTGGGTCAACAATGAAATCAAGATGGAAATTAAAATTTTCTTTAAACTAAACAATAATAGTGACACAACCTATCAAAACCTCTGGGATACAGCAAAGGTGGTGCTAAGAGGAAAGTTCATAGCATTAAATGCCTACATTAAAAAGCCTGAAAGAGCACAGAGAGAAATCTAAAGTCACACCTCAAGGCACTTGAGAAACAAGAACAATTGAAACCGAAACCCAGTGAAGAAAAGAGATAACCAAGATCAGAGCAGAACTAAATGAAATTGAAACAAAAAAATACAAAAGGTAAATGAAACAAAAAGCTGTTTCTTTGAAAAGATAAATACAATTGATAGACCATTAGCGAGATTAACCAAGAAAAGAAGAAAGAAGATCCAAATAAGCTCAACTAAAAACAAAATGGGAGATATGACCACCAATACCACAGAAATATAAAAGGTCATTCAAGGCTACTATGAACACCTTTATGCATGTAAATTAGAAACCCTAGAGGAGATGGATAAATTCCTGGAAATATACAACCCTCCTAGGTTAAACCAGGAAGAAATAGAAGCTATGAACAGACCAATAACAAGCAGCAGGATTGAAATGGAAATTTAAAAAATGCCCACAAAAAAATGTCCAGGACCAGACAGATTCACAGCTAAATTTTATCAGACATTCAAAGAGAATTGGTACCAATCCCAGTGACATTATTCCACAAGATAGAGAAAGAGGAAATCCTCCATAAATCATTCTATGAAGCCAATATCACCCTAATACCAAAACCAGGAAAGGACATAGCAAAACAAGACATCCGCAGACCAATATCCCTGATCAACATAGATGCAAAAACCCTTAAGAAAATACTAGCTAACCAACTCTAACAGCATATAAAAAAGATAATCCACCATGATCAAGTGGGTTTCATACCAGGGATGCAGGGATGGTTTAACATATGCAAGTCTATAAATGTGATACACTACATAAACAGAATTTAAAACAAAAAATCACATAATCATCTCAATAGATGCAGAAAAAGCATTTGACAAAATCCAGCATCCCTTTATGATTAAAACCCTCAGCAAAATTGGCAAAGAAGGTACAAACTTTAAGGTAATAAAAGCCATCTATGACAAACCCACAGCCAACGTTGTACTGAACATGGAAACGTTGAAAGCATTCCCCCTGAGAACTGGAAAAAGACAAGGATGTTGAACACTTCCGTTCAGCATAGTACTGGAAGTCCTAGCTAGAGCAATCAGACAAGAGAAAGAAATAAAGGGCATCCAAATTGGTAAAGAGGAAGCAAACTGTCGCTGTTTGCTGATGATATGATTGTATACCTAGAAAATGCTAAAGACTCCACCAAAAAGCTCCTAGAACTGATACACAAATTCAGCAAACTTCCAGGATACAAAATTAACATACACAAATCAGAAGGTTTGCTATACACCATCAACAACCAAGCCAAGAATCAAATCAAGAACTCAACCCCCTTTACAATGGCTGCAAAAAATAAAATATTTAGGAATACACTTAACTAAGGAGGGGAAAGACCTCTACAAGAAAAACTACAAAACACTGCTGAAAGACATCACAGATGACACAAACAAATGGAAATGCATTCCATGCTCATGGATGGATAGAATCAATATTGTGAAAATGATCATACTGCCAAAAACAATCTACAAATTCAATGCAATTCCCATAAAAATACCACCATCATTATTCACAGAACTAGAAAAAAATCTTAAATTTCATATAGAATCAAAAAAGAGCCCACATACCCAAAGCAAGACAAAGGAAAAAGAACAAATCTGGAGGCATCACATTACTCAACTTCAAACTATACTATAAGGCCATAGTCACCAAAAAAGCATTGTGTGGGTATAAAAACAGGCACATAGACCAATGGAACAGAATAGGGAGCCCAGAAATAAAGCCAAATATTTACAGCCAACTGATCTTTGACAAAGCAAACAGAAACATACCATGTGGAAAGGACACCTTATTGAACAAATGGTGCTGGGACGATTGACAAGCCACATGTAAAAGAATGAAACTGGATCCTCATCTTTCACCTTATACAAAAATCAACTCAAGATGGAGAAAAGACTTAAATTTAAGACCTGAAACCATAACAATTCTAGATGATAACATTGGAAAAACCCTTCTAGATATTGGCTTAGGCAAAGACTTCCAAGAACCCAAAAGCAAATGCAACAAAAATAAATAGATGGGACTTAATTAAGCTAAAAAGCTTCTACAAAGCAAAAGAAATAATCAGCAGAGTAAATAGACAACCCACAGAGTAGGAGAAAATGTTCGCAATCTATACATTCGACAAAGGACTAATATCAAGAATCTACAACAAACTCTAACACATTAGCAAGAAAAAAATAAACAGTCCCATCAAAAAGTGGTCTAATGACATGAACAGACAATTCTCAAGAGAAGATATACAAATGGACAACAAACATTTGAAAAAATGTCCAACATCACTAATGATCAGGGAAATGCAAATGAAAACCAAAACGCAATACCACTTTACTCCTGTGAGAGTGGCCATAATCAAAAAAATAAAAAAAATCGATGTTGGCATGGATGAGGTGAAAAGGCAACACTTTTAGACTGCTAATGGGAATGTAAACTAGTATAACCACTATGGAAAACAGCTTGGAGAGTCCCTAAATAACTAAAAGTAGGAATACCATTTGAACCAGCAATCCTACTACTGAATATCTACCCAGAGGAAAAGAAGTTATTATATAAAAAGATATTTGCACATGCATGTTTACAGCAGCACAATTCACAATTGCAAAAATATGGAACCAGCCCAAATGCCCATCAATCAATGAGTGGATGAAGAAATTGTAATATATATATATATTATATAAAATATATATAATATGTATATTATACATAAAATATATATATATTATATGTGTGTATATATGTATACACACACACACACACATCATGGAATACTACTCAGCTATAAGAATAAAATAATGGCATTGCAGCAACCTGGATGGAATTTGAGACTATTATTCTAAGTAAAGTAACTCAGGAATGGAAAACCAAACATCATATGTTCTCAATCATAAGTGGGAGCCAAGCTGTGAGGATGCAAAGGCATAAGAATTACACAATGGGCTTTGGGGCTTGGGGAAAGTGTGGGAGGGGGGTGAGGGATAAAAGACTACACATTGGGTATGGTGTACACTGCTTGGGTGATGGGTCAAACAAAATCTCAGAAATCACTACTAAATAACTTTCATGTACCCAAATACCACCTGTTCCCCAAAAACCTATTGAAATAAAAAAATAAACAAAAGACATTGAGTTGGGGGAAAAATTTTTTATGAGCTTCGTGCAAAACAGTTTGTGGGGAGGAGTGTTGTGGATATGACAGTCTGTTTCTCTTACCATCGACTTGAATTTTTTTTCACTTCCCTGTGGTAGACCATTAGCGAGCTTAACCAAGGCTACTATGAACTGTCTCATCCTAGTGTCTGAGTTCTGAGATATTGCTAGTGATCATCTCTCAGTGCTATACATTTGGTTTTGGTTTTCTGTGGGAGGAGGGTTGAGTGAAACCATCGTGTTTATGCTGCCATTTTGAAACTGGAAGTCCTAAACTTATTCAGGAGACGGTATGGCATGAGGCTTAGGGTAAAGGATCTGGGAGATATCTTTTTCTGGTTCTGATGGGTAAATGTGTCAGATAATATTATGCCTGAGAACAATTAGAATAAAAAATTGTCTGATGAGCTGGAGAGCTGCTAAGGTGGCCTGGTCTTCAAGGGTTAAGATCTCAAAGAAAAGGAAACAGAGAAAATGAGCCAACAGTCTGCAGCCATTCTTCCCTCTAAACGTTTGCTGGTTCTTAAAGCAAGGGGGTGATGGAGAGCCTACGCCCTCAGAAAGGCTAGCAGGGTCTTCAGATGTCTCATTTGACTGGAGAGACATACATTGATATTTGGGACTGCCAAGTCAGGCAGGTCTAAAGGACCCAGATCCTGGCAAGAAATGACAGAGAAGTTGCTAAATTTTTAAGATATGCAGGCATGAGGCAAAGAAACTAAACAGAAGAAGAGAATTTTACCCAAAACAAAGAGAATTTTAGGCAGTGTATCTATTTTTTTTTTTTTTTTTGAGACAAAGTCTCACTCTGTTGCCCAGGCTAGAGTGCGGTGGCGTGATCTTGGCTCACTGCAACCTCCGCCTCCTGGGTTCAAGTGATTCTCCTGTCTCAGCCTCCTGAGTGGCTAGGATTACAGGTGCATGCCACCATGCCTGGCTAATTTTTTTTTTTGTATTTTTATTAGAGACCAGGTTTCTCCATGTTGGCCAGCCTGGTCTGGAAGTCCTGACCTCAGGTGATCCACCTGCCTCGGCCTCCCAAAGTGCTGGGATTACAGGCATGAGCCACCACACCTTGCCGGTGTATCTATTTTTAATGCTGCATAACAAATTGTCACACATGTAATGGCTTGCAAACCTGCAAAAACACGTTTTCTGTGGGTTAGGGGTCCAGGCATGGCATGCCTAGGTTCTGTGCTCAAGGTCACCGGGCTGAAATCGGGGGGCTGCATTCTCATCTGGAGCTTGGAGTCCTCATCCAGACTTACTCAGAGGGTTGGCAGAACTCAGTTCCTGGCCATTTTAGGACTGTGGTCCTGGCTGTCTTTCGGGGGATTACTTCCAGCTTCTAGAAACTGCTCTCAAGTCCATGCCATGTGGCCCCTTGTGTCTCCAAAGGCAGAAACAGATAATTCCCTTTGTTTGGAATCTCTTTGAATTCAGAAAGGACTGAGTCATTTTCAAGAGCTCAAGTGACTAGGTCATGCCTACCTGGTTCATCTCCCTTTTGATTAACACGAAGTCAACTGATTATCAACATAGTTGTGGAAGTGATAACACATATTCACACAAGTTCTTCCTATATGAAAGGGGAGGGGATTAGACAAGGCAGATACACCAGTGAGTGGGAATCTTGGGGGTCATCTTAAAAATCTGCCTACCACAGGCAATCTAATGGTACTGAGGAGAAAAATAAAATAGAATCCAGGACCCACCAAGAAGGAGGAGGCCTAAGAAAATACCCCAGTGTTTCCCTCTGAGCTCTAGGGAACTGAGTCCTAGGAGTGGGAATAATTCAGTGGTAGATGGAGTCATATAAGAATGACTACCCAAACTGGAATCACTTCAGTCTTTTATTAAATTAAAGCTCCTATCCTATTTACCTACCAAAGGGCTAGGTTGAACCCTCTCTGGAGGAAGATAATGTTATCCAGAGTTGCCACAGCTGCATATACAATGTTCAACATTGAGTAAAAAATTAACAGGCATATCAAGAATCAGGATAAAAAACAGAGACAACAGAAACATAGTCAAAGAAGCTCCTGGTATTTAATTTATCAGACATGGACTTCAAAATAATCATGATTGATAGAATCAAGAAAGATAATGACATGAGAGAGGACATCACCACAACACAGGGATCTATAAGGTAGAACCAGTTCTAAAACTTATATGGAAAAGCACGGGCTCTCAAACAGCTAAAACAATCTTGAATAAAAATAAAGTGAAAAGAGTCACTCTAGCAGCTGTTAAGGCTTATAATATAGCTACAGTAATCACGACGGTGTGATATTCAGAAAGGACAGACACATAGACCAATGGACTAGAGCAGAAATCGCAGAGGTAGAGACACGCACAAATAGGCTCCACTGATTTCCGACAAAGGTGTAAAAGCAAATCAATCAGGAAAGAATTGTCTTTTCAACAAATAGTGCTGGAGCCATGGTACTACTACAAAACAAATTAATCTTGACTTAAACCTCCCATCTTATGCAAAAATTAATTCAAAACAGATTACAGTCTTAAAAGCAGAAACCCTAACGCTTTTAGGGAAAAAAAACTTAGGAGAATAATATTTGGAATATTGGGTTAGGCAAAGAGTTCCTAGACGTGACACCAAAAGCAAAACCCATAAAGGGAAAAAAATAATACGCTGGAACTCACCAAAATGAGAAAAATTTGCTCTGCAAAACTCATGTAAAAAGGGTGAAAAGACAAGCTACAAATTATGAGAAAACTATTTGCAAACCACATATGTGACAAAAGATGAGTATCTAAAATATATAAAGAACCCTTAAAACTCAAAATTAAAAAAGCAAACAATTCAATTAGAAAATGGGCAAAGAAAATCCATACAATCGTCATAGTCAAAAAAAATCAACGGGCAAAGAACACAAACAGGTATTTTACTCAAGGGATAGAAAAGTGGCAAATAAGCACATGAAACAATGTTCAACTTCCTTAGCTGTTAGGGAAATGCAAATTAAAATCACAATGAGTTATCACTATATACCTATCAGACTGGCTAAAATTTAAAAATAGTGAGAACACCAAAGCTGGCAAGGATGCAGAGAAACTGGATCACTCATATGTTGCTGGTGGAAATTTAAAATGAAACAGTCACTGAAAAATGGTTTAGCTATTTTTCATAAAACTAAAGATACAATTTCCATAGGACCCACTATTTGCATTCCTGGTTATTTATCTCAGGAAAAGGACATTTATGTTCATGCAAAAACCTGTACACAAATGTTCATGATAGCTTTATTCATAATAGCCCAAAACTGGAAACAACTCAGATGTTATTCAATAGGTGAATGATTCAACAAATTGCACTGTACCCACACCATGAAATACTTCTTAATATTAACAAGGAAGGAACAGACTGTTGATTCGTGCAACAATTTGCATGAGGCTCACGAGAATTATGCTGAGTGCAAAAGGCCAGTACCAAAAGAATACATACATGTCTTAGTCGTTTTGCACTGCAATAAAGGAATATCTGAGGCTGGGTAATTTATAAAGAAAAGAGGTTTATTTGATTCATGGTTCTGCAGGCTGTACAAGATGAGGGCCTTGGGTTGCTTCCACTCATGGCAGGTGGTGAAGGGGAGCTGACATGCGCAGAGATCACATGGGGAGAAAGGAAATGAGAGAGAGAGAGGTGGAAGGTGCCAGGCTCTTCATAATAACCAGCTCTCAAAGGAATTAATAGCGCCTTAAGGGAAGGCATTAATTTATTCATGAGAAATTCACTCCCATGACCCAAATACCTCCCATTAGGCCCCACTTCCAACATTGGGCAACAAATTTCCATATGAGGTTTGGAGGGGACCAACATCCAAGCTGTAGCAATACTGTGTGACTCCATTCATGTAATATTCTTGAAATGAGAAAATGCTAGAAATACAGATCCAGATTATTTGTTGCCAGGGATAAGGACGAAGGGGTGATTATAAAGAGAAACATGAGAGATTCTTGCAGTCATGGAACTGTTGTGTTAGTGAATATACACAGCCCTACAAGTGTGATAAAATTGCATAGAACTAAATATACACACCCACACATACAGGCGGTGGCTCAAGCCTGTAATCCCAGCATTTTGGGAGGCCAAGGCTGGCGGATCACGAGGTCAGAGATCGAGACCATCTTGGCTAACACGGTGAAACCCCATCTTTCCTAAAAATACAAAAAATTAGCCCTGCGTGGTGGCGGGCGCCTGTAGTCCCAGCTACTCAGGAGGCTGAGTCAGAATGGCGTGAACCTGGGAGGTGGAGCTTGCAGTGAGCTGAGATGGCGCCACTGCACTCCAGCCTGCAGAGGGAGACTCTGTCTCAAAAAAAAAAAAAAAAAAAAAAAAAAAAGCATGTTTTTTATATACAGCATAAAATGTGTTAAACAAAAATTATGGGAGGCTATTGTTTTGGACTGAGCTTCTGCACTAGGCCCCAGTAGACCAAACCAAATCAAACCAAAACAGAGTCATTCATGCTGAATGACACATGATCAAAATGACACTTTGAGAAAGCAGATATTATAGAGTCTCAAATCAGTTTTTCCTAAAAACAGAAGCTTCTGGTCTACCTCAGTCAGTGTAATAAAGAAGTCACTTCTCCTTATCTCTTACCAAAAAAGGTAAGTTGAAGTAACCTGACATTAGCCAATCAGCTTTTTATTCCCCCTATTGTTCCGTTTCCTTGTTCTCACCTATTGCCAGTGGGAGCTTTGATTCTATTTTGTAGAATGGAGGCTGCGCTTATTTATGAATTGAAAAAAAAAAACCAACTTTTAATTTGTAATTTTGTCTTTTGACAAGTTGAATCTTATTTTTAATCCAGTCCAACAATCTCTGGCTTTTGGTTGGACTGTTAAATCTATTCACATTTAATGGTGTTACTGATAGAGTTGGATTTCCATCTGCTATTTTACTTTCCGTTCTTTCTCTCTCTCTCAGTTTACTTGTTCCTATATAGATTCTTCTTTTGCATTAAGTGAATATTTTCTAGGGTAACATTTTAATTTCTTTAATGATTTAGCTTTTTTTTAGTAGTTGCTCTAGGGTCTGCAACGTACATCTTAACTTGTCAACATAGATTGATACTAACAAAATTCCAGTGTGATATAGAAAATTTACTCCTCTGTAGTTCAATTCCCTCACCCAAGTTTTGTGTTACTTTGTTATGTATATTATTTCTAAAGGTGTTACAAACTCGACAATGCATTGTTGTCATTGTTTTTATAATTTCATGTCTTTTAAAGAATCTCAGAGAAGAGAGAAGAGCTAGTATGTATTTATAGAGTTTGCTCTGTTATTCTTCTTATTAGACATTTTGAATTCTCTTCATTTCCCCTGTGGATTCAACCTCCTATATGGCGTCAATACTCAAGACAGCTTTGTTTTCTGTCTCCTCCTTTGTGTTGTTATTGTCACATAGATTACATTTTTGTATACGATAAACCTGAAGTGTAATTAGATGCATATTGTTCTATATGATTGCTTGCTAAATCAGTCAAGTGAAAAAAGGAGAAGAAATATGCAATTACACTGTCTTGTACAATTATCTACATAATTACCTTAATCAGTGCTCTTGTTTTCTTAATGTAATTTTGATTTCATACTTGGTCTCACTTGCTTTTAGTCTGAAGAACATCTTTTAGTATTTTCTTATGGCAAGTCTGCTAGAAGGAAATTATCTTAGTGTTTATCTTAGAATACATTTATTTTTATTTCAGAGACATTTTTCCAAACATGATATTTTATTATTGACAACTTTTCCCCTCCCTAGCATTTCAAATTTGTTATTCCACTTCCTTCTGGCATTGATTTTCTTGTTCTGATGGGAATTCCACTGTTATCCTTATTGAGGGGAACTTGTATATGATGAGTCATTTCTCCACACTACTTTTACAATGTGTTTTGGTCTTTATTCGACATTTTGATGATAAAGTGTGTGGATCATCTTGTGTTTACCCTATTTGGATTTTGTTGTGTTCCAGGATGTGTATATTACTTTTTTCAGGTTTTATATGAACTGATCTATTTTAGCTTAAAATAATAGTAAAATAATTTTCAACCACCAAGCTATTAGAGGGGCAAAATGAAATATATAAAATTCTTGATTAGTTTTTTAAATGACAAGAATGAAGATAATACAAGTAGGGCAAGAGGGAAGCCAATGGTAAGATGATAAAAATAAACCCAAATACATATCAAAATATATTTAATATAAATAGATAAATTATCTAGTTAAAAGACAAACATTGCTAGACTGGATCGAAAGAAATAAAACAACATAAAACTAAACAAAGCACTTTCTGCTTTCCATTGGGAAAGAATGAACATGAACTGTTGGAAAAGATAGACCAAATATTAACCAAAAGAAAGTTGGCTTATTTATACTAATACTGTATATCAGACAGAGTACCCTCTAAATTATGATACATTACTACAGGCAAAGAATCATTTCATAATGTCAATAGGGTCAATCTCCAGGAAGGTATAACAACATAAACATTTATGTACCTAATAATATAGCTTCAAAATATGCAAAATGAAAAGCTCCTGCAAGGTTCCCCAGGGAAGTTATCACAAAGTTACCTCATTGCTGATGAGCAGGTGCGGTACTGTTGAGCAGATGGAAAAGGGGCAAGTGCTTTGTCACAAAAAGGAGCTGGATTAGGGCCAGATAGCTCAATAGATATAAGCTGATACTGTTTTTGATTAAAAAAAAAAGTTAAGTGGAAGGACTGGTGTCTGTTAAAAATTGAATGTTCAGTGTGGATAAACAGAGTGTCCTGATAAAATATCCAACTTCACAAATGATGCAGATTTCTTCTGGGTGGCAAAATGCATGCAATTCTGTGAGGCAATTCTGCTGTAAGCCAATTAAAAGATGGCAGGGGAGCCTTGGTTACATTTTTGCATTAAGGAAATAAGTAATCCTAACTCTACGTATTCAAAGATAACTATGAGCAATCAGTAACAAAACAATAAAGAGCCATTGTGTATTATTCCCACAGACATTGGCTTGATCTGCTGCCACAACTGAAAAAGCCAAAAACATCTGGCCAAGCACCATAATGAAGTCAATTTTAGAAACAAAGTGAGAAATATAAGCTTGTATAAAACCATGATACAGCTGAATGCTAAGTTCTGCATATGCTTTCCATCACCATACATCCAGGGACAAAGAAGACAAAGAAGACCCAAGGACAAAGAGCTGTAACAATTTAGGGAATATTATAAAAGACTTTACTTAAAAACAATTGGACTCTTTAGTCTGCACAGGTTAAAAGAATAGGGTAGAATCTGTAAAACCATGGAGGTTATAATCAGGAAAAATCCAGACTCCATTCAATCCTGGTACATGGAGTAGTTTCCTGTGGCTGCCAAATTACCACAAAATTAGTGGCTTAACCACAATAAAAACATATTGTCTTTGAGTTCCGTAGGAGAGGAGCATGGGTCTCATGAGGCTAAAATCAAGGTATCAGCAGGGCTGGTTCCTTCTGAAGGCTCAGAAGAGCATTTTTTCCTGAATTTTTTAGTTTCCAGAGGCTGCCTCTGCACCTTGGCTCATGGCCCCGTGGCCATCTTTGGCTGGCAGCAGCAGGTTGAGATCTCACATGGTCTCACCCTCACCTCTCCTACCTCTCTCTTCTACTTTTGATTACACTGGGCCAGCAGAGATAATCCAGGACATTCTCCTCAGTTTAAGGTTGGCTGATCAGAGACCTTAATTGTATCTGCAACCTTAATTCTCTTTGGCATAAAATATGACTATGCACACCTTCGTAGGATTAGCATGTGGATATCTTTGTTGGCGGGGATTATCCTGCTCATCACAATATACAAAAGCAGTGAGTAACAATACCCTGAGGTCTGAAAGTAGCAGTGTGGTGTTTTGTTTTTTAGGACAAATAAAGGAGGTACAATTTTTTCAGCAGGTGATACTGGCTGAAAATATACTTAGCTTAAAAACATCACGGATGATAAATGCTTGACAGACCAGCAAAGGATGCCAGAGATTCTGGGGATGCATTCTTAAACTTTTATGCTTTCTTTTTCTCATTTACAAGAATCATATAAATATTTAAATAGAAATAAGAAAAATGGTGGGAAGAGTCAAGATGGCTGACTAGGTGCAGCCAGGAAGAGCTTATTCCATGGAGAGACCAGACCATCAAGAAGACTGCCACACTCTGAGTAGATCTTTGGGAGGAAGGCATTGAGAGTGGACAGAGGGAGGACACAGCCTCTGGGCTGAATGGGAAGGAAACTGCAAACTTTGCGTGGGGCTGCAAAGCACCAGGACTAGTTCCTGGCCCTAAGCAGCTCCTGGGGAAGGGGCAAGTTAAATAGGCATCAAGTGGTCCACTCCTGCCACAGACCTCCAGAAGCCTACCTACAGGAGAACCCATGACCTACATGGACGTTAGAGCTGGCAAGGAGAGCTGCTTGGAGAGTTGCTAGGAACAGCACTTCCGCCTGTATGAAGCCCAGAGGATTTGGCACGGGAACATCTGCAGTGGAGCAAGCCCAGGGGTACGCATCCTGGAAGGCTCACTGTGCCTGTCTAGCTGGCTTGGGTCTTTGTCGATTGTCAGACCTGGACAGAATATCTTTCTAGTGGGACAGGGCCAGTCTGATCTGAGCACCCCTCTGCCTGCCAGCCTCTCCAGGGTCCCTGCGTATCTGCACCTGCATTTAGCACAGCCTGAGATGCCCAATCCATGCACTTCCCACTGGCTACTGCCATTGCTCCTTTACTAGCAGACCCCACTTAACAATCAGAGAACTTCTACAAACACGCCACTGCCAGCATGCAGCAACCTGCAGCCCTCCCCACTGCTTTGTCAGGGCACACTCACCCACAGCCTCCCCCCAACTGCTTTGCTGAAGTGCTCACGCATGGACCACACCATTCCACAGCCACCAGTGTGAGCACATGGACCACACAGCACCACAGCTCTGCTCTGCTTTTGAGATGCAAAAATCATACAAAAGATCAACAAATCCAAAGGTTGTTTTTTTGAAAGATAAATAAGATTGATTGACTGCTGGCTAGACTAATGAAGAAAAAAGAGAGACACTCCAAACAAACGCAATCAGAAATGACAAAGCAGACATTACCACCAACCCCACAGAAATACCAAAGACGCTCAGAAACTATTCTGAACACCTCTATGCACACAAATCTGAAAACCTAGAAGAATTAAATAAATTCCTAGAAACATACAACCTTCCAAGATTGAACCAAGAAGAAATTAAAGCCCTGAACAGATCAATAATGAATTCTAAAATTGAATCAGCACTTTGGGAGGCCAAGGAGGGTGGATCACTTGAGGTCAGGAGTTCGAGAACAACCTAGCCAACATGGTAAAACCCCGTCTCTACCAAAAATACAAAAATTAGCTGGGCATGGTGGCATGCACCTGTAGTCCCAGTTACTTGGGAGGCTGAGGCAGGAAAACTGCTTAAACTTGGGAGGCGGAGGTTGCAGTGAGCTAGTGAGCTGAGATTGTGCCACTGCACTCCAGCCTGGGTGACAGAGTGAGACTCTGTCTCAAAAAAATAAAAATAAAAATAAAAATATAAAAAAAGAAAAAGAGAAAAAGAGTAAAATTGAATCAGTAATAAAAAAAATCTACCAACCAGAGAAAGCCCTGGACCGGATGGATTCGTAGCTGAATTCTACCAGATGTATAAAGAAGAGCTGGTAGCAATCCTACTGAAAGTATTCTGAAGAATTGAGGAGGAGGGATTCCTCCTCCCTAGCTCATTCTATGACGCCAACATCATTCTGATACCAAAACCTGGCAAAGGCACAACAAAAAAGAAAACTTCAGGCCAATATCCCTGATGAACAGAGGTGCAAAAATCCTCAAAACATACTAGCAAACAAAATCCAGCAGCACATCAAAAAGCTAATCCACCACGATCAAGTAGGCTTTATTCCTGGTATGCAAGGTTAGTTCAACATACACAGATCAATCAATAAATGTGATCAATCACATAAACAGAACTAAAAACAAAAGCCTCATGATCATCTCAGTAGATGCAGAAAAGGCTTTCAATTAAATTCAACATCCTTCGTGTTAAAAACCCTCAACAAACTAGGTATTGAAGGAACATATCTCAAAATAGTAATAAGAGCCATCTATGACAAACCCATGGCCAACATCACACTGAATTGGCAAAAGATGGAAGTATTCTCCTAGAGCCAGAACAGGACAAGGATGCCCACTTGCATCACTGCTATTCAACGTGGTACTGGAAGTCCTCGCCATTGTAATCAGGCAAGAGAAAAAAAAACAAAAGGCATCCAAATAGGAGGAGAGGGAGTCAAACTGTCTCTCTTCACAGATGATATGATTCTATACCTAGAAAACCCCATAGTCTCTGCCCAAAGAATCATGGATATGATAAACAACTTCAGCAAAGTTTTAGGATATAAAATCAATGTACAAAAATCAGTAGCATTTCTATATATGAATAATGTCCAAGCTGAGAGCCAAATCAAGAATACAATCCCAGTCACAATAGCCCCCAAAGGAATAAAACACCTAGGATTACAGCTAACCAGGGAGGTGAAAGAGAATTGAATGCAAACACTGCAAAGAAATCAGCAATGACACAAACAAATGGAAAAACATTCCATGGCTCATGGACTGGAAGAATTAATATTGTTAAAATGGTCATATAGCCCAAAGCAATTTACAGATTCAATGCTAGTTCTATCAACTACTGATGACATTTTTTACAGAATTAGAAAAAAACTATCCTAAAATTCACATGGAACCAAAATGAGCCCAAATAACCAAAAAAATCCTAAGCAAGAAGAACAAAGCTAGAGGTGTCACACTACCTGACTTCAAATTATACTACAAGGCTACAGTAACTGAAACAGCATGGTAGTGGTACAAAAACAGACGCATAGAGCAATGCATCAGGTTATATAACCCAGAAATAAAGCTGCACATCCACAACGATCTGATCTTTGACAAAGCTGATAAAAAAAAAAAAAAGTAATGGAGAAAGGCCTCCTTATTCAGTAAAAGGTGCTGAGATAACTGGTTAGCCACATGCTGAAGATTAAAACTGGACTCCTTCCTTACACCATATACAAAAATCAACTCAAGATGCATTAAAGACTTAAATGTAAAATCTAAAATGATAAAAACCCTAGAAGAAAACTTAGGAGATACTGTTCTGGGCTTAGACCCTGGCAAAGCTTTCAAGACAAAGACTCAAACATCAATTGCAACAAAACCAAAAACTGACAAGTGGGACCTAAATAAACTAAGGAGCTTCTGCACAGGAAAAGAAACTATCAACAGAATAAACAGAGAATCTGCAGAATGGGAGAAAATATTTTCAAACTGTGCATCCGACACAGATCTAATACCCAGAATCTGTAAGAAACGTAAATCAACAAGCCCAAAACAAACGGCCCCACTAAAAAATGGGCAAAGGACATGAACAGATAATTCTCAAAAGAAAACATACATATGGCCAACAGGCATATGAAAAAATGCTCAACATTAGTAATCATTAGAGAATTGCAAATCAAAACCACAATAAGATACCATCTCACACCTGTCAGAATGGCTATTATTAAAAGTCAAAAAATAACAGATGCTAGTGAGGTTGTGGAGAAATGGAGACACTTATACACTTCTGGTAGGAATGTAAATTAGTTCAGCCACTGTGGGAAGCAGTTTGGAGATGTCTCAAAGAACTTAAAACAGAACTACCATTTAACCCAGCAATCTCATTAGTGGATATATACCCAAAGGAATAGAAATCATTCCACCATAAACACATATGCACACACACATTCATTGCAGCATGGTTCACAATAGTAACAACATGGAATCAACCTGCATGCCCATCAGTGGTGGAGGGGATAAAGAAAATGTGCTACAGTGCACCATGGAATACTATGCAGCCATGAAAAGAATGAAATCATGTCCTTTGCAGCAACATGAATGGACGTGAAGGCCATTATCCTAAGTGAATTAACAGAGGAACAGAAAACCAAATACTGCATGTTCTCACTTATAAGTGGGAGCTAAACATTGGGTACACATGGACACAGAGAGGGGAACAATAGACACTGGGGCCTACTGGAGGGTGGAGGAGGGGAGGGTGAGGATCAAAAACTATCAGGTACTATGCATATTACCTGGGTGATGAAATAACCCATACACCAAACCCCTGTGTCACACAATTTACCCAGGTAACAAACATACACATGTACCCCCTGAACCTAAAACAAAAATTGAAAAGAAAAATAAGAAAAGGAAAACATTCCACTATGAATACTTACTTCAGCTTTAATGTTGCTTTGAATCTTTTCCATATACAAACATTTTTTTTTTTGAGACAGCCTTACTCTGTCCTCCAGGCTGGAATGCAGTGGCACGATTTCGGCTCACTGCAACCTCCGCCTCCTGGGTTCAAGCGATTCTCCTACCTCAGCCTCCTGAGTACCTGGGACTACAGGTGTGCACCACCATGCACAGCTAATTTTTGTATTTTTTTTTTTAGTAGAGATGGGGTTTCACTGTAGCAGGACAAGCCACAGACAAAACTCCTCAGAAACTGAGTTAAAGAAGGAAGGGGTTTATTCGGCTGGGGGCATCGGCAAGAATCCTGTCTCAAGAGCCAAGCTCCTCGAGTGAGCAATTCCTGTCCTTTTTAAGAGCTCACAACTCTAAGGGGGGGTGCACGTGAGTGAGTCGTGATCGATTGAGCAAGCAGGGGGTACGTGACTGGGGGCTGCATGCACCGGTAATTAGATCGGAACAAAACAGGATAGGGATTTTCACAGTGCTTTTCTATACAATGTCTGTAATCTATAGATAACATAACCGATTAGGTCAGGGGTCGATCTTTAACTACTAGGCCTAGGGTGTGGCGCCGGGCTGTCTGCTGGTGGATTTCATTTCTGCCTTTTAGTTTTTCCTTTTTCTTTCTTTGGAGGCAGAAATTGGGCATAAGACAATATGAGGGGTGGTGTCCTCCTTTATCACCATGTTGGCCAGGATGGTCTCAATGTCTTCACCTCATGATCTGCCCACCTTGGCCTCCCAAAGTGCTAGGATTATAGGCGTGAGCCACTGCAACCAGCCTACAAACATCTTTTTTTTTTTTTTTTTTTTTGAGACGGAGTCTCGCTCTGTCGCCCAGGCTGGAGTGCAGTGGCGCGATCTCGGCTCACTGCAAGCTCCGCCTCCCGGGTTCACGCCATTCTCCTGCCTCAGCCTCCGGAGTAGCTGGGACTACAGGCGCCCGCCACCACGCCCGGCTAATTTTTTGTATTTTTAGTAGAGACGGGGTTTCACCATGGTCTCGATCTCCTGACCTCGTGATCCGCCCACCTCGGCCTCCGAAAGTGCTGGGATTACAGGCGTGAGCCACCGCGCCCAGCCCAAACATCATTTTTATATCTATACACAGAATAAATACATGCTCACCTCCTTTTTCTCCTCATGTATGAAACAAGCATTTTCTGTTACTCCCAAAGTGTTGTGATTAAATTTTTAAGTGTGTGCCGGCTGTTAGCTGCAGGGACGATGTGAGCAGAGAGTGAAGCCATGGCCTGAAGTGTCCACAGGTGTGTGCACAAAGCCCTGCGGTGTGCATGGGATGGGGTCTGGAAGGGCGTGGGGCAGGGACAATGCTGGGCTGGCCTGGGCCATCAAGTCCTGGCAGGGAACTGCGAGGTCTCTGAGAACTGTAAAGGCCAGCGTGGTCTGGCAGGTTGTCAGGAGGGTAAGTGGGTCAAAGGAGGAGGACAGAACATATGGCATTTGGCTGTGTGTGAGTCAGATCTAGAAATAACATGTAGACTCTGTTATGTGGGCCTCTATTGGACCCTTGTCCCAGGTCCAGCATGTACCAGGTCAGCCCTCAGAAGGAAGGGCCCTGCTGTGGGAGGAGTGCAGGGGAAGGGGGCCGCGCTCCGCTCCTGCGCAGAGCCCTGGGGTGGCCTAAGCCCCAAGGAGAAGGCACATGGTGTGACTGTGAGCACTCAGGACTGAAAGTCCAAGGCCCAGAAGCAGTTGTTTTCCCCAAAGCTTGGGATGGATGGGAAGCAGCAGCGGAGCCTTGTATCTGGCAGGTACATCCCGGAAGGCAGTTTGGAGACCAGATGATGTGGAGGATGCGAGGGCCATCCTGGATGCCTCAGCTCTGCAAATACCCTGAATAGACATGACTTGGAGGTGTGGGATTCTGTCTCGGCCCTCCCAGCAGGAAAGGGACTCGGAAGAGAAGCAATCTTGATTCACAATAGCCATGTCCTTTTTCTTGTATATCTGGTTTGTGAACTGAGGCTCGTATCCACTGAGGCTCTTGTTCCCTCCCTTCCCCCAGCTGGTTCGTGACCTTAGCTCTTTGACCCCTTGGCTTAGGGAGGCCTGGGGTTGGCCTGAGCAATGAAACCCCTTGTTAGAGTTGGCCCAGGGAGCCGTCACGGCCATCACCCTCACTGTGGGTTCGTTCGGACTCCACCCCGTTGCTTCCCAAGGTGGAATGCAGGTGCCTTTCAGTGACGGTTAAAGCACAGCAAAGTGGCAGAAATTTTAGGTGAGAGGGAAAGGTGAGGCCAAGGAAGGGAAAGAGAGGATGGGGGTGTGGCGTTGGCCCCCCAGGACTCACAACATGATGAAGCTTCCAGATGTAGCACATAAAAATATAGGGCGCCCAGTTAAATCTGAAGTTCAGATAAAGAATGAACATTTTTTAGTATAAGTCAGTCCAAATATTTGCATGGGATATACACTGAAAAATTATTTATTAGGTACCTAAAGTTCAGATTTCACTGGGTGCCCTGTGTTTTATCTGGTGACCCTACACAATCAAGTCCTCTCCACTTCCTTAGAGAAGGGCCAGGAACCAAGCTCTCAGAACCTCCTGGCCAGACACCAGAGTGTCACCAAAGGGCCCCTGAGGGGCTCTGCAGCAACACGGGGCATTTTATTCCTGCAGAGGGTGAAACAAAATGGTGTTTTATATTTTTAAAAATATGGTCATATTTTGGATGAATATATGAAATTGAAGTAAAATTTAAAATATCAAGCAATTTATACAATAGTTTTATCACACTCCTCACCTATATCCCAGGCATCTGTAGTTCTCTTCTTTGGGAAATAGCTGAGATTCTCAGTTGAAACACTTGGGGTGGCCACTAGAGGGAGGCTTGCAGACGTCACAATTCACAGCTTCCCCACCATGAAAAAGTTTTTCAGGGTAGTACAAGGAATTCACATGCTACTATTTTGTTGTCCTTTCTTTTCTGATAAATGTTATTGTCTTTCTCCTCCTTGGTGACTTTCTTCTCCCCCTCCTTCCCCTTCAGCTACTCTGAATTCTGTGTCCTTTTTTTAACCCATACAAATTTCCCTGCTGTGTAGCTACTTAGGGCCCCACTCTGCGACCCTCTGGCCTAGCAGTGGGTTGCTTGCTCCATAATGACAAGGGCTGCCATTCTGTGAGCTTTCGCTGTGTGTCAGGCACGCGGCTATCAGCTTGGCGTGTGGTATCCATCAAGAAACAGTACCTGGGCCAAGTGTTTACCCCACAGGGCATTTAAGGCAGGGGACTGGCTAGTGGGGGTGGCATGGCTGTGAGCCAAACCCAGGGACTCAGAGGAGCAGCAAGCTGCCACACCTCAGCTGGAGGGACAGAGGGTGGAGGTGGGGTGGGGCCAGGTCACTGGATGGAGGCTGCTTCCTGCACTGCTGAAGATGCTGTGTAGGGCAGAAAAAGGGTGGTAGGGAAACATCCCGGCCTCCTGCCAGGGCCTTCAGGAGCAGCTGATGTAGGAAAGGCAGCCTCACCCCCTTGCCATTCAGAACAGAACAGGGGAGACAAGAAAGGGCATGAGGACACGGTGCCCTGGAGCCAGCACACGTTCCTCATCTCTTTTAAGTGTGCTCATTTTACAGCCAGGGAATCTGAGGTTCAGAGAGGTTAAGTGGCTGAACTGCAGTTGCCCAGCTTGTCAGAAGCAGAGCTAGGATTTGAACCAAGAAGACTGCCTGCAGAATCCATGCTCTTGAGGACTGCCATATAACAGAAGAGGCAGTTCCGGTATGGCCAAGTTCACTTTTGCCCTCAGCCTTTGCAGACATCACTAATCAATCAGAGCCTGGGTCCTAGTGAGCCTTGAGGCAGTTTTGCAATATGGATGGTGTCATCCTGGCAGACATGACTCACCAAAAGTGTTCATCCCAAACAGAATCGACGGTGTCAGGCAAGATTCACATGCAAGAAATAGAAACCATGTCCCAATTCTGCACAGAATGGGAGTTACTACAGGGGCTTAGGTGCTCACAGAACTACTGGAAGGGCTAGAGGAGGAGACTCTATGAGGACAGCTCAGAAGTTGTCCCCCAGGCCGAAATTGTCCCATCTCTGCCTCAAGCAAGAAAAGGCAGTGCCAGGAGGTTCCCTCTGGCATCGTTTACCTCTAGCACCTGTGCTGCAGTCCAGGGACAGGAACCACCACAGCTGCCACTCAGCACTTGTCCATCAGAGACCCCAGGATGCTGTGGGGATGCCAGCATCTCCAGCAGCAGCTACAGGCGGTAGAAGACAGAAAGTGGAAGAGAGGTTCTGGGGCTCAGGCAGGTGGGAACAAGGAGTTACTACTTAATGATGAGGGGCTGATGAAAAAGTTCTGGAGGTGGATGGTGGGGATGGTTGCACAAGACTGCAAATGTACTTAATGCCACTGCATTGTACTCTTAAAATGGCTAAAATAGCACATTTTATGTTGTATATATTTTACCACAAAAAATTTCAGAAAAGAAAGAAAAAAAATCTAAAAACATAACCACCTCACACCTATTAGGATGGCTATCATAAAAACAAGACAGAACAAAATAAGTACTGGTGAGGACATGGAGTGCACTGTTGGTGGGAACGTAAAATGGTGCTGTCGCTATGAAAAACGGCGCATCCTCAAAATAACCAGAAATAGAGTTACCACAGGCTCCAGCAATTCTGCCTCTGGGTACATACCTGAAAGAACCGAAGGCAGAGACTCCAACAGATATTTGTACATGCGTGTTCATAGCAGCGTTATTCACAATAGCCCAAAGGTGGAGGCAGCCCAAGAGTCTATGGATGGATAGACAGAGAAAATGTGGCCTGTACACACAACAGAATACTATTCAGCTTTAAAACGGAAGGGCATTGTGACACAGGCTACACCGTGGGTGAAGCTTGAGGACATTACGCTAAGTAAAATAAGCCAGACGCGAAAGGACAAATCCTGTATGATTCCACTCATAAGAAGTCCCTTGCATAGTCAAATTCTCATAGAGACAGAAAGTTCCAGGGTGGTTGCCAGGGGCTGGGAGGAGGGAGAATGATGGATAGAGTTTCTGTTTTGCAAGATGAAAACAGTTCTGGAAATGATGGTGGTGATGGTTGCATGATGTAAATATTCTTACCACTGCTGAAGTATATTCCTAAAAATGGTTAAGATGGTAAATTTTATGTGTATTTCACCACACTTTTTAAAAGAAAGTAAACCAGAAGAAGATGAACAGGAGGAGGAGAGATGAAGGAGGAGGCGAAGGAGGGGGAAACCCAGGGTGGGACAGACGTAAAAAGCAGATGAATGGGACAGGGTGCTGACCACCCCCATGCCAAGGGAAGCCCCCATCTTGGCTCCCCCATCATGGGAAGCCCCCATCAATATTGCCATCAATATTGATGGCAGCATCAATATTGTGACCCAACCTCAGGGCTCACTGGGACCCAGGCTCTGGTTGATTAGCGAAGTCTGCAAAGGCTGAGGACGAAGGTGAATTGGCCATGCAGAAGCTGCCCCTTCTGTTACATGGCTGCTCTCAAGAGCATGGATCCTGCAGGTCCAGGAGGCCCTGGAATGAAAGAGAGCATTTGTGAAGAAAAGGAACGAAAGAAATCAGGTTTTTTAAATGTTAAAGCTGTTAGGAAAAACTGTGGAAGACTTACTGGGAATGATTTCAGTGGAGAACTAGGGCTCCAGTCCCGCATCTGGGTTATCTGATTCTGTGGGGTTTCTGTGCCTTTCACTATCTCTGAGCTGTTTTGCAGCTCTGTACATTGTAGAAATAGATGGAGTGCAAATTATCCCGGGTTCATAGAAAGGTGGATGAGTCTTGGCTGGTGGAGGTACGATGGGCCCCTCTCCAGAAGCCCATTTTGCAGCTTCACTGAGCGAATTCATGTCAGCATTCCTGACTGGCTGCCCTTTGGATTCTCCTTTGAACTGGTTTTTAACACCTTACTGGATTCTTCATTAGTGAGTGAGTACAGAAAAACCAAATCTTTGACACATGATCATTTTATATATGTTTGAAAGTCATCATTTTACCTTTAAAAAAAAATCACATTAGCAGAATCATAAAGGATGGAGAATAGAATAGACCGGAAGATTCACACACATGCTGAGATCCACCAAGCTCTTCCGAACCTGGGAGGACTTCACCCCACTCAGATGGCGACCCCAGGAGTGATGTGGGGGAGGCAGGGTTTCAGCCTCTGTCTTCACAAATAATTTGATGAAAAATGACAGGTTCACACGATGACCCATCTGCAGACCTGAGAGGGAGCTGATCTGCCCATTGAGAAGATGGTTGGAGTCAGAGCGTGCTTGAGTTCCCTGGTCTCAGGAAGCTGGAGAGCTGGGCTGGGCCCGGCAGAGACTGCCATGGGCTGGGGCCAGAAGGGCTTATGGTACCAAGAGACAATGCGGACGCCTCCTTCCCTCTGTCCCCTGCCCAGGCCCACAGCTCTGGACTTTGACCACCACTTAGATGAAGAGGATGAGTCCAAGGGACACCCCGGGCATGGGGGGAAAGCAGCGTTCGCCCCCAGGCCAAGGGCAGAGCCGGTCTTCCCTGCCTGCGCTGATGTAGTGTGTGGAATCACGGCCTCTTACCACAGCCATGGAGAGAAAAGGGTGGACAGGGAGGGGGATGCAGTGAGACACAGAGAATATAGAGCATGATCAGACATGCCAGAGAGACAGAGACAGACAGAGAGACAGAGACAGACAGAGGGAGACAGAGAGAGACAGAGGGTGACAGACAGAGAGACAGAGACAGAGGGAGACAGACGGAGAGAGAGACAGACAGGGAGACAGAGACAGATGGAAGGAGACAGACAGAGACAGAAAGAGAGACTGAGAGACAGACAGAGACAGACAGAGAGGCTGACACAGAGACAAAGACAGAGAGATAGACAGAGATGCTGAGATAGACAGAGAGACAGAGACAGACAGAGACAGAGGGACAGAGACAGACAGAGACAGACAGAGACAGGCTAAGAGAGACAGAGACAGGCTGAGACAGACAGAGAGACAGAGACAGACAGACAGAGACAGAGAGATAGACACAGGCAGACAGAGAGAGAGAGACAAACAGAGAGGCTGAGACAGAGACAGAGACAGACGGAGAGAGGCTGAGACAGACAGGGACAGAAAGACAGAGACAGAGAGACAGATAGGCCGAGATAGACAGAGAGACAGAGACAGAGAGGCTGAGACAGATAGACAGAGACAGAGAGACAGAGGCAGCCAGAGAGGCTGAGACAGACAGAGACAGACAGAAACAGAGACAGACAGATAAGTAACAAAGTCTGCAAAGATGCAGACAGAGACATGCAGAGGGACAAATATACAGAGATAGAGACATTCAGAGGGACTGAGACATAGGGACAGAGAGATATAGAACAAAATCCAGAGAGGCACAGACATTCAGAGAGACAGAGACACAGGGACAGACACATATGGAACAAAATCCAGAGAGACAGAGACATGCAGAGAAAGAGCTGGAATCACAGAGACAGAGACATATGGAACAAAGTCCAAAGAAAGACAGTCAGAGAGAGAGCCAGAGGCATTCAGAGGGACAGAGACACAGAGACAGAGAGATATGGAGCAAAGTCCAGAGAGACAGAGACATAGAGAGAGGTAGACACAGAAGCAGTGAGATATGGAACAAAGTCCAGGGAGAGACACACAAACAGAGACAGAGATATATGGAACAAAGTCTAGAGAGATGCAGAGATCTTCAGAGAGAGAGGGGGGAGAGACACACAGATACTTAAGAGAGAGACAAAGCAAGAGGCAGAGACTTAGAGACAGAGAGATGGACAAAGAGAGGCAACAAATGAGAGAAACCTGCTCGCCCAACAGGGGCCACCTGTTACGTGATTGTCCAAGTCCCATGCCATGGCTCCGGGCCAGGATGGTGACTGATGGAGCCTCCCGCCCTCCTCATGGGCATCATCCCCCCGTAGGGCCTGTGTGAGGTTGGTGCCAGGCTGTGTGGCACATGTGCAGGCTGGAGGGGGGCTCTGAATGACTAAGACCTTCCCTTGGCGATTTGCTGTTAGCCATTCACTTACATCCAGGGAGACTTGATCACCCAAACCAGGATACTTTAGAGAAGGAAAGGAGTGTGGTTAATAGTCATCCCTGGACAGCAAAGCATGCAAAGGGGCTGTCCCAGCGAACTGGGATGTGCAGTCCCAGGGCTGACGACTGTCCCTGTTCCAAAGTGGGTCCCATCACAGGAGTCCAAGCACAGGGGGGCCCTGGCTTAGTGGGCTGCCATCGATCACGCTGGCCATGCTGACCACCCCTGAGGGACAGAGCTGCTTGGGAGGGGAAGTGATAATTTTTAACCTGGGTTGTTTAAATATGAATACAAAGAGGGCAGAGTGCAACACTCTCATTACCTTAAAAGATGAAACAAGAACTTTAAGAAATTCCATCTTTGTTTCCCACTGCTTCAAGCTGCCCTGTGGTCCACCCGAGGGCAGTCTCTTCCGTCTTCCTCCTGAGTCTAGGAGCCCCTGGCAGAGACATCTCGAACTCTTGTAACTTTTCTGGCAACCACAGGCGGACACCTGATCAACGCCATGAGCCACATATTCCATTTAAAGAGCAACATAAATTGTAGAAGAGAACAATGATTCCCTGTTGTATTGCTGTCAGCGTCAGAGGTGAGCGTGATGAGGTCTTTGCCACCATCGGTGGACTCTGTCCCCCCTCCCTGCTGCACCCCAGCACTGATCGTCCTAGGCCCTCAACACGCATTCATCAGATCCACTTCACTCAGCCTTTTGTCTCCTGGCTACCATGGAACTGACACAAGACTGATGTCGTATTTTAGGTCAGGGGTCAGAACTGTGACCTGTGGGCCAAGTCCAGTCACCTGTCTTATAAAGTTTTATTGGAACACAGCCACGCCCTTTGTTTACGTATTATCTGGGGCTGCTTTGGCACTGTAGGGGCAGCGGCCTCGTGGCCTGCAAAGCTTGAAATGTTTGCTATGTGGCCTTTACAGGACAAGTTTGCCACCCACCCATGAACCAGATGCTAATGAACAGCATCCTCCCCCTGCCTGGACGAGGAGCTGGTGCGACTCTGACCACTGCGAGCGCCCCCTGGCCAGACTCGCCAATCCATCGCCCTTTCTCCATCCTCCCCAGGGCAGTGTGGCTCCTTGATGGGAATCTGCCTAGGGGGACGGACCCACTTGCTATGGGGACTCATTCCTCAGCTCTGATCTTTTGTGACAGGTCTCAGGCTGGTGTCAGCGACGGAGACCCACTGCGGAAACACCCTGGGCTGGGCTCAGGGGCGATGTGCAGCAGGTACTCTGTAAACCATGTGTGTTTCTGGCCCTGGGGACATGGGTCCCGGGCACCCTCTCCTGGCCATGCAGAAAGGGTCCTGGCCCAGAAGGAGGCCCAGCAGCTCTGAGGATCCAAGCCCCAGATTTCTCGCCCAGCCCCTCAGGCAGGTATCCCCTGTCTGCAGGGCCTCTGAGCCCTAACTGCTCTCACTCTGCCTGGGCCGGGGGTCCCAGCCCTCATCACTGGCTCAACTCTCCAGGGTCTCTGCTTCTCTGCCATCCCTTCCCCACAGCTTTCCCTTCCCAATTTCATCTCTGCGCCCTGCTTCTTTGGATTAATGGCTCCCTGGGGCCACTTGGCTGAAATTCATTTGACAAACAGAGTTGAGTGCGTGCTGTGTGCCAGGTGCCCTGCTGGGCTCGGGGGCTCAGTGGGGATGAGATGCAGCCACTGTCCTCCTGGAAATCCGAGTCCACTGCAGAGGCAGGTGAGCCAGTGGCTGCAGTGCAGCGTGTGTGTGAGAGAGTGTGTATGAGTGTGAGTGAGTGAGTGTGCGTATGCATGTGAGTGTGTGACTGTGTGTCTGAGAGTGTGAGTGTGTGTGTGTATGAGTGTGAGACTACATGTGTGAGAGTGTGTGAGCATGTGTGTGTATGTACAGTGTGCATGTGAGTGTAGGTGTGACTGTGCATGTGTGAGTGTGTGCATGTGAGTGTGAGAGAGTGTGTGTGTGTGTAGAGTGGGGGTGGGGCTGAAAGCTCCAGAACGAGAGGACCCAGGGAAGGGGAGGAGGGATACGGCCTCTGTGGCGAAGGCGCAGAACACCCGAAGCTGGGCAGGTGGGTGGGGCCTGCCGTGGCTCCTCACTGAGTTTTTGGAGTCTCTCTGCCTCATGCCTGTTGCCTCGGCCTCTGCTGTGACTTTGAGCTCTATGGGGGCTCAGCCCCCACCTGAAGTGCCTTGCCAGTCCTTGCTGCCCAGGCATCCCGGAGGAACTGCTGTGGACCCTGCTCTGTGCCCAGGTGGAGGAGGGTCAGGGGAGTCAGGGCCCACTGGGGTAAATCTTCATCCAACAGGAGACGGGAGGATGCAGCCTCCCATCAAATCCTCCTCCTTTTCCGCCTCCAGATGGGCCATCCTCAGGGAGTCGCTATACACAGGGTGGCTCATGTCTCAGTTTGCCTGGGACAATCCCCAGGTTATACCTGTCACCTTGGTGTCATTAACAGCGAGTGTCCCAGATGATGAGATGAAGGATGTGTTCACTCTGCACCTTCATGTGTGCCCCTGACATCCAGCAACCGGTTTGCCATGAAGTGGTGTCTGCCTCTTCCCTCCCTTATTCTGGCTCCTGGCCCACACTCCCTAACCCCAGAGGGTCACCTGTGCCTGGGCTTCAGGCTCTGTTTCTCGGGAACTGAGGCCGGAGCCTTTGAAGGTCTGAGGAACGGGAGTGTCACAAGCACGTCTGGGTTCTAGGGACAGACCAGTTTCAACTCACAGAAGGACACCCACAGGGAGCTGTGATGCAGAAATCAAGGGACAATAATTGGCCCAGACTGCTGGGGAGGGGCTTTCTGAGGAGTGGACATGTAGGGAGGTTTGGGGGAAGAATCGGCAGGGGAGGGGGCCATGGGCAGTCCAGGCATGGGGTGGCACAGGCAGAGGGTCTCCGGTAGAAACGGCTGAATTCCAAGATTTGGGGAAATCCCAGAAAGAATTCCTGTTCTTCTCAGCCCAAATCCTGTAGAGCCTCCTTGTCAGTGGCAGATAAAGTGGGGAAGCAAATCCAAGGAAAGGCGTCCAGGTAAAACAGGGGAAGAAAGGCTGTGAGAAGCACTTCATTACCTGGACCATTTCATCCACCCGCACTTTGCCATGAAAGACTCCATCCATGGGGCGGGGAAGCACCCTCCGATCACTGCAGCTGCAGTGGGGAGAGCAAGAGGGACACACGCTGAGGGAGAAACTGGAACAGAAACAGGGAGAGGAGAGAACAGAGAGAGTCAGAAACAGAAACCAAAGCTGATGTAAACACAAAGGCAGCAGGAGAGAGGGAGTGGGGAGAGAGAGAGAGAGAGAATGGATGGACAGAGGGATGAATGGATGGATGGATGGATGAATGGATGGATGGATGGAGGATAGATAGATCAGGGATGAATGGATGATGGATTGAAGATGGATGGATGAGTAGATGGGTGGGTAAGTGGATGGATGGATGGATGATGAATAGAGTATGGATAGATCAAGGATGAATGGGTGATGGTTGGATGGAAGATGGATGGAAGGATGCTGGATGGATGGATAATGGATGGGAAATAGACGATGGATGGATGATGGGCAGATTCCAGCGAGCACCCTTATCTTGCTGTATCAGTTGTAAGGGACCTGGTTGTTCACAGCATTGGCTTCTGGGGCCCCATGACCTCCTATTTCTTTCCCTACCCCATTCCTGCCTCCTTCTCACACAAGTTGTAAGGCGTAGAGCCTATTCCCAAACCAAACACTGCAGCTTTCTTAACTCAGTGTTCTTCCTGTAAGATGTTTTTTTTTCCCCCTCAACTGCCAGGGTTGCTGGCTGGGGTGGGGAGGGTTGACAGATTACTTCTAAGCATTTAGCACATGGTAGACCCTCAACCAGGTGGCTGTATTGATGATTTTTTTAAATTGAGATATAATTTACATAGTCTAAATTCACCATTTTAAAGCATACAATTCAGTGGTTTTTAGTATATTCACAAGGCTGTGTAACTATCATACTATCTGATTCCACAGCATTTTCACCACCCCATAAAGAAAACCATTAAGCAGTCACTCCCCATCCTGCCCTTTCCCAGCCCTTGGCGCAACCATTAAGCTACTTTATGTTTCTTTGGATTGGCCCTTTCTGCACATTTCATGTAAGTGGAGTCATTCACAAGTAGACTTTTATGATTTTTTTTTCACTTAGCACAATCTTCCCAAGGTTTATCTGTGTTGTAGTGTGGATCAGTACATCATTCCTTTGTATTGTCAATAATATTCCATCGTATGGGTATACATCCGGCCCTCCAAATTCGTGGATTCCACATCCGTGGATTCAACCAACTGCAGATTGAAAATGTTTTTGAAAGAAATGGATGGAGTATCTGTACTGAACATGTACAGACTCTTTTTTCTTGTCATTATTTTATAAACAATACAGCATAATGACTATTTACACTGTAACAGGTATTATAAGTAATCTAGAGATGATTTAAAGCAAGCTTGTCCAAAGGGCAGCCCGTGGGCCGCATGTGACCCAGGACAGCTTTGAATGCAGCCCAACACAAATTCATAAACTTCCCTAAAACATTATGAGAGTTTTTTTTTTTTTCAATTTCTTTTTAGCTCCTCAGCTATCGTTAGTGTATTTTGTGTGTGGCCCAAGACAATTCTTCTTCCAGTGTGGTCCAGGGAAGCCAAAAGATTGGATATCCCTGATTTAATGAATACAAGAGGATGTATGTAGCCTATAAGCAAGTAGTACACTATTTCATATAAAGAAATTGAGCATCTGTGGATTTTGGTGTCCCTGGGTGTTCTGTAATCAACCCCCCGTGGATACTGAGGGACTAGGGTACTACCCCTGACTTTTTCATCAGCTGACGGATATTTGAGTTGCTTCCACTTTTTGACTATTATGGTGAATGCTGCTATGAACAGCCATGTACTTGCTTTTCTGGGGAAAAATGTTTCCAGTTCTCTTGAGTACATACCTGGCAGTGGAATTGCTCGGTCATATGGCGACTTGATGTTTAGCTTTTCGAGGAATTGCTACTGTTTCCCAAGGCAGCTGCACCATTTTACATGCTGACGATTTGTTTTTAACAATTTGTGGATAGTCTCACAATGTGTCAAAGACGGTTCAAAGCAGCGTAGACGCACACCTGAATTCAGCAGGGGACTGTCAGAGAAATGAGAGGCATCGGGGCAAGGACGGGGAATTGGGACAGGAGCAGGGAGGGGGGAGAGCAGAGTCCTGCCCGGCACAGGCCACAGCTCTTTACAGGAGGCTCTGAGCCGTGCTGCAGGTGGGTACCCTGCGGTGCTCGGAAGTGGCCCTTGAAACCCCTGGGTACACACCACGCATCTTCGAGAGCGTTGATTTTTACTTAAATATTTGGTGAGAAAGTGATGTGTATGAAAAGAATATAGACACATGTTGACTAGAATGAAAAACTGGGTGAATTTTAGAAAGCTCAAAGAGATCCAGCACCTGCATCCCTCCGCTGCAGGCTCTTTTCACCACAGCCCCAACATCAGATAGCCCCTAGCAGAGGCACCTCCCGCCCACCAGAATTGGGGAGAGTTGGGCAGGCTCGCCTGCACCCGTCCTAGTGGCCACTAGAGGGCGTCTGGATCCTCCCTGGGTTGCAGATTCCAGGAAATAAATACCCAAGGTTTCTGCCCGTTTCTCCCCAGTCCTGCCGGCAGAGCTGATGCAGAAACCCACCCCTGGCTTCCCAGGGGGAAGTGGACCGCTCAGACTCCTAACCTCAGTCAGCACGCTGACGAAGCAGAGAGCGGTTGAGAATCCTACAGCTGGAGGCAGAGCCCAGCAGAGGGTCTGGCCTTGCAAGGCGTCTCCCACAGCCCGGGGGGCCTTGGACCTGTGTCCCCTCCTACAAGATGCTAAGAAGCCCAGGGTTAGGGGTCCCTGAGGCAGAGTGGAAACGCTGCCAGGACAAGCCCAGCCCACAGCCCACAGCGCCTGCCCCAGAAAGAACAGCCGTCGCTCCTGGATATCTGCCACGTGACTCAAAGAGGATTTAAGGCAGTTTAGAGCGATTCACAAAATTCAGCAGCAGCTGCGACCTCGGGGACCCAGAGAGACGGGGATGATGCAAGGAGAAAGGAACAAGAGCAGGGACGCGGGATGGAGCCTGGGATGAGGGGAAGCAGGCTGCTCATGGAGAACTCTTCTGGGGTCAGGCCCAGTTCTGGGCGTCTTGTGTCCTGGAGCCCCCGGGGTGCAGCCCAGGGGCTGCTAGAGGGGCTGAGTGTCTTCTCCTCTAGGATCAGTGCTCCTGGAAGATTTGGAGGGAAAATTTGTGTGTGTGGAGAGAATGCAAACGTGTCATGGATTTTTATGATAAAAGGAGAGACTGTACTGCACTGTACTGGAATGATGATGATGAAGAAGATGGGATCATTCCAGTCACTCTGAGTAACTTACAGTGGCTTTTTTTTAAAGGAAGATTTCTTTCCTTTATCTTTTTTTTTTTTTAAATTATGTGTTTATGATTTTTAGTGATGGGGTTTTGCTCTGTTGCCCAGGCTGGAGTGCAGTGGCACGTCATGGCTCACTGCAGCTTCAAACTCCTGGGCTGAAGCGATCCTCCCGAGTCGCTGGGACCACAGGCTTGCGCCACCAAACCCAACTACTTTTTAAATTTTTTGTAGAGATGAGGTCTCGCTATGTTGCCCAGGCTGGTCTTGAACTCCCGGCTTCAAGTGACTTGAAGCTTGAAGCCTCCTGGGCAGCTGAGGTTATAGGCATAAGCCACCCTTTCCTTTTTTTTTTTTTTTAAAAAAAAATAATTATTTGAGGTGATATTTGTGTAACACCAAATTAGCCCTTTTAAAGTGAACAATTCAGTGGCATTTAGGACATTCACAATGCTGTGCGCCCACTACTTCTACCTGTTCCAAACCATTTTCATCGTCTCATGGTAAAACCTCATCTTCGTGGTGCCTTTTAGATCTTTCTTTATTAGTTATTTATTGAGCATCTACCGTGAACCAAAGTCTGTGTGGTACTGGGGATTTTGAACGGTGATTACACACAGTCTCTGCCCTCAGTGATAGCCAGCCTTTACCCCAACGTGTTCTTTAAGTGTTCTAGCTCTTAGGAGCAGAGTCCTCATTTCCTCCCAGACAGCAGAAAGATTGGTAACTATGTAGCACACATACCCCACTCTGCTGGCCCTTGCCCTTATCAGACATTGCCAATCAATTGCAGCACTCTTACTGATCCTTGAGGCAGCCTAGTGACCCTGTGGAGCTCAGGTGCACTGCCAACCAACACTGAGAAAGAAAGCTTTGGGCCATTCCGAGCTGTGATGTTGTACACACAGAGGTCTGTATCATATATAGATACACTGGGTTCCATGAACTCAAGTCTTACTTGTCCACAAATTGCAGGGCAACCGGGTTTTATAGGCTTACAGGAAATCACCCCTAGTCCTCACTCCATGCCTGCAGGGAAAAAGTTGTGAAGTTATCCCAGCTGGTTCCTGCAGGTCATAAGGATGCTGAAGGAACTCCCAGCATAGACAGAGACAGTGAACTTGGAAAGTCACTGCTGTTGGGTTGGTGTGTGTATCCAGACAGGTCACTCACAGCCATGACCTGCTACGGGATTTGCCAGGGGTCTAATGCAAATGAAAGTACAGTTCCCTTATTCAAAAATTATGAAGAGCTGCAAGGTGGTGGCGGTAGAGCAGGAAGCCAAGCCTGGGCCCTTCTGAGCCTGGGGCCCTGTGCCTGCCCAGGCGGCTCTCATCGCAGTCATTCTGGCCATTTCCCCCCACTCGGGCTCTGCATGAGGAGCTGGCCTGGCCTGGAAGTGCAGTGTCGTGGAGAGCCTGGTGTGTGCTCTGCCCCAAGCTCTCCCCCTCTCTAGGCGGCTGCGCCACAGCAGCTTTTGGAGAACCTCCTCTCCCCAGGCCTCAGCAGAGGAGGTTCAGGTGAGCTGATCCTACCCCACTTCCATCCTCCTCCGTGCCACCAGCCTGGCTAACCTGTAGCTCCCATCCCTTAGTGATAACGACCAGTTCAGAGTTGGGGAGAGATGCTATGAGGAGGTCCAAGCACACTTGGCTTGGGGCTTTCTCTGAAGCTCCAAGGAAGGAGGTGGTCCCTTGAAGCTTTGGTAGTGGAACTCTTGGATTCAGCCACGTCTGTCACCACCCCTCCTCCTGGTCTCTCTGGTGGCCAAGGGGTGCCTTTTCTGCTCCAGCCAGAAGGACTTGGATTTCAGCCCATTGGAACTGAAAGAGTCCCTGGAGTGAGTGGCGCTCAAACGTGGGGCTAGGTGGCTTAGCCAAGTGGATGCCCCACTGCACATGGCAGCAGGAAAGACCAATACCCCTTGTCCCTCATGGCCCTTGCTGTGTCCTAGACTTCAGCCCTACAGCCGAGGGGGAACCTCTCAGCAGGGCTCCTGCTGGCCTGTGTTCCCACGGCCCAGACCAACTCATGGACATTCAGGACACCCTGGAGGGTCCTCACGAAGAAGGGATGTTACTCACAGGGCTGGCCCTGAGGGTCCTGCTGGGCTCAAGGGAGCAGCTGATGGGGTGGCCTTCAGCCCTCCTGGATGCCTTGCAGGGGCTGGGCCTGGCCAGCCTGTCCTCTGCCCTAGAAGCACCCAGGGGTGATGTGGCTCTGGTGACGCGCACAGGTCCTGGAGTCCACTTACGAGGCCTGGAGCTTGGCTTGTCCTAATATTGGCAGCAGGGCCTCAGGGAGCCTCTGAGAGCTTCAGTTTTCTTAGGGATAATGAATAATGCTGTCTTTAGATTTTTGTGAAGATGAACTGGGATAAAGCAGATGGAGTGTTTAGCGCAGGGCCTGGCGCGTCGGAAGTGTTCGATGAGGATGAATGATTAGCCTTCATCTTCCACTCTGCATCCTCTTCTGAAGAAACCTGCTCAGAGTTCAAAAGGCCCAGGGACTCCAACCCAGGCCACACCTAAGGAGGCCAACAGTGTCTGCTGGCCTCAGACGGGGTTAGTGAGCATCTTTAGTAGTGTGTACTTGAGAGGGCTGTGTAGACCTGCCATGTGAAGCCCCATTCTGTAGGTCACCAATAGATCCATGCGCAAACAGATCAGGGGCCACGAAGGCTCTGGCCTGTGGACAGGCGGCAGGGCCGGCAGAAAGAGAGAGACCTTTCCTAGCACGCCTTGGATTTGTCTTCATGCTAACATTTCTGTCTCCTAACTCTTCCCTTCAGTGACCTCTTCCCCACCAAGGCTCGGGAGAAAAGGAAATGGTAAGGAGGGTGGGACTGAAAATTCCAGTCCTCCATAGGGCTGCCTTCAGGCACAGCTGGAACCAGCTGCTCACACGGACAATGCCAGCAACCCCTGATACCTCCCTGTCCAGGCTCCTCCCTCTTCTGTGTTGTTTTGATTCTGAGCCATGTAACAGCCCTGGACGTTCAGACTGTCCTTCTCAGGACTAGTGGATAACATGGGCTTCTCCCTCCCAGTCCAGCAAAGTCCCAAATGTGTGCCTCTGTGAACCAACTTTTCTGGCCCAGTCTCTGAGGTCAGGTGGATGATCTATGCTGGTTGGTTGGACTAGGTCATGAGCCCTCCCTTGGAATTAGGGAGGGGCCCTGGGTCCACAGAATGGGGAAGGAGGCTTCCAGCAGGAAATGGAAATGCCATTCCCAGCAGGGGACAAAGCGTGCAAAACACACGGTCCCCGAGTGACCAGGACCAATGCCTGTCCTCTCAAATTCCAGCCCAGTGAGGGGCAGGGCAGATGAGTGGACAAATAATCTCAGTGGGATGCAGTGTATGCTCAACAGAGTGCACACAGTGCTGGGGCCTGCGGAAGGGAGAGCCAAAGGCCTGGGGAAGACAGGCAGGGAGACTGAAGGATTAAAGGCTTCAGAAAAGAGGCAAACACTTAAGCCAGGTCTTGAAGGTTGGGTAGAAGTTCACCAGGGCAAACCAATGAGCTGGGCACAGAGCAAGGAAGCGCCGCAACACTGGCCAGGTGTTGAATCCAGACGCTGCACCTTTCTCACTTTCTAGGCAGGTAACTTCACTTCTCTGAGCCTGAGTTTCCTCCTCTAGAAAGGAGGCCATGATGATAGTGTCTCTTTCGGGAGCTGATGGAGGAGCAAACAGGATGAAGTAGGGGGATTGGAGCAGTGGACTAAGTCCCAGCTTTCACGGAGCTTGCATTTTCTCATCCGTAAAGTGGGCACAGTAACAGCGCCCTCCTCCGTGAGTTTTCTAAAGGTTCAGGGAATGTATGCTGAGGGCAGTGCCGCCAGGTGCTGGCTGCTGACTGTTACCACCGTTAAGCAGTTCTGAAGATGAGGCTGAGAAGTCTGGGCAGGAGATGTGGGAAGCAGGCAGGCTGCCAGGGAGGAGGCAGGTGCCTGGGAGGCCTGGCTACATCCCAGTCCCAGCACTGCACTGGCAGCTGTGTGGCCCACTGATTGCACCTGCTGGGGGAGCTGCTGGGGGATGGAACGGGGGTTCCTAGTCCCTTAGCAGAGTGCACTTTGAAAGCCTTCGGTGGTGGAGGAGGGGAGTGGTGTTCCTTTGGGACTCTGAGGACCTGTGTGTCAGGAGGAGGGATACCTAGAACTCTGCTGGGGACCTGGCTGTGTGGGTGCTGATGGGGACCCTCAGTCCATCTCAGGCCAGGATCCTGCCTCAAGGGCAGGGCTGTGGCTGCAAAAACCCCAAAGTCAGTAGAGGCTGCTGAGGCCTCCAGAGAGTCACCCCAACCCCTTCACGCCCAGGTGCTGGTGGGTGGACGGGGCATTTTGTGAGAGGGCGCTGGGAGGGTCAGGGGACGGGGCCGGCACAGTTCTAGTTCTGGAGCTGGTTGGGGGTTACAAAGGTATCCCCCAAGCAGCACTCATTAAGCTAAATACGAATGTTTTGTTTCATAGCAAAAAAGGTAAATACATGGGGTTTATTCGAAAGGCAGCAGTGATTCCCACCGCCCTTACATTAAAGGCAGCCAAAGAGTCTCCAACTTAGGGAGCGCCAGGCCTGGCTCAGTCTCGGCCCATCCCACTTCAGCCCCAGCCCATTTTACACCCCAGACCACTGAGGCTCAGAGAGGCCAAGCGACTCGCCCGCCGCCCCACAGCGGCTCCAGCTCTGCTGCCCGTTTACAGCGCCGGGAACCGGCGGCTACACCTCCCGCCCGGCTGTCCCTTTAACGTTTCTAGGGCGTCCCTGGAAGGCCTGGGGCGCGGCGCTGAGGTCTCCGCTCCCGCTCCCCCGGGCCAGGCTGCAGCTCCGGGCGGGTCAAGGTCGCAGCGGCGCCCCTCGGAGCCCCCGCCCGGCGGAGGGGCCGGCCTCGCGTGGCGGCGCCGCCCCCGGCCCTGGTCCCGGTCCCGCCCCGCCGGCGCCTC
>NW_026652309.1:1871883-1945737 GCF_009828535.3 Hylobates moloch | reverse complement strand
CCTGGTCCCGGTCCCGCCCCGCCGGCGCCTCCCCGCGGCCCCGGCTGCGCTCCGCGGCCCTCCGGCGGGATGCGCGGCCGTGGCGGGGGGCGCGCCCGCTGTCCTGCGCCCCTGCGCTCGCTGCTGAGCGCCTTCGGGGCCCGGGACGCCGCCGCCGCCGCCCGAGGTCCTGCACAAGGTAAGCGCGCGCCGCGGGGAGGGGACGCGGGACGGGGGGCCCGGGGTCCCGGCCGGGCACGAGGCGCTGGGGGACGACTCCTCCTGGATCCCTTGCCCTTGGCCGTTGCGGGTGGCCAGGATGCCCGCTGCGCCCCCAGCCACAGAGGTGGGCGCCCCGGGTCTCAGTCTTACCGCCCCCCCCGCAGCAAAGTCACCAGAGTCTCTCCCTAAACAAGGGCAGTGCCGGCCAGGGTCAGAAGCGCTGGCGTGGGGGTCGGCAGTCTGGGGTTTGGAATTCCCCTCTGCCAGCTGCATGAGCCTTTTTGCATGGCATTTGACCTTGCTGCGCCTCAGTTTCTGCATCTGTAAAATGGGGGTGATCCAATACCTGTGTCTTGGGGGCGGCAGTTGGGATCATATGGACAGCGCTGGCCACCCAAGAGAGGGCTCTGCGCTTGTTCACTCTTCTTCCCCAGGGAGGGCCATTGGCCTCCACCCATGTGGGGCTGGCCCCTCGCCCCCTGCTGGCAGACACCTGGCCCTGGAGAGGGTCCAGCTGCAGTTCAAGGGATGGGATCTAGGAAGAGGGGCCTGAGGAATCCAGAAAATGGCCAGGGCCCCAGCTGGGCCAGGGAAGAGGAGTTGAGGATGGGGAGCGGCCTCAGGCCTCCTGGTGACAAGGCTAGTGTGTTGCCTGTGCTCAGTGGCCGTGGGTGCATGAGTACCAGGTGTCCAGCAGGCAGAACCCGGATGCGGTGGAGGAGAGCTAGGCCAGTGTTTCTGCACTGGCCCTTGGTGAGGATACCAGGCACACATATTACAGATTGTTCCAGGGGCCCCACCCAGGCCTGCCCCTTGCAATCTCCTGGGAGAATCTGTGTTTTTAACCAAAGCACCAGGAAACTCTGGGATCAGGCCATTCGGGAAATGCTCGTTTAGATCCATCAGTGGTTCTTTTCAGTGCCTCGAAACGGGTTGATCCTGCCTTCCCTTGAAGACATTTCTGGTTGTCACACCTGGGGGAACGCCACTGGCACCCAGTGGGCAGAAGCCAGGGACACTGCTAAGTGTCCGGCACTGCCAGGAGCCCTCCTTCCCCCCGAGGCGATAAATGGTGTAGTCCACAGGCTAGTGCTGGGGTTGGGAAACCCTGAGATACAGGGATACGTGGAGTCACAAAGTCGAGAAAGGGGGACATGGGGATTTGGGGGACACTTGAGGGCCCACTCTCTGCCAGGCCTTCTGTGGTGCCCTTGGAGGAGAAGCTCATGGCAGAAGCTTAGCCCAGGCACAGAGGATGGGCAGCTGAATCCACTCATCAGGAATATTGAGCACCTACTGAGCGCCAGTCCCTGTGCTGAGCTCCCAGAGTGCAGTTGGGAAAGACAGGGAGATGGGGCCCCTCTAGGGTGCCCCCCTCTAATGGGGCAGAAGCCCCTCCCCCACTGCCTGCACAGAGTAGGTGTCCACGAGTGTCAGTGTCCTCCCCCAAAGCACCCTTGTTTTTGGCAATGCATGAGTACTGAGCACAGTGAGGTGTATTCTGGGTTGAATTTTGGGAAAGGGCGTTCCCAGTCTTAACCTTCAGCAGCTTGGCAGTGTGTTTAGGGCCACCAGGAGCCCATGTTCTGCCTGCAGTGATTACGCAACTCCTCACCTGTTCCTTGTGCTCCTCAGTGGTTGGGCATTTTTAAAATAGTTCTGCAGCCTCTGTCTAGGCCTTGATGGATGGATGGCAGGGCTCAGCCACTGCTGACCCACTTTCCCCAAGGAGAAAGCAGAGTATTTTGTCAGTGGGTCAGCAAATGATTATTCATCATTGAAAATGCTTCAGGCGCTGATCTAGACGCTGGGATGCTGCGGGGAGCAGGGAGGCCCTGAGGTGAGAATTCACTTGATGGCACTGGGGAACAGGAGGGTAGTTGAGGCTGGAAGCCCATCAGCTAGGGGACTGGAGGGAGCTGAGTTTGGGGAGGTGGCCCATGGGCCTTGGCCTCCATCATAAGTCCCTAGGGGTTTTACATGTGCAACCCGAGGCCAATGGCAGGTTCTAGGCTGAGGAATTGCATGTCCCTCTGTGTCTGAGAGAAAGCTCCTCGTGGCCGCTGTGTGGCCGCAGGTTTATTTGGAGGTTATGGCAGCAGGGGAGTTGCCAGCTGCTTGGAGGACAGGAGGCTGATAGGCCCTGCTCATGACTTGGGTACCCTAAATCCAGGATGCCATGTAGGTTTGGGGTCTGAGCACTGGGTGGATGGTGGTGCTGTTTATGGGGGTGTGGAAGGCTTGGTGGGGGAGGAGGGAGACTGGTGGGAGGCTTCTGCAGTGCATTCCTTCACTTTCCATGGAGAGAGGAGGTTTGGGAGAGGAAGCGCGCATTCCGTGCTGACCATGGTGATTTGGAGGGGCTGTGTATACTGGGCCATCGCACGTCTGAGTCTGGAGCTTGGGGCGGTGGTTGGTCTGGAGGTTGCAATCTGAGATTCATCAGAATGGGGCTGGCACTTAAAGGAGGTCACTTGGGAGGGGGCTGAGGCAGAGAGTGTGGCTGGGTTTCTTGGTTTCAATGTTGCATTTCAATGTTGAGTCAGATAGGACCCCAGTGCAAATGCCAAGTTTTTGGTTTGGAGCAAGGGTCCGAGCACCCAAGGAAGAACCAGGCGGTGTGCCCACAACTCTTTGGGCACTCTGATGCCAGACCTCGAGAAGATCCCTTTGACTTCGTTCCTTTTGGAACCAGGAGGATCTGTCCAGCTGCCACCTGAAGCTCGGCTTCCCTGATTTGTGTGGCTACTTCCTGGAGATTGCTTGGGAATCTTAACTCTCACCCTTAAAGGGATAATGTGCTATTTCTGGGGCCAGGGCTGCATTAATTTAGGAACAAATTAACCACTCATTCTTCCAGACTTTGAAGTCTGATTTCGAAGCGCTGACTCGTAGTGGGTTATTTCTGCACTAAGTGAGTTTTTTTTTCCTATTAAATTTTTTTTTGAAGGGAAAGGCGTGATCCATGATATCATGACATGTCCCAGCTGATGCTCATTAAAAGTTGTGGCTTTAGGGGCTGCAAAAGACAGTTTGAAATTTAATGCCTTGTTTCCCTGGCTCAGCTCAGAGTCGGGGCTGGGCAAGGCTCCCTGAAGGCAATAACTCTGAAGACCCAGATTGGGTCTGGAGTTGCCCGATTCTTTTGAAATCTTAATGACAACCAGCTGGACTTAGCAGGCTTTTCTGGTAGCAAGTGACTGAAATGGACTAGACACACAGAAGCAAAAGGGCTGTCTGTTAATTCAGGAAACTGGGCGTCTGTAGCTCCAGCTAGCCTCTCCTTGTCTGTCCTGGACTCAGGCTGGGTCATATCGCTGGCCCTTGAACCACTTACTGGAGCGAGGGAGTGGGGAGGACTGGACGACCGAGACCTAGCTGTCTCCTCCAGTCCAGAAATGGAGCTGGCATCCCCGCCATAGCCAGCCTGAGACTTCCAGTAGGAAATCAGGAGGATCACAGAAGGAGATGGGTTCTGGGATCACAAACTCCCGCATGGCAGTGCAAGAACCCCACAGCTGTGCTCACCTGACCTGCAAAACCCGCCGTGCATTGCAAATCACCCTGCAGCCTTCAGTTTCCTTTCCTGTGACCAATGTGTGCTTAGAGGCAAAAGGCAGAGTCATGATGTCCCGGCAGCTCGAGAAGGCCCTGGGAGAGGTGTGACCTGGCTACACATCTTGTTTCTCTCCTTTCCCCGCAGGGTGCTCAGGGCACACCTGTGAGAGCCAAGCACCTCCCCACAGCCAGTGGCCCCTCAGGTCTGCTTCTCCTTCGCCTGCTCTGAGCCTCACATTTTCTCACCGCTTAGCCCAAATCCCCACGCAGCTGTCACCCCATTACTTTAAGGACTGCTGTCTGCTGGTGAACTTTGCTGATGACTAAGTTGATCGCTCCATTTTTGTTTGAAGGGAAAGGAGTGATCCCCAATCTTTAGAAATGGCCTAGGCTGGGCGCAGTGGCTCACGCCTGTAATCCCAACACTGTGGGAGGCTGAGGCTGGCAGATCATGAGGTCAGGAGATTGAGACCATCCTGGCTAACACAGTGAAATCCTGTCTCTACTAAAAGTGCAAAAAATTAGCTAGGCGTGGTGGCGGGCGCCTGTAGTCCCAGCTACTCGGGAGGCTGAGGCAGGAGAATGGCGTGAACCCAGTAGGTGGAGCTTGCAGTGAGCTGAGATTGCTCCACTGCACTCCAGCCTGGGTGACAGAGCGAGACTCCGTCTCAAAAAAAAAAAAAAAAAAACAAAAGCCTAGCCTGTAGTTGGGACTCCATAAATATTTTATGGGATGAACGGATAATGTGGTCTCCAGCTCAGGGGATAAGTTTTTCTGGAAAAAAATTACTCCCTCAAACACATACACGTATATATTTAATTACACTAGTATGTCATGAATACATCCTCCAAGTGAGAAATTGAAAACATTGCAAATAAGGCTCAAATCCCTCTGGAACATGAATCCTCCCCCCGCCCCCCACCCTTCGCCCTTCCCCAGGGAAGCCACTGTTACCATTCATGGCATTTCCCACCAAACTTTCTTGACATAAGCATGTGCTTTTTAAAGAAATGGCATCACACAGCACTTCTCGTTGTGAAGCTGTTTTCACTCTGCAGTGTGTCTTGGAGAGTTATCTGGCTTCGTAGGTTCTGTCTAATTGCTTTAGAATATTCCATGGCTGTTTTCACCTTTCTGCTACCGATGGCCATGGAGGTCCTACTCAGATCCTGTCACAGGCTGTGCTACAGGGGACATCCTGCATGCGGCGCTGGATGCATCTGTACAAGCGTTTCTCTATAAGGCACATCCTAAGAATGGAACTCCTGGGGCTTAGGATGAGTGCATTTTAAATGTAAGCTGCTATTGCCAGACTGTTTCCCATAGTGGCTGTGTCACTCCCAACAGCAGTGTCGGAGGTACCCGTTCCTCTCACCAGCACTTGATACATTCACATTCTGAAATTTTGCCCATCCTTCAGAGAAGTGAAAATCACATTGTTTAATTTGCATTGCCTTGATTGCTTGAGAGTTTTTCTTATGTGACTTGGCCATTTAGATTTCACTCTCTGAGTGTTGCCTCTTCATTTACTTTGCGCTCTTTTTCCAGGGGGTCGTTGGTGTGTTTCCGAGTGGTTTGTGAGCGCCATTAATCTGATCTGGAACCCAATCCTCCGCGGGCTGCAAATATTCGTGTTCTGTCTGTTGTGTGTCTTTTCACTTTGTTTATGGTGTTCTTGGTTGAATAGAAGCTTTTAGTTCTGATGTGGTAAAATGTATCCAGCTTTTTCTTTGTTTTTGCTTCTTGTGTCTTAAGAAACCCTTTTCTGCCTCGAGTTTCGAGTGAACAGCTTATCTCAGTGTAGCAGGGAGGGTCCTGGTTTTAGCTCTGAAAGTCCTGCACCCTGAGAAGTCCTCGGCCCGGGGCATACCAGGAAGGCTGCTCAGAAACACATCCCTCTGCGTTTCCTTTTGAGGCTTGTATAGCTTTTTCTTTGCATTTATTTTTCTAATCTACTATAACGTGTGTGAATGAACAGTATGAGGTAGAATACAGGGTTTTAATAGGGATTACAGGAGTCACTGGGTTTAACCCAGGGGTCTGTTGATTCTGGTGGGGATTCCTAGCCCTGAGGGAGCAGAGGGAGGAAAGGTGGTCTGGGGGTGGGGACAGATCCAGTCAATTTACTTTATCCCTAACTGCGAAGTGGACCATGGCTTCCAAACCAAAACTCAGAGCAGGTTTTGGGCAAAAATTGGTCTGATCTGGTGGCCTACATGGTTTTATTGATACGATTGACAATTGGCTGTACATTTCCCAAGCAGGGACCAGCTGTGTGGAGAAATTTGGATGCTCCTTCTGGTAGCCTGGCTGCTTTCCCAGGGCCGGCCCCAGGAGGGAGGCTCCCTGCGTGCCCGCCTCCACCAGCAGCCTCGGACTGACTCCTAACAAGCCCAGGGCGCTGGCTTTCCCGGAACCCTCCTCTGATTCGGGATTTCTACCAAACTTCGGTAGCGGTTTACTTTAAGGAAAACAACGATACACATCCCTTGCATAGGACTCCTAGCCTGGGCTGGGGCTGGCTGGGATGTGGGGATGGGAGGACCGGGGGTCTGGCCCTCTCTGGGCTGGCCCGGAGTTTGCGTTGTGGGCTTTGCATTGGGCAGGGGGAGTTGCCCTTTGGAAGCTGGTGACCTTGTGGCCTAGATTACCTGGAGCAATGTCGATTTTGCGTTATTACAGTATTTTCAGGAAAGCTACTTAGGTGCACCAGTCACCAGGGACGGTTCATGCGTGGACCTGTGGAAGGCCTTTCCTGGAGGGAATTCAGCAGCTCTTGGGCCTCACACTGCGAAGTGGGCCAGACCGGGGGGCTCTCTATGGAAGGTTCCTGTGCCAGGCATTTTAGTCGCAAACTGTGTGGGCCAAAGGAAACACAAGTGAGCTAGTGGGCAAGAAGGTGTCGTACTGGTGCCCGTGTGTGCAACGGGGCAGCCCTAACTCAGTGCCTCCGTGCCTCAGTGCCTCAGTGCCTTGGCTGGTGCCCTTAAGGACAAGTGTGTGTGAACGTGCATGAGAGTGTGAGGATGTACATGAGTGCGTGTGCCTGTGTGTGCCTGATTGTGTGTGTGTATGCATGTGTGAGGCTGTGCAAGAGTGTGTATGTGCCTGTGTGTGAATGACTGTGTGTGTGAGGGTGTGAAGCTGTGATGAGTGCACGTGCCTGTGTGTGCATGATTGTGTGTGTGTGTGTGAGGGTTGAGGCTGTGCAGGAGTGTGCATGCCTGTGTGTGTATGCATGTGTGTGAGGGTGTGAAGCTGTGCAGGAGTGTGTGTGAAGGTGTGCGTGAGTGTGTATATGAGCAAGTGTGTGCATGAGTATTACATGCATGAGTGTGTGCATGAGCAAGTGTGTGCATGAGTGTGCGCGTGCATGAGTGTATGTGTGCTTGTATCTATGAATGTAATCTCCCTCAACCTAGCGTGCCAGCCTCAGCACAGCCCTGCTCTGACCAGAGGCTTAGGAGGCCCTCCAGCTCCCAGCCCCTACCCCTCCGTCTAAGCCAGGCCTCTTACCTTCACTCCCCGGCCTTCACCCGTGCTGCTCCTCCTGCCAGAAGGCTCCTGGCCTCCTGTGGAGTGTACCCATCTGTCAAGGCCCAGCAGTGAGATCTCGTCTGTGAAGCCTCTCACCCCCTATTCTGGGGTGAGCTTTTCCCCCTGTAAACTCTTATCGTCCAAATCTCTCCTTCATATAAGGACCAGTCAGATTGGATTGCCCACCCCCCACCCCCTCAGCAGCCTCATTTTAATGTAATCACCCCTTTAAAAAACGCCTTCTCCAAATATTGCATTCTGAGACACTGGGGATCAAAACTTCAGCATATACATATTAGGGGGGAATACAGTTCAGCCCCTGACAGCTCGGCTGGGAATGTGAGCAGGGCCTCAGGTCCTTTCCACTCGGGCTATTGCATGCGCAGCTTGAGGTGCAGAAGTGAGCAACCCGAGAGAAACAGACTCAAGTTCTGTCACCGCTTATGATCTGGCTTTGGACATCGCAGTCCCGCTTCTGCCTTAGAATCGGTCTTCCCTGACTCGGGGTGAGGGTCGGCGTGAACCCACCTCTCAGCGGGAGGCTGCAAAGCCACACTGCGAGAAGAACATATGAGGTTGGAGGTGATGTGACCAAAAATGTCACTGCACTGGGAGGGACCCTCAGATGCTTGTGACTGGTTTCTGGCAGATTTCGCCCCAGGCACGTTTTTCTTTGCTGGGTGTGCTTTGCCTGCTGCTGCCATAAATCACAGTTGTGAGTACAGCTATAGCTGAGTCCTGTGAGTCCTCTAGTGAATCACTCAACCTGGGGGTGGTCATGGGGACCCCGGCACAATAATCACCCTGTTCACTCTCGTTAATGATCCATCTGCTCCACCAAAGGTAAACCCAGTGAGTGGCGCATTTTTGTGTGCAGGGCATGCACCCCATGCCTGGCACCTAGTGGGTGTGCTGTAAGCTCTGTGTCCAACGGAGAGCATGATGAGGAGGCGATGGTCGGGAGGTGGGGTTGGTGGCAGGGAGGCCTCCTCTCCTCACCCCCGTGCAGAGGCCCTTCCTTGCGGCTCACAGGAGTTTCTTCAAGTACTGTCGCTCTGACATTGAGCTTTTCATTTCTCCCTAAAGGAAAGCCATTTAGCAAAAAGAATCTCCTAATTTAGCAACATTATCTCTGTCAAGTTACAGGAAGTGGGCATGTGGCCTCTTTGCATGAGTCTCTCAGCGGTGGAAGCTGGCTCTTCCTCCTGAAAACATGTCGTATTTTTAGACTGTCTTGAATGATTTACACACCTTTTCTACAAGCAGACCTGGAGATGGGAATGCACAGGCCTGCCTGGACGTCTTCTCCAATACCCAACCTGTGTGTTTGTGCTGTCACCTGACAGGTGCCCTTGGTAGCCCTTCTCCATCCAAGCCTCCCTCCAGGTGGCCTGCCCTGGCCTGCTCTGTGGTCATTCTGCCTCGTGGAGGCCGGCACAGACTTCCTGCCCCCTGCACATTGCACATTTGGACCTAAGTTCATTGCCACTCCCCCAGAGGGCAAACACTAAAAATAGACTCTCTTCACTGGATGAGGTTTCTAATACAAGCTAAGGACTGCGTCTCTCCACTTACGAGTGTCCGAAACAGCTGTAAGAACTGCACATTCTCCATCTTCCATGACTAAATCCCCTTAACGACCCCAGTTCACTCTAGGACGCTCCTGCACTCGAGGCTTGGTGCATGTTCGATTTCTATTTTTATTTTAATGGCTTTGCTATCTGTGCCTTTTCCTATAATCCATGACAAATCATGATAAATTAACTCCATTATTTTTTTACTGTTTGGTTAAACATTGGGAGAATAAAAAATAAGGAGATATTCCTCTTATTTGTAGATTACTGTGATTTCCGACCTAGAGTATTGTGGTCACGGGTGAAAGTGCAGAATATTGAACACTGATCATTTGTGCTGTTTGCTTGGGAGTCACTACAGTGCGGGATTGGAGAGGAGCCACCCTGCAGTCACTGGACAGTGATAGCCACACCAGCCAGGGCCTGTCCTCAGTCCTGCTCACTCATCTACACATCTCTGTGGGAGATGGGCTCGACCTGGTGGGACCCCATTTGACAGGTGAGGAAAACCGAGGCTGATAGGGATGGAGTAATGTGCCCAAGGTCACAGCTGGTGAGCTGAATTTGAGCCTGGACAGTCTGCTGGATTCTTGGTCGTTCTGTGATCCTGGTTCTGGAAAGTGTCTGACAGCAGGTCAATGCTTGTCGTTACTGCCTGCTTTGGAAGCCCTTAAAAGATGCCCCAACTCTGGCTGTCCTTGTGGGGTGCCTGTCTTGGAAATGAGCAGGCTGCTGACTGAAAAGAGCCTTTCCCTGTAGGTGGGATATGATGCCCCACAGGTGGGACCCCGTATGCCCTACAGGTGGACACGGGTGGTTCTCTCCATCTGTCCTCATCTGTGGCTTCTTCCCTTTGTTAGAGTCTTGAGTTGATGTTGGATATGAGTGTACCTTTCTTCTGAGGATCGTCTAAGCAGGGTGGAGGAGATGCAGGTTGCACAGAGGTGGGAGAAGGACCCTTGGGGCCAGGAGGCAGATGTGGGGTGTCCCCAGCTCTGCCCCGGGTCCCAGTGTGACCCTGTACATGTTCACCCTTCTCTGAGCCTGGCTTTCCTCGTGGATGGAGTGTGATTCCAAAACCCAGTGTTCATGGCTGGTCAGGAGGATCACAGGAGAGATGTCTATTGCTGCCGGAACAATTTACCACCAACTCAGCGGCTAAAGCAGCACCAATTTGTCACCACACACAGCTTGTGGGGCATGGGTGCAGGTGGGCTTGCCTGCTTCCCTCTCTGGGTCTCTGCAGTGCTGTGCTCTTTGTCAGACGCTCTGGGAGAGAATTCACTTCCTGCTCGTTCTGGTGGTTGTCAGAATTCAGTTCCTTGAGGCTGTAGGACTGAGGTCCCTATTTTCTTGCTGGCTGTCAGCTGGAGCCGGGGCTGGAGCCGGGGCTGGGGCTGGGGCCCAGGTCATTTTGGTTCTCAGCTCTAGAGGCCACCGCCTTCCCTGGCTCATGTCTACCTTCAAGGCCAGCAAGGGTGGCTGAATCCTCTCAGCCTTCAAATCTCTCCTCCTTCCCTTCCACCCTGTCCACTCCTGCGTTCCCCTCTGCTTCCTAAGTGATTCCATGAGGCCCATCGGGTCCTCCAGGTTCATCTCCATATCTTCAGGTCTCCTGATTATAACCAAAGGCCTTCACATTGGTGCCTACATTGGTGCTTGATCAGGTCACCGGGGGTCAGGAGTCCTGAGGGAATGAATGGCTCTCAAATTCTGCTGTCCTTACTGTGGGTAAGTGGCTGAGGGCTGCTTGGAGGAACCTCATGGTGGCTGAGGGCTGCCTGGAGGAACCTCACAGTAAAACAAACATCCTCTCACTTAACCAGCACATAAACTCATATGTGAGACTCTGATTTGTAGCAGTCATAGTGCACAGGAAGTTTGTTCATTTATTACAGATTTAGCTGCAGGGTGCTTTTGATAAAAAGACTTGGTTGAATATAGTTAAAACAAATCTGGGATGTGCCCCCTTGCTCAGCATTTCCGTTGCCCCTGTCCCAGTCCAGGCTGCCCCATCTCTCCCTGTCCGATGCAGCAGCCCCGCCCCCCCTGGTCCCTGGGGCCATCTCTGCTGTCGTCCACTTTATCCTCTATCTGGCAGCCCCAGCACCCTTCCAGGAGAGGTCAGTCTGCTCTCAGCTCTTCCTGGCTGGAGACCCTCCCAGGTTTCCTGTCTCTCCCAAGATAAGATCCATGCTTCTACTCATGCTGGGTCAAGAGGCCCTTTGAGTCCTGAGGCCTGTCCCCATCCTCAGCCTCCCGCTATCTCCCCAGTACTGCCCCACCCCTCACCCCTGGCTGCTTCTCAGCCTCTCCAACTGCCCTGTGCTTGCTAGTCTTGCCCTACCACTCCCCACCCCCGCGGCCTGGCCCCCATGCCTGGCACAGGCCCTGTGCTCAGTGAATACTGGTTGAATGAGTGGGCACATGAATCAGCGAATGAGAGACTCAAATGATCAAATATAAAGCAGAGCCTGCGTCTCAGGGACACTCCTCCAGCCTGGCGAGTCTGCAGTCTTCAAGGCCCATTGCCGAATGAAGGGTCTATTTCCCATCTTTGCTGTGAGTCCCAGGTTTCCATGGGAGCAGAACCTACCCTGTTCTAATGTCTGCACCTTCACTCCCAGCTGCTGACGGCCCCCCAGGGCCCATCCCCAGGAACAGGGAGGCTCCTTTTATGCCACAAGGTATAGACTCACAGATTCCCCCAAGTAGCAATTGAAAAGAACCAGCAGGGTCCGTGACCCCAAACTGCAGGCTGAAGTACCAGGGTAATCTTTGTCACACCCCAAGTTGCGGGACAGCAGAGCCCTCTGCCAAATAGAGAAGTGAATGTTATTCCCCCGTGGGCTTTGGAAAATCCTTGCACTATTGTTAATATCTCAGGGCGAAGGCCGGTGAGGGCGCCAGAATTTAATTGCCTAAATAATTGCTTTCCCCAAATGCAAAATCCCGGCGGACCCACCAGCTTCAGTGCGCGCATCGGTTTTAATGAATGGTGGGCGCCGAGAGAGATCACAGCTTCTGTGCAAACACGGACGGCCGTCACTATTTATAGCTTTGTACAGGTTGATTCTTGGGATCATCATTGCTACGGCTGCAGAACGTAAGATCTATTTTTAAAGCACTACCTATAAGCCTAGTGCTATGGATTTTCGGTAATTTATAGCTCGGGCTACGAGACTGCTTTTGAATGGTTACTCTGTAAAGTACTTAATCTACAGTTGCTGCGATGGGGTGCTGGTGGCACGAATCTGTGCTGTGGTGAGTCCGTAAGCCCAGCTCCATGGACTCTGCTGGGAAAAGAAACAACTGTCTTAAGTATATAAATCCAGGAAACATAGGAAACGTCCACATTGAACTGGCAGAAGGAGAACATGTTTGGGTGACAAGGGGCATTATTTAAACATGAAAGATCTTCCTTTAAAAGTTAAAGAAAAGAAGTAAACACCTAATAGTGTATACAACAATGCTAATTCTAGAAGAGGGTTATAGATTTGCTCTTTTATTTATTATTAACATTCTAATTATGTAAGTGTTTCATGATCTCCTCCTTCTGGCAAAAATGAAAGCATTTTGAGTAGGGGCACAGGGAGCTCGGACAGTCGCCATCGTGGACTCTAGGCTCTTCTCTCCGCTTCTGTAGGCAGCTGTTTCACCATGGAGGACGGGGATGCCCAGAACATCCACCCTGTGCTTCCATAGTCATATGTATCTGTGGGAATATATGGTACTGGTGAGTGTGTGTGCACTCATGTGTGCATGTGTGTGCGTGAGTGTGTGTGCTCCATGAGTGATTATGGCATTGTTATGTTATTTACTAACCCAGGAAATAAGAGCTCCAATGATGTTAGACTACAAAGATCTTTTGCAGTACAAGGAAGCCGCTGAGTGCTATTCCCTAGTGTGGATATACCACAGGGCAGCCGTTCTGCTTTGAGGTATGTTTAGGTTGTTTCCACTTGATCGGCGTCATGCATACCTTCCTGTGTTTGGGGTTTCTCTGGAGTAGATGACAAGAACTGGATGAGCTGGGACAGGACATTTTCTATTTGGGCAGATGCAGCCAGTCATCCTGGTTGCTGGTTTCAGTCCCATCCAGCATCTGCAGTGCCTGTTTCACCACATCTTCACCAGCACTTGGTGTTAGACTTTCAACTTTGCCTGTTTGTTTGTTTATTCTTTCCTTCACTGGGGTCAGGGGGTAAAGCCTGGTGGTTAAGAAGGAGGCCTGAGGGGACAGATCCACGCCAGTCCTCCTGCTCCCTGGATCTGTGGCCTCGAGGAGCTCTGCTGGTTCCTGTCTTAGACTTTTTTGGCTGCAACAACAGAATATCTTAGATGGATAATTTAGAAACAGCAGAAATTTATTGCTCACTGTTCTGCAGGCTGCAAAGTCCAAGATCAAGGTGCCGGCAGATTTGCTGTCTGGTGAGTGCCAGTTGCTCAGAGGTGGTTCCTTGCTGCTACGTCCTCACAAGCGAATGGTGTACACAGGGCTCCCTGGACCCTCTTTTATAAGGCACTTATCACTGATGAGGGTGGGGCCCTCATGACCTAATGGTCGTCATCTCTGAGTGCTGTGCTGTCCTATGCAGGACCCGTGTCCCATAGGTGGCTATTGAAATTTATTTGAATGTTAAATGAACTAAAATGAGATGAAATTAAAAATTCAGGTCCTCTGCAGCATGCACCACATTTTAAGCACTCTCAACACTTGTGGCTTCCATGATGGACCGTGCCACGTATACCATCTTCATTCTCGTAGAACATTCTAGCGCATAGTGCAGCGCCAGGGATGAGGCAGCCTCCCCAGTAATTTGCACCAGCCCCAGCCTGCCCTTGACAGGGTTCTGGCCATTCCCATCCCTCGCATAGACACATCTCATCCTCTCCGAAGGCACCTGCTCCTCCCTCCAGGCTGAGCCATCAGAGTCCCATCAGAGTCCCTCCCACGGGGCCCCAGTGCTTCAGTTCCCCACTTCCGGTGGCTCCCGTCAGCGTCCACTTCCCAGGTCTCCACCCGGGCAAGGCTCCTCACTCATCTCCCAGCTCTGGTCTTGGCCTCCACATCTTCCTGAGTGACACCATGCGGGGAACTTGGTGGGTATTTTAGGGGACAGATGAGGAAGCTGAGGCCTCAGGAAGACAGCTGAAGTGTTTTTGGGTGAGGTGGACCAGGGACCACTTTGGGGCACCAGCAACTCCAGCTCCTCATCATGGGGACCAGGGCGAATTCCTTTCTTTAGGAGATTCTGCCTTCTTTTTCCCACAATGCAGTGCCACTGGGGGAGAGCTCATGGCTGATCTCACCCACTGAGACCCACTGAGATCCATTGAGACTCCATTTCTGCAAAGCTCTCCAGACCCTTCGCCCATGGCCTTGGGAGAACGGTGAATGTTAAAGGGCCGAGAGTGTCGCCGCAGAAGCCATGTGGCTCCCCGCAGCAGGGCCAAGGCCTCTGTTACTTTATTTTGTGTTGTTTTTCTATAAAGTGATAGATATATATGGTAAAAATATAAAGAATACAGTAGGACGTAAGGCAAAAATCAGCTTCTCTTGCCCCTCAACTCTCCAGATCTCTGGGTCTTCTCTGGCTGCTCCCAGAGAAGTGCCGTGGCTCTAAGAGGTCACCAGTGTTGCCTCTGAATCCTTCTGGAAAGTCTACACAAAACTTTTGTGCATGGCTTTTGAAATACACACACACACACACACACAACATTCCTATTCTGTGTATGCTTCCGCACACCTTGATATTTCTATTAACAGTGTATCACAGTAGTTGCTGTGTATGAGCCTACAAATGTCTTCCAAGAAGATCTCATCGCAGGACCTTTGTGTGTGCTGTTTCCCACGCCTGGCATGCTCTTTCCTTAGAGAGCCCTGTGCCTATGGCTGATTCCCTTATTCCACTCAGGCCTTTGCACCAGTATTTCTAAACCTTGACCCTTCTTTCTTTCTAAGACCAGTGTTAGGTTCACAGCAAAACTGAGAGGAAGGTACAGGGATATTCCATAGACCCCCATCCCAACATGCATAGCCCCACACATTATCAACGTCCCCCACCAGGGCAGTACATCTGTTACAACTGATGCACCCACATGGACGTAGGAAGATCACCCACAGTCCATGGTTTACATTAGGATGTATCATTGGTGATGTACATTCACTCATTCTTTAGAACAATTCATACATTTTTAAATTTTTTTAATTTTATTTATTTATTTTTAATTATACTTTAAGTTCTAGGGTACATGTGCACAACGTGCAGGTTTGTTACATATGTATACATGTGCCATGTTGGTGTGCTGCACCCATTAACTCATCATTTACATTAGGTATATCTCCTAATGCTATCCCTCCCCCTTCCCCCCACCCCACAACAGGCCCCAGTGTGTGATGTTCCCCTTCCTGTGTCCAAGTGTTCTCATTGTTCAATTCCCACCTATGACTGAGGACATGTGGTGTTTGGTTTTTTGTTCTTGTGATAGTTTGCTCAGAATGATGGTTTCCAGCTTCATCCATGTCCCTACAAAGAACATGAACACATCCTTTTTTATGGCTGCATAGTATTCCATGGTGTATATGTGCCACATTTTCTTAATCCAGTCTAGCATTGTTGGACATTTGGGTTGGTTCCAAGTCTTTGCTATTATGAATAGTGCTGCAATAAACATATGTGTGCATGTGCCTTTATAGCAGCATGATTTATAATCCTTTGGGTATATATGCAGTAATGGGATGGCTGGGTCAAATGGTATTTCTAGTTCTAGATCCTTGAGGAATCTCCACACTGTCTTCCACAATGGTTGAACTAGTTTACAGTCCCACCAACAGTGTAAAAGTGTTCCTGTTTCTCCACATCCTCTCCAGCACCTGTTGTTTCCTGACTTTTTAATGATTGCCATTCTAACTGGTGTGAGATGGTGTTTCATTGAGGTTTTGATTTGCATTTCTTTGGCCAGTGATGATGAACATTTTTTCATATGTCTGTTGGCTGCATAAATGCCTTCTTTTGAGAAGTGTCTGTTCATATCCTTTGCCCACTTTTTGATGGGGTTGGTTGTTTTTTTCTTGTAAATTTGTTTGAGTTCTTCATAGATTCTGGATATTAGCCCTTTGTCAGATGAGTAGGTTGCAAAAAGTTTCTCCCATTCTGTAGGTTGCCTGTTCACTCTGATGGTAGTTTTTTTCATTCATTTTTTTCCAAGACAAAATCATTCAATTTTCAGACAAGTTTATAATGACACCTACCCCTCCTTATAGTATCATAGAGATACTGCCCTAAAAATCCTCTGTGTGCTACCTATTCATTCCTCTCTTCCTTCTCTGCAACACCTGGCATCCACTCATCTTTTTATTGTCTCCATAATCTTGCCTTTTTCAAGAACAGCATAGAGTTGGAATCATACAGTGTGTGGTCTTTTCAGATCTGCTTCTTTCACTGAGCAATATGCATTTACATTCCCTCCATATCATTTCATGGCTTTATAGCTCATTTTTTTGTACTGAATAATATTCCAATGTTTGGATCTACCACAGTTTGTTTGTCTACTCACCTGCTGAAGGACTTCTTGGTTGCTTCCAAATTTTGACAATTATGAATAAAGTTGCTATAAAAATCCGTGTGCAGGTTTTTGTGTAGATATGAGTTTTCAACATCTTTGTATAAATACCAAGGAAGGCAATTTCTGGATCGTGTGGTAAGAGGAGTTTTAGTTTTGTAAGAAACCACCAAGCTGTCTTCTAAAGTAGCTGCACGATTTTGCATTCTCAGCAGCAGTGAATGTGAATGAGAGTTCCTGTTGCTCCACATTCTCACCAGCATTTGGTATTGTCAGTGTTCTGGACTTTGGCCATTCTGATGGGTGAGCAATGGTCTCTCACTGTGGTTTCAGTTTGCATTTCTCTAATGGCATAATGTTTGGAGCATCTTCTCATGTACTATTTAGCATCTGTAGGTTGTTTTGGTGAGGTGATCTATTCAGGCTTTTGGCCCATTTTTAAATCAAATTGTTCATTCTCTTACTGTTGAGTTTCAAGAGTTCTTTGTATATTTTGGATAACAGTTCTTTATTAGGTATGTGTTTTACAAATATTTTCTCCCAGTCTTCAGCTTCTCTTTTCAATCTCTTGACAGTGTCTGTACAAAGTAGACTTTTTTTATTTTAGTGAAGTCCAGTATATCAATTATTTCTTTCAAGGATGATGCCATCATATTGCATCTAAAAAGTCCTCACAAAACCTAAGGTTTTCTAGACTTTTCTCCTGTGTTATCTTCTAGGAGTTTTACAGTTTTATGTTTTACATTTAGTTCTATGATATATTTTGAATTAATTTTTGTGAAAGGTTTAAGGCTTGTGTCTAGATTCAGTTATTTTTCTGCATGTGGATATCCACTTGTTTGAGAACATTTGTTGAAAAGACTTCCTTTTCTCCATTATATTGTCTTGGATCCTTTGTCAAAAATCAGTTGACTATATTTATGTGGATCAATTCCTGAGCTCCCTATTCAATTCCACTGATTTATTTGTCTGTTTTTCTTCCAGTATCACACTGTCTTGATTAATGTAGCTTTATAGTAAGTCTTAAAGTTGGGAATGCCAGTCCTCCAACTTTGTTCTTCTCCTTCAACAGTGTGTTGGGTATTCTAGGCCTTTTGCCTCTCCATATAAATCTGAGATTCAGTTTGTGAATAGTCACAACTGATTTTGACTGAGATTGCATTGACTTTATGGATCCAATAGAGAAGAGCTGACATGACAATATTAAGCAGCCTTCCCATCCATGAACATGGATTCTCTCTCCATTTATTTGGTTCTTGGATTTCTTTCATCAGAGTTTTGTCATTTTCCTCAAATCTTATACATATTTTGTTAGATGTATACCCAGGTATTTTATTTTTGGGGGGTGACTTGCTCATTGCTGGTTTATAGAAAGAGATTAACTTCTGTATGTTATCCTTGTATCTTGCAACCTTGCTACAATAATTTATTAGTTTCAGGAGGCTTTTTGGTCGAGTTTTTTTTTTATTTTCTACATAGATTTTCATGTCATTTGTGAATGAAGACAGTTTTATTTCTTCCTTCCTAATCTAGGTACTTTTTATTTTTCCTTTTCCTGTCTTACGGCGTTAGTTGAACTTGAACAATGTTAAACAGACACACAATGTTGAAAATCTGTCTGAGTTTTGTCAGATTGTGTCTTTCAAGGAGTCAGTTCCTTTCATCTAGGCCATCAAATTTGTGGACATAGAATTGTTCAGAGTATTCTGTCATTATCCTTTTAATGTTCATGGGGTCTGCAATGTGTGTTCCCTCTTTCACTTCTGCTATTAGTAACTTGTGTCCTCTCACTTTCTTAGTTAAGCTGGCTACAGACTTAACAATTTTATTGATGTTTTGTCAAAGTACCAGGTTTTGGTTTCATTGATTTTATTGATTTTCTATTTTGAATTTCATTGATTTATGCTCTAATTTTTTATTAGTTTTGTATCTGCTTGCTTTGGATTTAATTTGCTCTTCTTTTTCTAGTTTACTAAGGTAGAACCTCAGATAACTGATTTTAGATCTTTCTTCTTTTCTAGGATATACATTCAGTGTTACAAATTTCACTCTAAACATTGTTCTCACTGCGCTCACAAATTTTCATAAGTTGTGTTTTATTTTTGTTCAGTCCAAAATATTTTTAAATTTCACTCGAGATTTCTTCTTTGACCTATGTGGCACATGAGGTGTGTTGTTCAATCTCCACGTTTTGAGATTTTCCAGTTATCTTTTTGTTATTAATTTCTAGTTTAATTTAACTGTGGCCTGAGAGCAGATGTTGTATAATTTCTTTTAAATTTGTTACTGTGCCGGGCATGGTGGCTCACACCTGTAATACCAGCACTTTGGGAGGCCGAGACAGGTGGATCACAAGGTCTGGAGTGCGAGACCAGCCTGTCCAATACGGTGAAACCCCATCTCTACTAAAAAATACAAAACTTAGCCCGGCATGGTGGCGCACGCCTGTAGTCCCAGCTAATCGGGTGGTTGAGGCAGGAGAATGGCTTGAACCTGGGAGGCGGAGGTTGCAGTGAGCCAAGATTATGCTACCACACTCCAGCCTCTCAAAATAAGAACAAAAATAATAAATAAATAAATACATTTGTTAATGTGAATTTTGTGTCCCAGAATGTGGTCTATCCTGGTGAATATTTCATGTGAGCTTGAGAAGAATGGGTATTCTTCTGTTGTTGGATGAAGTGGTTTATAGATGTCTGTTACATCCAGTTGATTGATGGTGCTGTTGAGTTCAACTCTGTCGTTACTGATTTTCTGCTTAATGGGTCTGTTCGTTTCTGATAGACGGGTGTTGCGGTCACCAACTTTAATCCTGGATTCATCTATTTTTTTCTTTGAAGTTCTGTCTATTTTTACCTCATGTATTTTGACGTCTGTTATTAGGTGCGTACATGTTAAGGATTGTTATGTCTTTTTGGAGAATTGACTCCTTTATCATTATGTAATGCCCTTTGTTGTCCCTGGTAGCTTCTCTTGCTCTGAAGTCTGCTCTGCCTTTCTTCTTTACTTTTATTTTTTACTCTTAACTGTAAGATACCTGTTAAAAAGTGCAGATACCGTAAACATTCATCTTGATGAATTTTCACCAAGTGAACACACCTCTGTAGGCAGAACGCAGTTCAAGAAGCAGAATATAACCTGGATCCCAAAGCCCCCTCGTGTCCCCTCTTAACAAAACCCCTCCTCCACGGGTAGCTATTCTCTGCAGTCTAACATCATCAAGTAGTGTTGTTTGGTTTTTATTTTTCTTTGTTGTCTTTTTTCAGACAGAGCTCACTCTGTTGCCCAGGCTGGAGTGCAGTGGCATGATCTTGGATCCCTGCAACCTCCACCTCCTAGATTCAAGCGATTCTCCTGGCTCAGTCTCCCAAGTAATTAGGACTACAGGCACACAGCACCATGCCTGGCTAATTTTTGTGTGTGTATATTTTTAGTAGGGACAGGGTTTCACCATGTTGACCAGGCTGGTCTTGAACTTCGGACCTCAAGAGATCTGTCCACCTTGGCCTCCCAAAGTGCTGGGTTATAGGCATGAGCCCCCATGCCCGGCCCTGGTACTGAACCTTCTGTAAATGGAATGAGATAGAACATAGTCTTCTTTAACAGAATATTGTGATACCTACCCGGGTTTTTGTCTGGTTAATTTCACTGTTGTATGGTATTTCATTTTGTGAATATAGCACAATTTAATGCCTGTTCAAATTCTTAGGTTAAAAACTTCAAAAACATCTTATTGTCTGACAATTATCTTTGATTTGGATGAGTTCTTCTGCGTGTAACACCTCTGGACATTGGCATACGTAGTTTGTGTGTCTGCTCAGCAAATTCCTCTGTGTCCTTCCAAGGTCTGCTCAGCAGGGCGGTGGTGTATTTTTGCATCTGTTTTGTGTACTGCTGGATCACCAGTGCCTGGTGCATAGCAGGTACTCAACAAGGCCATTTCCTGGAGCTTCCCTGAGCTTCCCAGCCTGGCCAGTGGCTCTGTACACTCCTACCTCTCCATGCTGTGATGGTGTTGGACACGGCTTACCCCTTCACCATGCAGACTGGGCCAAGCCATCCCATGCCTGACGGCACACAGGACAGGGCCTGGCATGGAGTCAGTGTTTGGTGCATGTTTGTTGAGCAAATGTCTGCTTTGTAAGCTGGGGTTGCTGGTAGAGATTTTGGTGGGTTGGGGAGGCCAGAGGAAGGAGCTGGAGCTGGTATTATGGAAGGAATGTAGGAGCCCTTTTCTGTCCTGTTGGTAACCCTTGTTAGATACCCTGTCTGAGCCTCAACTTCATTGTTTGTAAAAAGAGGATGATTATTCCAACCTCACAAGATTATAAATCAATGCATGCGAGGTCCTTGGTAAGCTCTAGGATCTACAAAAATGCTATCAGCATTAATCTTGTTACCTCCTCCTCTTCCTTTCATACTTCCTCCTCCTTTATCATCATCAAGTCAGTGATTTTTCGGGGGGCCCAACAAAAGCATGAAGTTCCTGCCTGTGTGAGTTGGGGTATATTTGATGCAATAACGGCCTGGGCTCTGGAGCTGAGGACATGGGATCCAGTCCTGGCTTTGCAGGTTTGTGACCTGGGGCAGGTACTTAAGAACTTTGCCTCTCGTTTTCCTCATTTGCTAAATGGGAAAATCACAGTTCTACCTGATTTGGGTAGTTTCAGCATTAGCCATGTCAATCATTGTAAAGTTTTTAGAACAATGGCTGGCAGGTGGTAAGAGCGAAGTGTTAAGTAAATGAAAACCCTACTATCAGAGGCCTATGCCAGCAGGATGTTTGGCCCCTTTACAAGAGATCAGGAGGGAGACAGGTGCAAGGTCTTTCTCTGCTGTTAGCGTTTCATCCTCATGTGTGTTGCTGCAGGGTCACAGGCTGGCTGCTGTAGTTCCAGGCCCCACAGGGCACTCCAGGGCAGGAAGCAGGAATGCAGTCAGGACTGCAAACTGCACCTGCAATGGTGACAAATGCTTTTTCTGTAAGTGGCTCTCTCTGTCTATCAGCAGTCGTTCCCAGAGGCCCCAGAAGCCTGTTCCTCTCCTTTCGTTAGCTAGAGTCGGAGCATGCAGTATCTGTCACTGTGTGGGGGGACCCAGGATGGAGGAAAAGTCACCTGGAGGTCTATAGCTTTGTGCTGACAACATACAAGATGGATCAGTGGCCCATGACACAAGAGTGCAGGGGCCAGTGGGGCTGCTTTCCACCCTCCCTGTCGAAAGCCTCCCTGCTTTGGGTTGTGTTTCTCTGCTCTGGGTTCTGTCTTCTATCTCTGCTGCCTCATAGGCCGCTCTCCCAGTCACCTGGATGTGCTGGGGGCACGGAAGGAGAATATCAAAGGGCAGATGGTCTCTCACAAGGAACTTTTTGTTCTGCTAATGGTGAAAGCATACTGAGGGCTTCTGTGTGCTACATCAAATGCCCAAACCCTGTAAGCTAGGTTCTCTTCTTCTCAAGTATACACCAAGGCTCAGCAGGGCCACACAGTCAGAAAATGTTGGGACCTGATCTTGTGCCTGGGTCTGTGGCTCCTGCCCTAGACAGCTTGAGTGGACTTGACCCCAAGGAAGGCTGGGCACATCTCCAGGAAGCCATGGGATGCTCACACCACATTTTTTCAGGGCGACTCTGGCTGCCAGTGCCCTTCAGGGCAGAGGCCGTGAATGGTGAAATCAGGGATTTGGTTCTAGAAGAGCTGGGTGTGTTGTTTTTAAAAAGCCTTGGTTGGCATTGCATTGAGCACCACTCTGGGTAGTCTATGGTCACAGCTGTAGGTAGAGAGTCCCTCAGGGATGTGGTCAAAGGTGCAGGAAGTGAAGTTCAAGGCTATGTCATCAAGCCAGGTCCAAGGACCAATCCCACCCGCCACTACTTCAGGTGTTGTTTTTCCAGGTGACCAGCAGAGGGCGCGGCTGCCCACCTGACGAACCTGGCCTCTGCCAGAGTGGTGGTTTTGCTTCATCTTTCCTTGGGTCCTGGAACTCCCACACTGGTGTTTTGCCTTCTTGTTTCTCTTTGGATGGTCCCCTATGAGTTTAGCCTGAGAGGGTGGCTTGAGCAGTTCTTCGTAAGCATTTGAAGTTTGCTGAATGAGTTATTTTTACATTAAGGGTGAACAAGAGTTCCCTGGAGTCCCAGAGAAGAACCCAGATTGTCCTGGGGGACTGAGGCAGCACAGACAGCGTGAGCCCCTCAGTCCCACAAAGCCTGGAGCCAACTTGGGCCATGGGGAGGCTGAGCCTTCACTCCTGGAGCAGGGCAGTTGCCCGGCTAGGCTCCGCCATGCACATTCATTCATTTATTCATCAACAGATATTTATGTACTGGGAGACTACGACCTCCTAGGCACATTCCGTGCCTGTGGAGCTGACATTGCCACCATCCAGGTTCTTGGCCCATCAGCTCTCCAGGGCCCTAGGAAAGCAGTTGGTAGCATAAGAAAACTGCAGAATTGAGCTAACCGTCTAAGTGCCTGCAAGAAGTAGCCTCAGGCCAGTGGTTGGTTTCAATTTACAATCCCATTGCTACGCACTCTGGATGCCTTTAAAGTGTGTTTGGTTGGATTGGAAGAGCCCTTCAGAAGTTGGGTTTAACCTGGAGCTGAAGCCCCACAGCGGGTTGGTCTCAGGAGAGCCACCACCACAGTTGGTTTAACACTTGCCCCTTGAGCCATGGAAAGGCCACGATGGAACCGTGACCATGCTCATCTGCAACCGGTATGAGCGTGTGCCCTTCCATTGCCTGCCCTGATCAAGTAGACGGTGCCTGTGAGTATCGATGGTTGCTGAGCCAGGGCAGCAGACTCTTCCACATCACCCCAAAGGCTGCTTGTCAAACGGGGCTCCTCCTCTTTTCTGCCTCATCCCTCCCTGCTCTGATCCTCCCCACCCAGGAAATAGCATCACACCCACCCTGTTGTCAATATCAGCTTTGCTGGTTACCTCAATTCTACCCACCTCATAAATGGTTAACTAGAAAACAAAACAAAACAAAACAAAAAAACCCTGGAGGTATCCTTGGCTTCTCTCTCTAGTCTCCCATAGCTCATCCATTGCAAACCTGTGGGAGCCACCTTCAGAGGACACCGAGTCCAGCCTGCTGGGTGCCTCTGCCTATTCCTGCTGGGCCGAGCCGCTGCCACCACCCACCAGGATGATTTCCAGCCTCCTGGTCCATCCCGCTGCTTCCTCCCTTGCCCCACGTGTCCCTTCTCTAACAGCAGCCAGAAGGATGCTCTGGAGACCCACCACTGCCTCAGTGGCTTTCCACCATCCTTGGAACAAAATCAGGCTCTTCCTGAGTCCGTGAGATGGTGCATGGTCTGGGTCATCCCCTCTCTGTGGCTGCAGATCCTTGCTCTGGCCTCTTTGCAGGGACTCCAGGGCTCCATGCTGCTCCCACCTCGTGGTCTTTGCTCAGGCTCTTCCCTCTGCCCGGGGCACCCTTCCTCCCTTGCATGTCCAGTTGGCTTCCATTTGCCCGTGCACTTCCAGAGCATCGCTTCTTCAAACCAGGCTCCCTCCCTGCTCCAGATGAGGCATCCTGCACGCTGTACTCACTGAAATTAATTGATCCTTTGATTCATATTAGTCAATCTTGTCTTCTGTGCTAGACCTCAAGCTCCACAAAGCCAATGTGCAATCATGTCTCATTCATGGTGGTATTCCTGGCAAAGTGCCTGTTTGGGCACAGAATAGATGCTTAGGAAATATTGGGTAGTTGGATGCATCCATTGGTCTGTACCTGTTTTAAGAATGAGACCAACTTGGGAGGTGTGTAGGGTTAGAATTGGTCTTGGGGTACCATTCCTCACCGCTTCCTAATGAGCGGGGGTACCTCATACATGCGCTGTGTGTTGGAGGCGGTCTGCCATCCCTGAGCCACCTTTGCAGTGATGTGCTCCCTGGCTGCCCCTGGGCAGAGGAAACCGCCTTTGCCTTTGTGGTTTTGTGAGTTTTGAAAAGGATTTGGGCAATTTGGACTGACTCTGTCCCATCTCTGTGTTCTTCAGGGAGCGGTGCTGGGTTATCGGAGCTGCCCTGAGTCAGGAAATGGCTTTGGATTTTCAGATCAAGGAGATCAAGGGGCAGAAGGGGGGTCCTTCGATGAGCTTCTATCTGATCTGGAATCTGGGTGGAGACAGGGAGGGTTTCAGTGTGATTATACCCACCAGGGCAAGAAGCGGAACCCAGTCCTCCAAATTCAAAGCTCAGCCTAGTGCCTCTATCTGCTTTTTTTTTTTTTTTTTAAAGAAAGCTTTATTGAAAGAATTTACATATCATTAAGTTCACGCATTTAAAGTATAAAATTCAGTGGTTTTTAGTATATTTACAGAGTTATAAAACCATCACCATAATCTAATTTTAGAACATTTGAACATTTCTAGAACTCAAAAAAGAAACTCTGTACCCATTAGCAGTCAGCCCCTCTCTTCCCCCACTCCCCATCCTCAGCGTCCACAGATCTGCTTTCTGATTTGATGGACATTGCATATAACTGGGTTCATGTGGCACGTGGCCTTCTGCCACTGGCTTCTTTTACTTGTGTAATGTTTTCCAGGTTCATCTGCACGTGATTGTGGCACGTATCAGTGTGTCCCTCCTTTTCATGGCTGCATATTGTCCTACAGTAAGAATGGACCACATTTTATTTACCCATTTATCAGTCTATGGACATTTAGGTTGTTCGTAATTTTTTGACCATTATGAAGCTTTGTTCATTCCAATAGGGTTTCTGCAATGGCCTTCCAAATCCACCCCTTGCCAGGGATCTTGTTGAGGAGGGACAGTTGGTGACTTTCACAAAAACCTCTTGTGGGCCCTCAAGGCTGGAAACCCTCCTCCAAACAGGTGCCTGTCACACACCTTGGATACCAGATCCTTACAGGGCTCAAGCTGGTCATGGTCTGGAGATGACCGACTTTGAAGGCCAAAGTCTCTCCTGCAGGCAATTTACCCGGAGACCTTATTATTTTCTATTGATCAGTAGAGGTGGGATTGCTAACTTTTTTTAAATTTAAAACTATTTTTAGTATGGAACATCTCAAAGCCAAAGAATAATATAAGGAACAGCTCCAGCTCTACCTACCTTTAGCAAACCACAGTGCTTTGCTAAAATATATACTTCTAAGAAATAAAACTTGGTTGCATCTCATCTTCTGCTTCCCCACTCCATGTGGACTCCTGAGCTCAAATGCCAAGTCTTATCCTTTTATATGTTTTTAACCCTCATCCATACACAGTTTGGTGGAGCAGGTGAATGGGTGCTGCAGTGTAGACCATGTGAAGGGACCAGGGATAATTTTTGGTGGTACAGGGACAAGGCAGTAACATTGGCTTAGATAGAAAGTTCCTTCTGGTCTTCGTCTTTATGGTAACATTAAGGAGGATGTCTCTATTCGCTGCCTGCCTGGCTGAACTCCTCTCTCACCCTTGGACCCTTTTTAACCACACAGGAGACAGCTCAGGCCAAGAGTGGACTCAGGTATTGAGTTAGTGCTGTGGTCCCTCCCACCAATGCCAGCCAGCGAGGCTGTGCTCCATCAGTCCTATCGAAGGCTTCCTTTAACATGCATGTCGGCCTGGTGTGGAGGTGCACACCTGTACTCCCAAGTACTCGGAAGGCTGAGGTGGGAGGATTGTTTGAGCCCAGGAGTTTGAGGCTGTAGTGCACTATGACTGCCCCTGTGAATAGCCACTGCACTCCAGCCTGGGCAACAGAGCAAAACTCTTTCAATAAAAAAAGAGAGAGAGAGAAAGAAAAGAAAAAATATGTTTAAGTGCAAAGAGTTGATTTAAAGACGGATCTTAAGGCAATGGAAGAATAGGTTTTAAATAGGGAAGGCTAAAAAACATAGGGATGGTTGGCAAATGACAGACAGCTGGAGACCTCTGGTGTGACCTTTCTCCTCTCCCCCACCTATAGCCAGTCTCTGGCCTCTATCCCTTCCTGCCTGTCCCCACCATCTCTGCACCTGCTACGGCTGGGTCAGCTGCAGGCTTCCTTCCAATGGAACTGAACTGTCTCAGGTGTTCACTCACCCAGACTTGGAAGGGGCCCAAGGCATGGCTGGGGGCAAGGATTCAGAAACCTTCCCATGGGGCCGGTACTCAGTGTGTCAGGACAGCCCCTGGGGACTTGGAGTGGGGGGTGTTGAAGACCCACTTGGAGAGACCCTGGGCCAAGAGCATTGGCTGTGGCCCAGCTCTTCCACGTGCTGGCTTGTGACCTGGGCAAGAGTGCTCACCTCTTGAAGTTGCCCTCATCTCAAAAGTAGAGACCACAGTAGCTCTCACCTACCAGGGCAGTTGTAGGAAGGAATGAGGTTCCCCAGCAAAATGCTCAGTCCAAGGCTGGCAGGCCACGTCCAGCCAGCACATTTTTATATGGATAAAACGTATCTATTCCTAGCAGTTTCCCACCAGTTTCCTCTTTGTTTCCTGATGTTAACTGCCAACTGTAATTAAATGATTATTTGGGCATCTTATTAGTGTGTTGGTGACCATTCTCGGCTTCACCCTCCCCCTTTCCCGGAAGACTCAAGGAGGTGGGGCGTCTCTGTGTTTGTGCACTGCTAGGTCCCTAATGCCTGGTGTGGTGCCTGGCACACACTCGACTCTGCACATATTCTGAATGAATGAATGAGTCCTTTCTTTAGAGGTGACTGATGCTGCTGAAATAACTGCTGCTAAGAGCCCAAAGCTCTGTATGGAGTGAACATCCACTTTATTCCCCCTCCCCACCACCACCCCGCTCAGTTATGTCCTTGGTGCTTAATCGGGATTTCGTCCACACTGCCTGCGCTCACACTGCACTCCCAGGCCCTGCTGTAGGTGCTAATCTGATGGGGGCAGCCTTAGGGAGGGCTCTGTCCCCAGCAGGAGGACCCTTGGTGAGCAACTCTCCCCACTTCCCCCCACCCCTTCCAGCACCTGCAAAGGGGACTCAGAGTGGGGCTGCCCCATGGGGTTGTTTGAGAAATTGAAATGGAGGTGTCCTCTCCCAGGTGTCTCTATGGCCCTTGAATCCTGATGTCTGTTGAAATGCCTCCTCCTCTGGGCACCTTCCAGGACCAGGCCAGGTGACACCACCATTCCGCCCCCGTCTCTGCCCCTTTCCTGGACTTTCTGCCTTCCCTGCCCTGGCTGGGGAAGCAGCAGCTGCCTGCCTGCGTTCACCCCACACCACCGCTGGGGTGGTGAGAATCGCTCCTTAGCACCCTGGAGGACACCTCTGTGAGTGGCAGCCCTGGGGGGTTTTGCCTCCCTTGCCTGGCCCCTCAGGTTCCTAAGGGCATCTGCGGAAAAGCCTCATTGGAAAGCGCCCGTGGCCTCTTCCCTCTCCCTCTCCGGCAGGGAGGAGGGTTCGGAGTGTCCGGTGCCCTAGCAGGCCCAGGCCAGGTGGTTGCGGGGAGGAAGCCTCAGGTCCCTCCCCTCCGGTGCCGGGGTGGGCGCGTCGGGACCCACTGGCCTCCCAGTCCCAGGAGAGGAAGGATCAGGGAAACCAGCTGTCTGCAGCTGCTGGGGAAATTAGGGGCCCTCAGGGTTCCCTTTCCTCCGGGAGGGGAGGAAGCAGGACTAGGAAGCTTTCTTGTTTCTAGAGCACGGCTTGGGAGGGTGGGCGGCTCCTAACCCAGGGTCCAGCCCCGCCTCCCCAACCCCTGCGCGCGGTCCAGGTATGTGCGACCCCTCCTAGTGGCCACGCGCCTTCTCACGCCCCTCTCCCGTGACGTCATGCTCCTCTCGCGCGGCATGATGGGAGAATCCTAATGTTTTCCAACAGATGCTCCAAGAACAGCTTTCAGATTAAAGCAATTGCAAGAGCAAAGATTCTTCCTTTTCCCTTTTTTCCTGGGGGGTGGGGGGGGGGGTGGGGGGAGGGAGCGCCCCCAGACATTCCAGGACATCACCCCCTGCCCCAAGCACGCAATAAACACTGACAAGAAAAAGTTTTTATTTCCTGGTTCAACTTTTTTTTTTTTTCCTGGAATATAGACTGAAGAATGGGAATAAACACGAATAAATAACAAAGCGAGGCCGCGCACGCCGGGATGCGCCTGGCTGCAGCCGGCGAGGCTATTGTCTCCCCGCCCTGAAGCCAGCCCCGGCCCGGGCGTCTTTCTCCAGCTCTTTTCCTTTCCCGGCCTTTTTTTTTTTTTTTTTTTTAATTTTCTTTTTTAAAAAGACGTCCCCTCCAGCCCCCTCGCCGGTGACCTTGGCCACCTCGGATGCTCTGATTCCACGCAGCTCGCTCTAACTTGCCCCCGCGCCGGCCGGGCCCATGGCCGCGTCGGAGGACGGGAGCGGCTGCCTCGTGTCGCGGGGCCGCTCGCAGAGTGACCCCAGCGTCCTCACCGACTCCTCGGCCACCTCCTCCGCGGACGCCGGGGAGAACCCAGGTAACGGGCTGGGCGGGGGCCGCGGGCGGGGTCGGGGAGGCCCGAGGCAGGTGGTGCTGGGAGCAGGACCCCGCGCGGCTCCGCGCCCCGCCTGCATTCGGGGAGCCGCGGCAGGAACCGGCGCTCGGCCCCGCGGTTCCTATCCCCAGTCTCGCATGGCTGGGGCGCCTCGGAGCCCTTTGTCCATAAAAGAGCTGATTTCCTGGGTAGAGCCAGGCCCCGCAGCTTCCCCTCCTCTCCGGCTGGTGAGCTCTGCCGTCCCCTCGAAGGGGGCTTCCCTTCCTCGGGTGCTTACCGGCTGGGGGAAGAGAGGCAGACCCGTGGCCGCCTCCGCCCAGCGCCGGTTCTGGGCCCTTCCCTCCCTCCCCACGGCCGGGCCCCAGCTCCGGACGTCCCCGCTTGGGCATCCGCTCCTGGAGGGCAGCGCTCCGCAGCTGAGGCCACCGCGCTGAGGGCTTCCACCGGGCGCCTGACTCCAGCGGGGCCTGGCGCACCTGGGCGCGCTAGCCCCCCGGACAGGTGTGCTGGGCAGAGCCGCCGGCAGGGAGAGGAAGGGCGTGCGCCAGGACAGAGCCCGGTTTCGTGACAGTGTGTGGACTCTGTCCACTCTTCCACCCCCATGGCAGCGTTGATTGTTTAGGTGATAAACCGGTCACAAAGGCGTCTATAGGGCTTGATTGATTACTTTCCAGAGAGGAAGAAAGGCCTAATAAAGCAGGAGGAGGGGTGGGCTGTGTGCGCCTGTCACCATGGAGACGCAGGAAGCAAAGTGATCATTAAAACCTCTCTCCACCAGAAGGCAATTTTCACTTCACAGGGAGAAGTCTGGGCTTCTGAAATGTAGGGTTCAAAAAAAGAATCAAAGCTGGTGTTTTGGTATCAAGCCACAGGACTCAGTTTTGTATCTTAGAGAAGCACAATTGCTTCGTAGATTCTGTTTTGATAACAAGTTGCTTTGCCTGCCTTTGAAGACTTATTCTCTCTAAATGCAACGACCCCAAATGGGGACTCGATCATGTTAAATGGTGGGCATCAAAGTGAAGAGAATCCCTGGGGCCCGGGTGAAGGCTGGCTTTGTGGGGAGGGATTCCTTTACTGGAACACATCAGAGCTTCCCGGTGAACTGCCTAGAGGACCCATTACAGGCAGCTGTGTGGGCACTGGAGCCCCCCCCCCTCTCCCCCCCCCATTTGAAAATTTAAACAATAAACCCGGGCAAGTATTGGAAGATTTCTTTGTTAAGACTATTGACACTGTGTCACTTGATCAAACTAAGGTACCTGCCTGAATAAATCTCTGACTTTTCTTTATCTGGGAGGGCAGGTTAATTTCCTTAGAGTTTCAAGCAGAGGCTGCCATGGCAGACCCTTAAGGCTTTAATTAATCCTTTTACTAGGAATGGGGGATTCAGCCTTCAGCACTCCATGATGGATTGCCTTTCTCTGGGTTGGAGAGGCGCATCCACAACTGTTCCAATCATGGAAGTTGAGTGGCTCCTCATGAGAATCCTTCTCAGCTCCCTTTGTCTCCCTGGCAGTAAAAGGAAGCAAACTTGAAATGGAAATTATGGAGGACTTGGCTTTTTGGCTGTCTGTAAGTTTATGCCTCTGTGGGTGGGAGCGGAGGGTTGGGCAGGTGGTGCCGGTCCATGAGAGAAGGAGGAGGAAGGGCTGGGATGTCTGTGATTAAGTTATGCGTGGGAGGGCACAGGCTTGAGCTCTCCTCTGGTGCAACTGGTCTAAATGGGACCCAGGTAACAGGTGTCAGAGGTGAAAAGTCTAAAATATGTGCAATTCTGAGCAGTAGAACCTTACTAAAAAGCACCAAGCAATTAAGTATTTATGGATTGTGTGAAGCAGATTGTGTTTCTGTTCTGGCAGAAAGAGAATCAGAATCATCAAGTTGGAAGGAACTTGGGAACTTGGTGGAGGAAGGGCGGGCTCAGGGAGTATTTTCTGTAAGCACCTTGCTTGGCTGGCCTGGTGTGTGCCTGCATACCTCTTTTGATGGTGGACTCACTTCTTCCTGATGTAGTGCATGCTTGTCTTTGGGCAGATCTGTTTAAGAATTCTTTTTCCAATGGTTCCAAAGGGTCTGGTATCCATCATTCCTGATGGGATCTTCTCCTGCTGCATGTTACTCAGGGCTTTCAGACAGCCTGGAGTTTTAGGTATTGAAACAACCTCACTCGCTTTTTGAAAAGTCTAGGCCCTTCACCTGCTCTTCCTAGATGGCCTCCCTTATTTGTCCACCTGCTGCTCTAATGTGAGACTCCTGAAAATTGAACCTGAAGCTCCAGCTGTGGAATAACCTCACACAGAGTAAAGAAGCAGAGCTGTCTCCTCCCATCTAAATTCTATAATTTAATGAAAGAGTCCAAGGTTGCGTTCACGTTTTCCCCTGCAAAGGCATTTTTAATGTATCAGTATTCCCTTTGCAAAGACTCGAAGCATTCTTCGAAAGGTGAGCTATGTTTTGACACCTCTTTCTCCCATTCTCCAGAGGTTACCCCTGCTGGGAATTGAGGGGCATCCTTTGGACTTTTCCTAATGTTTTATATACTTGTGTTGCTTGGAAAATGGCATACGGGAATGTGCTGCACTCATGGCTCTTCCATGAGTGGTTCTGCCCCACACTGGGTCTCGGAGATCTTGCCTCATTGCAATATCCATCTCCCTTTCCCTTTTAACACCCACACAGGATGCCAAGAAACATATTTTTCAGTTTAGCCATTGGATATTTGTATTGTTTCCAGTTTTTACCCACTACAGACAACACAGCTGTAATTACCTGGGCACAAACTGCCTTGTACTCACCTGAGAATTTCCTCTAGGGTGTGTGTTTGCGGCTCTTGGGATGTTGAGGCCACAGGGGACCCACATATTTTATTTTAATGATATTGCACCCTCCTAGAAAATGTATGAATTCACACTTTCCGTAATCTATGAGAGTGCCCTTTCTCCAAACCCTTGCCAACACCTGAGATCATCAATCTATTTTTCTCTAGCAGGAAGGGTGACAAATGGTTTCTTCTTGTGTTAATTTGCAGTTCCCGGATTGCTAGTGAGCATGAGTGTCTTTTTGTGGCCTTATTCGTGCATTAAATCTCCCGTGGCCAGGTCTGTGGCCATGGACTGTGTGGCGGGGATGAAATATTTCCCCTAGGCCTGACCTTCCGGCCACTCTCACCACTGCTTCGTTAATGGGCCCGTCTGCATCTACACAATGTGCCTCTCTATAAATCCGCACTCTACACCCGTGAGTATGGTTAGGTGTTCTTCCAAAATAGAAATTTAATCAAAGGTAAGGAAGCATCCCCTGATCTTTCCTCCTTCGAAGGAGCTAATGATCACAAGGGGTTTTGCTTCCTTTTCTTCCATCTGCTCTCAGGTTCTGGGACTAGGCTTCTGCCCCCTCCACATCCTGGGGCCAGCCCTGGCATCGGCCCCAGCACGATGGTGGCCTCCTTCTTGTCAGGTCCCAGGCTGCCTCCTGGGCCTTCCTCAACATGATCCCGTCACTGCTCCTCACCAGCCATCCCTTGTCCCTTGGCTGTCGCTGCCTTGCTCTGTCCTGGCTCCATGACTCTCCAGCTCCTTTCTCCAACTCTCTGGCTCTCAGCTCCAGACCTTTGTGTTCTGCCTGGTCCTTCCAGTCCTTCAGACCTGTGCCCCACCCCAGTGAACTCTGATCTCATTTCTGATTTGCTCCTGGCACTCTTCAACACCTAGGGTTCTTGTCAGTTTCATTCTCTGTGAACTGTCCCTTCTAGACTGGGAGCCTCTTTAGGACAGGGAGCTTGACCGTCACCCGAAGTGCTGCACCCCTGAGCTCAGCACAGAGCTCAGATGCAGGAGACTTTCAGTAAGCATTTGTAGGACGAATGTGCACAAGCCCCAGGCGCTGGTGTCTCAACCTATGTGGCGGTGCCTGGCCAGGCAACTGGCCACTCCTGCCAGCTGGATGGGGCCAGAGAATGCTTGGAGGGTGAGCAAAGAGGAGCCAGCAGCTGCGTCCTTCTGCAGGGCCGGGCCGGGTCCAGGTCTGCTTTACTGCCTGGAGAGAGAGATCCTCTCAGAGCATCCTCTCCTATCGTGAGCTACAGACAGATGCACAGACACATTCCCCAGGCCTTGGGCTCAGGGCAACCCATGCTGGCCTCTTCCTCTTTCATGCCGCTCTGCCAGCAGACGGATGTGGGCTTGTGCTGATGGCCACTTCCTTCATCACCTGTGCACCCTCATCACCCACACACCGTCAACACCAGGCTCTGTTCTTGACACCTCCCTCTCCCACGGTCACAGGTCTGCCAGACACGGGCCTCCTGGAGCCCACCTCACTTGTTTCAGGTCTCCCACCCCCACCCTTACCCCCACCCGGGTTTAGCTCCTACCTTCCCTTTCCTGGACAACCTCAACGCTGAGCCTTGGTTCTCTTCCTCTTACCGGTTTTCCTGCAGGACAGGAAGTTTCCAAAATGCAAATCTGGTCTAGTCTCTCCTTTGCCTCAAACCCTCTAATGCTGCCCCCTGCCTGGGCGTGGGAGAGGGCGGAGGCAAGAGCCTCTTTTGTCTGTACGGTGGCTCTTTCTAGCTTCCTTCCTCGAATGTTCTCTTATTCTGGAGTCCTGGGTTCTGAGGATCTCCCTCTGGCCCCTTGTAGAGTGTCTACATGGCTTAATTAGTAGTAGAACTATGCAGTAATTACCTTGTCAGCTTCTTTAGGGTTATTAAAAACATAAAAGCTAGATGCTTAAAAAATACTGAGTTTAAGAACTCAGAGTTTTTTTCTGATTATGAAAGCATTGCCTGTTCATTGTAGAAAATGGATGCTTTAAAATTCCTTTTCCTAGCTGGGCATGGTGGTCACACCTGTAATCCCAGCAGTTTGAGAGGCCTAGGTGGGCAGATTGCTTGAGCCCAGGAGTTTGAGACCAGCCTAGGCAACATAGTGAAACCCTGTCTCTATAAAAAATACAAAAAGTTAGCTGGTTGTGGTGGTGTGCTCATGTAGTCCCAGCTACTTGGGGGGCTGAGTCGGGAGGATCGCTTGAGCTGGGGAAGCAGAGGTTGCACGGAGCTGACATCATGCCTCTGCATTCCAGCCTGGGTGACAGAGGTAGACCCTGTCTCCAAAGAAACAAAATTCCTGTTCTCTGCCCCCCCTCACCCTAACACCACACAGAAGCCAGTGACAATGGACCCCTTTGTCTTTAGGACCTGCCAGGTACCAGGCGAAGCTGTCAGCATTAGAAAAACAGACATGAGGAAGTCAGGCCCAGGGGCACCCTCCAGCCTCACCTGCCTTCCTCATGGTCACAGGAGCCTGTTTTCAGTACCTCACTTGGTACTCCTGGAGATGATCTCATCTGTTTATTAGACAAACTTGTTTATGGTCTGTCCAATACAGTAGCCACTAGCTACATGTGGCAATTTGAATCTAAATAAAATAAAATAAGGTTCTGTTTCCTCAGTTGTAGCCACATCTCAAGTGTGCGGAAGCCCCATGCATCTGTGGCTGCCATACTGGATAGTGCAGATCTAGAACATTCCATCCATGCAGACAGCTTTGTTGGACAGTGCTGCTTGGATTATAAGCTCCCTGAGGGCAGGGCCTTGCCTGTTGTCTTCTTGGCTGTGTCACCAGTGCCAGCACTGTGCTAACACCTGGTAGCTCCCCAATGAATGCTGATGGAATGGATGTGCCAGAGTGATTGGTGTGGTCTTGAGCTCTCCTGCAGGAAGGGACCCTCAGCCTCCCTAGTCTCATCATCTCATCCTCTGAAAGGGAGGGTACCGAGCAGAGATAATTTCCTATCCACACAGGACTCATTTATTTCAATTCAGTGAGCTTTCCCAGAGAACCCGCAATGCAGCACACCTGGCCCTTGCCAGAAGGGCCTCTTTGGACAAGAGAACGATGAGATGCAAAGAGATTCTTTCCCTGGAGCTAAATAAATGTGTCCAAGTCCTGGCTCAGCCATGGACAAGCTGTGTGACTTTGGGCAAGTCACTTTACCTCTCTGAATCTCAGTTTCCTTTCATGTAAAATGGTGGGCATTGTTGTCCTTAAGTTCAGAGTGAGTGAGGATAACTGAGCTGTTGTCTCTAACAATAAGTAAATTTTGAGACGTAGCTTTAGGAGGCAGGCACCTCCCCAGACATTCTCCAATCCCTTTGCGGTAATTCCATCTTGTGTTAACAAAGTCATGGCGGCCGTGACCACAGTGATGTATACAGCAGGGAGCGGGAGGAAGAGCAGCCTGCAGGTCTACCCCAGCCCTTCTCTGTGCCTGGCTGAGCTGGTCAGCCTCTCTGAGTTCTGTGAAATGTGAGTAAGAGCAGGGCTGATCTGGCTAGGGGCCAGGCAGGAGTCATGGGACCTGTCCCTCACTGACGCAGAACAGCTTCAGGCACCAGGGCCATTCTCAGTGAACGGTGGAGGAAAGGGGAGGAGGAGGAGGATGTGGTTCCTGCTCTGATTCTGGATTTTGAGCCCCTGGCTCTAAAAGGCTCCTCCCCTACACTTTCCCACTCTCACCTTTTGTGGAGGCTGTGCCTCCCCTACCCCTGCCTCCCTCTCCAGCCCCAGGTCCACCCAGCCTCGGATGCTGTTCCTCGGCTCCCTTCCTGGCTCCCCAGCTCGTGACTGGAAATCTCCTAGAGTCCCCCCACCTTCACAAGTTATTCCCTCTGGTCTGGTAATTTTGGGATAGCACACTGGTTGTCTTGAAATGGGATTTGAATGTGTATTTTGCGGGGATTGTTGTACTCTGATGAGTTTGTTTCCTTTGCAAGTGTATCTCCAGGGAAGGTGATTTTTAGGGGAGGGTGTCTATCTGGAATGACACAGGTGAGCCTTGTTAATGCTAGTCCCGTGGCATGGCCAAAGCATGCTGGAGGGGACGGTGTAGATAGTGGGTGTGTCCTGGGCCCTCCCCAGAGCTTTAGCCAGGGCAGCATATATGGGAGGATATGAAATGTCACAGGAACAGAGGCAAAAAGAAAAACTTTGAAAAATACAAGTATATTAGTTTGAGACCTTTTCTTATTGAATTTGAGAGCTGGGTTCTATTCCATGCACTAGAAAACTCTTTAACACAGGCCACCAAACTGCAGTGTCTGCAGGGCCAGGACTTCCGCTGTGGGAGGGTCAGGGTGCGTGCCTGCTGGGGCGGAGCTGCTTCTTGCCACATGGAAATGTGGGCCTAGGTTGTTGAGACCATCTTTTTTTTTTTTTTTTTTTCCGAGACAGTGTCTCACTCTGTTGCCTAGGCTGGAGTGCAGTGGCACCATCTCGGCTCACTGCAACCTCTGCCTGCCTGGTTCAAGCAATTCTCCTGCCTCAGCCTCCCCAGTGGCTGGGACTACAGGTGTGCGCCACCATGCCCAACTAATTTTTTCTGCATTTAGTAGAGATGGGGATTCACCATGCTGACCAGGTTGGTCTTGAACTCTTGACCTCGTGATCTGCCCACTTCGACCTCCCAAAGTGCTGGGATTACAGGCGTAAGCCACCGCGCCTGGCTGACCATCCTGTTTTAAGAGTGACACTGGGAATCTAGATTTTTATATGAGATGTTGTGTTAGGTTTTTGTGTTGCTATAAAGAAATACCTGAGACTGGGTAATTTATAAAGAAAAGAGGTTCAATTGGCTCACGGTTCTGCGGGCTGTGCGGGAAGCGTGGTGCCAGCATCTGCTCCCGGTCAGGCCTCAGGAGGCTTCCAATTATGGCAGAAGGCAAAGGGGGAGCCGGCACATCACACAGTGAGAGTGGAAGCAAGAGAGGGACGAAGAAGGGAGGTGCCAGGCTTTTTTAAACAACCAGATCTTTTATGAACTGTCAGAACAAGAACTCCCTCAGCACCAAGCCATTCATGAGGAATCCGCCCCCATGATTCAAACACCTCCCACCCAGCCCCACCTCCAGCATTAGGGATTCCATTTCAACATGAGATTTGGAGGGGACAGTTATTCAAACCCTTTCAGATGTGATTTTTAAATATTGGCAAGTTTATCTATTAGGGATTGGGTTGACTTTATGTAACAGAAAACCTAAATAACACTGGCTTAAAGAAGATAAAGGTTTTCCTTCCACCGGAAGTCCAGACAGCATGATGGCGTCCCTGTCGTAGGGTGGGATGTTCAGTGAATTTCATACCGAATTATGGTTGCAACATGGTTGCTTCACCTCCAGCAACAAGTACATTTTCTAGGCAGGACAAAGAGGATAGGGAGAGGCACAGGGGCGTCCACCTGCCGAGTCTGACATTGCCTTCTTGGGAGCCCTGCCCAGTGACACCCACTTATACCTCCTTGGCCTGAGGGCATCAGATGGCTACCCCCAGCTGCCAGGGAGCCTGGGAAGTGTAGCTTTTTCTTTTTGTTTGTTTATTTGCTTAAGATAGGTGTATTGCTATCTGAACCTGCTACCCCTAACAAGAGCAGGTTCAGAGGAAGGGGAGGGTGTGAATGACTATCAGGTAGTGAACTACAGTCTCTGCCATATCAACTTTATAAAAGCACCATGTGACCAAAATAAAACATGTCTGGGAGCTGCATGTGGCCTGTAGTTGCCCTTTCAAACCTCAGATAGAAAGAATCTCATGGGAAGACTGAAGCAGTTTTTATGTTTTGTGCCATTATTAAGAAACTAAAGGTTGGACTAAGATACGTGATCCAAGCCTAAACATTATGTCCATTCAAATTTTATTTAACAATATCCAGGGAACAAGATAGGCAGGGTCACTGGTCTTCATAGAGCCAATCATCCAGTGAGTGATCAACGGCTGGAGTGAAAATGTGCTTATTGTCAACTCTTGTTATAAAAGGAGCCATCATACTTCCTTTTATTGAATATTCCTCTAAACCCTTGAGGTAGGGCCAGAAAGCTAGTGAGGCTGATTAACCGGCCCATGGTCACCTTTATATAAAAGGGTAGCTTAAAGAGGATCTTGAATCCAAGTGAGTCTGAGGCCCGGCCCATCCCTATCTGCACCACCCAGCTTCTGCCTCCCTCATCCTGCACCTCACTGGAAAGCGGTCCTCTGTCCTTTACATGGAATACATATGTGTGTTTCACCCCCATTCCTGGCTCCAGCCATCTAGCTGACAGATGTATACATACCTGTAGTCACAAAAGCACACAGAGGCAGATGTACTCTTTCATTTCCCAGTTCATTTAACCAGAATGGCCACTGGGACAAGGTTTATTTATTCAAAGTCGGGCAAGGCGATGGCAGAGAATCAGCTGTCTGCAGAGTTGTTGAAGGTCCCGTCTTTAATGGGCTGGGGCTCGTGTTCCTGTTTGTTAAAGCAAGTCGGTTGGATGGGTAGCTTGGCAACACACCTTATCTAATGGTCACGACATCTGTAGACTTTGACGTTGATTAGTTGGCAGCCACAAAATGGATCTGCCCTGCACTGAAAACGGGAGCTGTGGCTATACGACTTAAGAAGTGTGTTTATTTTACATACTATGCTCCTGTTTGTAATACAACCCTTTTAAAAAGTCCTCATTGGTCTTGCAATACTCTCCCTAATGAGTTGTATTGTTATGGCATTACTTTTTGGTTCAATTATCTCTTGAAAGTTTGTATCCATATATAGAAAAAATTGTTGCCTTATTGTAATCACTAGCTCTGGAGTTTCAATGAAGTCAGGAAGATACGCCAAAAATGATCTTTCTGCTTCCCTTTGGCAGGAAAGCATTGTCTTAGGCAGCGTTACTCCTGGGGTGACTCTGCATTTCTTGAGTCACATGAGTCAAGTGGTTACTGACTTTGGCACATTTATTGGCCAGGTTTTTTGTGCAAAGCTTCTGAGATCTGATGACGTCTACGGTGTCACGATTGTCTTGTCACCTGTTTTTCGGGGATCTGCCTGGCCCCTACCCCACATTCTTTATTTTCCTGTTATTCTCTCTATATAACCAGAGATACAGGTTTTCCATCGAGAGGGGGCCTATAGAAGTGTTCTTTCCAATCAAGCTGATTTACATAAAAAAGAACATGACTTAGAAATAGTAATAATAATGGGCCGGGCGCAGTGGCTCACGCTTGTAATCCCAGCACTTTGGGAGGCTGAGGCGGGCGGATCACGAGGTCAGGAGATCGAGACCACGGTGAAACCCCGTCTCTACTAAAAATACAAAAAAATTAGCCGGGCGTGGTGGCGGGCGCCTGTAGTCCCAGCTACTCGGAGAGGCTGAGGCAGGAGAATGGCGTGAACCCGGGAGGCAGAGCTTGCAGTGAGCCGAGATTGCGCCACTGCACTCCAGCCTGGGTGACAGAGCGAGACTCCGTCTCAAAAAAAAAAAGAACTAGTAAGAATGTAGTGGTGGTAATACACAGAAATATGCGAAGAAACCATGAAGGTAGCGCTTGGAAGACACAGGCATGCCAAAAACCACAAAGCTGGTGTACAGGTTTCAGTGAAATGGGGAAATGCTGTTATAAATTTTCATCTTGGTCTTGTGGCCTGGCCATGATTACTTACCTACTTGCTGACGCATTAAGTGCTACAGTGTGCATGGAGCATGGTGTGAGGGTGATGCAAAGAGGCGTCGTACATCCGGGAAGCTCATGGTTTGGCTAGGGGCATACCATTTTGACAAGTAAAATGACAGGACACATATGTAATAAGTGCCAGGCCTCTCAAACTTGTCCCTTTCTGTGCTGTATCACATTCATTCTCTGCCAGGTGTCACAGGCTTCTGCAAAAGCAATCTCCAGAACTCAGTGGCCCTACAGCGTTGAGGTTTGAGTCCGTGGGTTTCTGAAGTTTGGCAGGGTCGAAGGTCCAGGCTGGCTCTTCTCCATGCGTCTCTTATCCTTCTTGAACCTGTGGTCTAAACCAGCCATGTTAGTCTTGTGTAGTGGTGAAGATACATGGGACCTCTTAGGGCCTAGGCTGGAAACCTTCACTTATGCTGATTCTGTTAGCCTATTGGCCAACTTCAGATCAAAGGGAGGGAAATACACTTGACCCCTTTGGTTGAGGGAGCAGGAAAGTCATATGTAGATACAGGAGAGGTGGAGAATTGGGGCCAGTCTTGTAATCCACACATTAGGCTTATTTCCCTATGTAGTCTGTGTGCTCCTGGAGTCAGAATCACCTTGGAATCTCCTGTCACCTCTGATAGGGTGATGCCTTGACATTGGATGCCAACAGACAAGGTCTGTGGGGTGCTTGCAGATATGTGGTCTCTGGTGTCAGACTGCCTGGGTTCACTGTGCGGCTTTGGTAGATCTACCTAGCATCACTGATCCACAGTTTTCCCATCTGCAGAATGAGGATTACTTTACTTATATTAATACCCCCTTAGATGAGCAGTCATGATGCTGAGATGAGATGAATTCTGTAAAGCGTTTAGCACAGTTCCTGGGACACAGGAAGATCCTGGTCACCATGAGCTAGCATTCGCCGCCTCCTATCACTGTGGAGAAGCTTTCACCAAAGGCCATATCTTGGTGGATGAGAGCAGGAGGCTCTGATCTGGTGCAGTTTTGAGGCTCCCAGATGCCCTCGTCTCCCTTTGGGCCTCAAGATGCAGGAGGGAGGGTTTTCCTGGCCTGAGCTGCTGGGTGAAATCAGGCATCCCTCTAGAACTTCCCCCCCTCACCCTGTACTGCCCTGGAGCTGGTTCAGGAGTCTGCTGGCATGCACCAGGAAGCTCCTCTCAAGGCATTGCCCCTGATTTCCTAGTAGGTGAACTGGCTTGAGGCAGTCAGAATGCTGAGTTGGGTAAAAGACCCAGGGTCAAAGCTGAGTCTCATTCCGGCTGTGGCCACGCTGAGCTGACCACGAGCCCCTTGGCTCCTTAGGGTTGCCTTTGGGCGCAGGAAGGAACCTGCACATGGACACTGAGCTAAGGGAGCACGAGCTGTTTGCTTTGGTTAGTTCTTTCCCCTAATCCTTGCAAGTAGCTGGTTCTGCTTTGATGTGAAATAACAAAAGATTTAGGGAAAGTTTATAATTTAGCTCATTTTTTTTTAATGGGAAGGGTGAGTTTTGGAGCACATTTAATACCATGCCATGTGGGGTAAGCTCAGAGCATTGCCTGTGCTCTCACTCACCTGGGCTGGCTTTCCCCGCTTGCTTCCCCGTTGGGAGTCTAATACAGCCTGTCTTTTCCTTAAGATCATTACTTCAAACAGTGTTGACATTTTAATGTGATTATTTTCCTGTAATATTTTTCCAGCCCTTTTCCACTTGGGGAGTATATTTGTATCCTTTTTCTTTAGGGATTTGTGTTGTTCCAGCTCCATCCTGGGCTGTAGAATAGAGCTATGTTCATAGCAGGTGCATGGTAAACATTGATTGACTCTTGGGTACATGATAGTGACGCCTAGCACCTCTCCTCATACCTATTCCCATGTTCCCGTAAAAAAATTAAAATCGAGGGGGAAAAACCCAAAACAACAACAATAAACAGAGTTCCATGATGGCTTCAGGTTAAATAGTCTCACCCTGTTGGAAATTCCTGGAGCAAGCCAGTGGGCAGGAGCCCGGCTGTGAGTTCTCAGGAATATGCATCACTCAAAGTGAGCCCACGCATTTGTTAATAATTGGTCTCTATGTGGTGTTAAAAAATTAACTAATAACAATTTATTCCAGAGGATATTAGCGTAGAGCAGCTATTTTCTTATAGGAAAAGAGGGGTTCCAGTCATTTTTTTTTTCTGTTTTGTTGAACTGATGTTTGCATCTTGCCTGGTGAAATCTTTAGCAAGGAGGAGGTGGAAGTTGTTCACTTTAGCACCCAGGGGCTCAGCTAACATTTCGCGGGGCTGACATTCTGGTGTCTGTGCTAGGTGCGGAAGGGGAATTAAGCGGCTTCTGTCCACAGTTGAGAGCCTGAGTAGAAAAAAGAGTCATAGCTCATGGTACGTGTCATTTCTCCCTTCGTCCCTCCTTCCGTCTCTCCCTCTGTCCTTCTTCTTTCTCCTTCCCCTCCAGCAAATTTAGTGCCTATGATAATGTCAGGGGTGAGGCTGGGCTTGGGGAATAGCACAGCAAACAAACCTGTTGCCTCATCCTCATGGGTAGATAGTCCGGTGGGTGATGGGCTTAGATCCCATCAGCTCACAGGCGAATGCCCCATCCAGCTGTGGGGAGGCCACCCTGGAGCCCTGCGGTCTTGTAGAGGGGTTGGCATGTCTGCGGATCTGAGGGAAGGGTCCAGGGGAGGTCACTTGAGTTAGAGCCAAAAGTGGCTTGGAATTAACTAGCCCAGCAGGGAAGGGAAAGGTATGCTAGGCCGAGAGATTGGTAGTGCAAAGGCCAGGTGGTGGGGGCAGCTTCGGCTGGAGCCAGAGGCAAGAGAGAAGCAGGAGTATGGCGGGATGGGGCTGCAGGGGAGCTGGGAGCCAGACGGTTGGGGCCTCCTGGACTGGGGAGGAACTTGTCTGCCATGAAGGAACCATGGGATGTCTGAAGAGAGGGGTGTGAGTGTGTGCGTGTGTGAGTGTGTGTGACAGAGACAAAGAGTGTGATTGGGCACATTTCCAAGCCATCACTCTGGCTGGCCACCCCGGGTGGAAATGGGTCCCAGGAAGGCAACAGAGTGAGACCAGGGAAGAGGGTGTGGCAGCCACAGATGGTGGAGCCTGGGCTGGAGTTTGCAGAGCTCATTCAGAAAAGGGGCTGGGACTACATTGCCCGGAGGAAGATCTGTGCAGGAGAGGAGGCTCAATCTCAGCTTGGAAGGGAAGGGCAGGAGAGGGAAGGGAAGGGTATGTGCCATGAGGCACCTACGTGGTGTCTGGGCACCCCATGGTGCAACCAAAGGCTCCAACCAGGACCCTCATGCAGGAGCCCTGAAGGCTGTGCGAGAGGTGCTGTCTCACCCTGAGCAGGGCTGAGAGCCTGGACCTGTTTATAGAGAGTCTGGGGTAGTGCAGGATACTTGGAGAGATTGCCTGGGGTGCCCTAGGATGGACTGTGTTTTCTTCTTTATACATGAGAAGCTGGAAAATGGGAGTTGGACGTGGATTCCTTGGGCAGTTTTTTTTCCTGGCACGATGGAGCAGGGATGCTGGCAGGGGTGGATGTTCACTACCTCCTGTGTGCTTCTCCTACTGTGAGCAAATGTGGAAGGGAGAATTCCTTTATGAAGACCCTCCATGACCCATATCCTGTATAGCCCCCTCCCCTGAGTGTGGCAGGGACCAGCGACTGTGACAGGTTTTGCCCCCATGCCTAGGCTATGTTATATGCACAGGAGACTTTAAGAAAGTATAAGCCTTCGTGGCCCTGCCCTAATCAGGGAAGCCTTAAAGGGGACAAAGTTCTTCCTGGAGATTGAGACTGGAAGCACAGGATGGAAGCGGGGGATGCTGGTTTGAAGATGGAGGGGACTATGTGGCAGGGAATGAGAGTGACCTCTAGGAGCTGAGAGTGGCCCCTGCTGATGGTCAACAGAGAGATAGGGATCTTAGTCCCATAGCTGCAGGGATCTGACTCTTGCCAACAGCCTGAGTGAGCACGGAAGTAGAGTCTCCCCTTGAGGGAAGATGAGAAGGCACCCCACTGACACACCGATTTCAGCCTTTCGGACCCTGAGCAGATGAGAAGGCACCTGGGCTGACACACTGATTTCAGCCTTTGAGACCCCAAGCAGAGGACCCAGTCCTGCCATGTCCTGACTTCTGACTTACGGAACTATGAGCTATTAAGTGGGTGTTATTTGAAGCCAGTAAGCTTATGGTTTTGTGTTATGCAGCAATAGAAAACTAATACGGGGAGGGAAGTTTATTGCTTCCACATTACAGGGGAAAGCCTCAGGTTCAGAGAGGTGAAGGGATCGTCCTGGTCACCTGGCTACCCTGACGGAGCTGAGACGCAAAGCTGTGTGGCCAGACTCTGGTGCTCCTGCTCTGTGCTACCTCAGTTTCCTGATCTGTGACATGGGCTGGTCATGGCATTGTCCTGAGGCCGCAGGAGGAGTGGTTCTGGAGGCTGTGCCGGCTGTGAAAGTATCAGGGCCCTTGTGACCATTGTCACCCTCCCTGTTGGCACACAGGACCTGGAGGGGTGCCCCTCCGAGGCCCTCCCTGGCTCCTCACACTCACCCTAACCCCGGTGTGTTTCCATGGTTACTTGGTGGCTTTACTAGTGTGACTCTCAGGCTGGCCCCATATCCACTCCTTTTTATGTGTATTTCTAATTTCCTTTAGAACATTTTTAAACTTTTCACTTTGAAACATTTTAGACATCTAAAAATGTCACAAAATGGTAAAAAATAACTCCTGTGTACCTTTCACCTATATTCCCCAAATAACATCCCACTTAAGTACAGTAAGTCATCAAAAAGAAGAAATTAGCTTTGGTACAATACAATGAACTCATCTACCGACCTTATCTGAATTGAGTCCATTTTTCTGCTAACATGCTTTTCTATCCTGGGATCCACCCAGGATCCCACGTGGCATCCGGCCAGCATGTCTCCTTAGCGTTCGCCAATGTGGGACAGTTCCTTAGTGTCTTCATAGCCTGATGCCTTTGAAGAGTACTTTCAGTTACTTTGTAGACTGCCCCTAAATGAGGGGTTGTCTGATGTTTCCTTCTTATTAAATCAAGTATATGCGTTTTTGGCACAAATCCCCCAGAAGTGATGTCGTGGAGATCCCTAGGTCAGTTGTACCAATCCTGGTGATGTTGACTGTGCTTGCTCAGCCAGGTGTCTCTGCTCTAAAGTTAATACTTTCTTCCTCTTTGTAATTCGTCAGCGTTTTGTGGGAAACCTTGAGACTGTCAGACATCGTTTCTCATCACACCTTTTCCCACCCTGGGAATCTTTGCCTGCCAGTTATCACCATGGTGCGTGTTCAGGGGTGGCTCTCTTTCCGTCATCTCTCTTAAATGTATTAGTGAGTTCCATTACTCACTAATAAAGGAAAGCTTCCCCCATGCTCTCGTGTATTTATTCACCTGTTTACTTACACTAGTGTGGACGCCTGCATGTATGTTTATCCTGTGGAGTAGAGTCCACTGCTGTCATCTTCTTGTTGCTGGAACTGTCCCAGACGTGGCCACTGGGAGCTCCTTTGAGTCGGTGTCTGTGCCAGTGGAGTGCTCCCATCATTGTCTGAGCTCTTTCTTGCTTTCTGGCAGCATAAGACGCTCCAGGCCCCCAGGGCCTCGCCTCTGCTGAGGTGCTTGCTGTGCAGAATTTGGGAGGGTGCTGTCAGGGGCTGTGGGCTCCCACGCCTGCTTCCGCCTCATCCTCGCAGACCCCTGAGCAGGTAGGTTATTTGTAGGTGAGCACCCCAGTGCATATAGACTGATGTAGCCAGGTTCCCCAGGGAGCAGGTGGCAGAGTTGGGGCTTGCCCAGACTCCTGCTCTTGCCCTGTGGAAGGACCTATGAGTCAGACCCCACACAGGGATTAGGTGGGGCCATGCTGGGCAGCCCATGTCAGCCTGGCACATCTTGGCGACTGTCCACAGTGTCAGGGCTGGGAGCATGGTCTTGGCACATGTAACATGCCCCGTTTCTCTCTTTCTTCTGGGGTTCAGGCATATTTCTGGTCCATGATAAGATCTTTGCCACCTTCCTGTCTTTCTTTTTTTTTTTTTATTATTATTATACTTTAGGTTTTAGGGTACATGTGCACAATGTGCAGGTTTGTTACATATGTATCCATGTGCCATGTTGATTTCCTGCCCCCATTAACACTTTGTCCTCACGGGTGGCCCAGAACCCTTTGTAGATTTCCCATGGTGGCCTTTCCCAAGTAGGCACTGGCTGGCAGTAGCAGTCTAGCCTTCCTGCCTGCCTCAGTGGCCTTCCCTGCAGGAGCTGTACACAGGTGACAGGGAGAACAGGCCACCGGCCCCTGGAGAGGTGTCGGGGGCACGGTGGGCCATGTCTACCACATACTGTGTGCCAAGCTGGAAAAGAGTTTGGGGGTACAGAGGACAAAGGAAGAGAGGTCACCTCTACAGAATCACATGGCACTTAGTTTGTCTTTCCTCTTCCCTACCCACTCCCCTCCTTTCTTCCCAGAGAGAAGAGGCAGCTCCTGGGAGAAGGCACAGCCTCTGAGACTCACAAGCAGATCTTTTAAGGTCAACTTTGCCATCTGTCTTTTAGGCAATAACCTTCACTATAGCTTTTTCTGCTTATTTTTGTCAAAAGTCATTGGGAGAATGAGTCATTGCGTGTGTATGCATGTGTGTTTGTGCATGTGTATGTGTGTGTGTATGTGCATGTACAAGTGTGTGTGTGTTCGTGTGTACAGGTGTGCACGTGCGGGTACTTCCCCTGATTTTTTTGTGACATAACTTGCCCTCATTTTTTTGAAAGGCTGAAAGGGACTCAGCGTCAGGGCCATGGTGCATCCCCCCTGCAGGGAGCTGGAGCTGGGTGCCTGGAAGCTGGCCTTTGGGTCAGGCTTCAGCCTCACCCCTACTGACTGTGCCTGGCCAACCTCTGTCAGTGCCTTCATCAGACCATGCTTTGGGGTCCTCCTCTATAAACTGGGGGCAATGCTAGTTCCTCCTCCTGGGATGGGTATGAGTTCCAGATGAGGCACGTGACCTTTGCAGGATTTTGACATTACAGTAACGTAACTGTAATTTACCTACTGGTAAATGTTCCGTTCATGTCAGTTAGTAGAATAGAAAGTGCTGGCCCTGCTGACACAGCAGCCATCTCCTGGTTTGCGATGGACACTGTCTCAGGAGGAGGCTGCCGTGTGCCTGCTGCAAGGGGTGCTCCCTGTTTGCAAGGGAGGCCCAGAGATTGCCCCAGCACCTCGCTGCACACAGAGAGGCCATGTGTGTCTCTTGAGGGAGACCAGGGGTTAGAGATGTTTCGGGGCCTGAACCGGGCACCAGCTCCCGTCTGTCCATCTGTCCTGGGCTACTGGGGGAGCTGGCTCTGGCCAGGACTGATGATTGCTGGCACCCACCAGGAGATGTACATCCTGCTTGAAAGCTGTAACTGCTATCCAGAGTGTCTGGGCTTATCCTGTTGGAGCAAAACCCCTGGGCTAATATGTAATCCCATTGTGAAATGTATTTCGAGGAGGGCTTCTACAAGGATTCTAATTTTAGAGCAGCTTTGACCAAAAAATAAATAAATAAATAAAACCCAAATCTTCAGCAAACACTCAGAACCATCGTTCCTGTATGACGTATAGCTTTCAAAACACTCCCTCACCCCTTGGAAATATAGGCAGGGAAGGGAAAATAAATGTTTTTTGTGGGAGGCAGGAGCATTATTGAAAAAAACTCAACAGGCTTTTTAAAACTGGAAAAGTAGAACATGCGCATGTTGAAAAATTCCAGGGCGGCTGGAGACAGGATGGGGTGGGGCAGGTATGTCGGCGCTGCATGGATCAGGCTTGGTCCAGCCCGTGTTATGACCTGCCAGCTGTCTGCTTTTCCTCTTTGGCCTCAGTTTCCTCATCTATAAAATGGGAATTACAGTATTGTCCGCACCATGCAGCTGTTGTGGGGGTTAAATGATATGATCTGTCACATTCCTATTACATGTATGTATTCAACAAACATCGACTGTCTTTTTCATTAGTGAAAACCAGGTCTCTCTGGCTGTGCACCCGTCTCTCGTCCTGAGACAGCTGCTGATGGCTTTCTTGTGTACGCTGTCAGGAAATTTCTATGCATTCTTTTCTTCTTCGTTTGTTTGTAATATGAAGGGAAACATATGCTAGCCCCTGTTCTGTGCCTGGCTTTTTCCTCTTAAAACTGCATCTGTGGGATATAGAGACGAAGTTCGAAGGATACGTGGGAATGGACCAGATGAAAGTGGGGTGGGGATGGTGACCACTGTCCCTGGCAGAGGAACAGCGGATGTGGTGGCCCTGCGGTGGGAGGGGCACTGTGTGAGCATGGGCTGAACGGCTGGTGCGTGGGGATGGGGAGGTGGCTTGGGCCTGCCACGCGGAACAGGGAAGACCAGGTTGAGGGTTTTTGTCCGTATCCTATGGAATGATGGAGAGCTGCCGACACTTATGGAGCAGAGGGTGACCCACCGATCTGGGACTCGGAAAGGTCACCCCACTTCTGCTTTGGCGCCCATGGGTGTTGTGTAGAGGGGGTGTCCTGTTTTGGTTTCCCAAGAGGGGAAGTGGACCCGCTGGCAGGAGAAGTGGGGGAGAGTGGATGGGAGCTGCTGGTGTGTCGCCTCTCGATTTGGAGGGTGGGGACGTAAGAGTGGGAAATGGCTGGGGCAGTGTCTCTAGAGGGTGGCTTTCTTCGATGTGAGCCTGGAAGTTGGTGAAAATTGCCCCTCTTTTGGTGCTGTCATGGGTGTTTGGATATTTTGATCCCCAGGTCATCTTTCAAGCCAAGTACAGCATGCACCAACCCCTATGTGGCTGCATCCCACAGCCCCTGATCCACTGGTGGACTGCTCCACACCTGCTCCCTGTTGGGATCTCTGTCCTCCTGGGTGAACTTCTAGAGCAGGAGTCTCAAGCTTTAGGGTATATGAGACTTGCCTGGGGTCTTATCTATGCAGCATGCTGGGTCCCTTCCCAGAGTTCCTGACTTGACGCATCTGCCATGAAGCCAGCATGAACATGCATTTCTAGCAAGATCTTAGGTGCTGCTGATGCTGCTGATCTGAGGACACCCTGCTCTGGAGACTAGAAACGTCTCTGACCTGGTCTCCCTCCCACGCTGCTCCTGTGTAGCCTGCAGGAGACACCTCCTGGCAGCCTGGCGTGCAGGCTGGTCCAGCGCAGTCGCCTCAGTCCCTACCAGGTGGTCTGTGGCACCTTGAGTGCCATTCTCTGGGCCTATCCAAGGAATGTATTCCAGGGTCTGGAGCTGACCTGCCAGAGCCCCCTAACTCAGTCTGATGGAAAGAAGACTTAAAAAAAAAAACTTGTAATGTTAGAGTAATTTAAATTTTACAGAAAAATTGTGAAGCTAGTACAAAGACTTTACATAAACCCCGCACCCTGGTTCCCTTTCATTCTTTTTTTTTTTTTTTTTTTGAGATGGAGTCTCGCTCTGTCACCCAGGCTGGAGTGCAGTGGCGCAATCTCGGCTCACTGCAAGCTCCGCCTCCCGGGTTCACGCCATTCTCCTGCCTCAGCCTCTCCGAGTAGCTGGGACTACAGGCGCCCGACACCACGCCCGGCTAATTTTTTGTATTTTTAGTAGAGACGGGGTTTCACTGTGGTCTCGATCTCCTGACCTCGTGATTCGCCCGCCTCGGCCTCCCAAAGTGCTGGGATTACACCCTTTCATTCTTATAGTAGATTTGTATCGGTAATGAACCACTCTTGAAACATTATTATTAACTCAAGTTCATACTTTATTCCAACGTCCTTAGTATTTTTCTATTGCCCTTTTTCCATCCCAGGATGCCATCCAGATCCCACATGACATCTGGACATCATGTACCTTCAGGCTCTCTTGCTGTGACGCCTTTTCTGACTTTACTTGTTCTTAGTGACCTTAGCGGTTTTGAGGAGCACCTGTAGGGTGTTCTGTAGAATGTCCTTCAATCCAGAACTTCTTTTTAAATTCCTCATCTGCTTGTGGGGCATCTTGAGTCATAGAAATAGATTCTCATTTGTTTTCTTTGTAAATTCTGCCTAGAGCCAGGGTCTCTGCAGAGATCTCTCTGGAATCTGATAGCTAGAGGCCTCAGTTGACCCTGAGGCAGGCCCCATTCCTGTTAGAGAAGGTGCGTGGAGCTGGTGTGGTTGGGAGGAGTGGTTGAGAATGGTCTCTGTGGGCACAGGGTTTGCCCGGCAGGCAGCTGCCCAGTATGGCTGCCTGTGTGGCTGATGTCATGTTCTCATCCCATCTGATGCACCCTCTGCGAGTCACTTTCAGAAACTGGAAGATCCCACTTAATTCTGCTCTGGAATATATTTAGAAATCTATTCATGGCCCTCTCCCAAAGCTGATGTGAAAATTAAGAGATATCATTTGTAGGATGTCATGGCTGTGCAGGGGGAACATGCTGATGTCTCCCTGGCCGCCTTTGGCTTCTTCTCTTGCTTAGGAATTTGCCCAACTCCCAATGCCCATCTGAGCCCACCTTTCCCCCCTCTGAGCCCAGTTTTCCTCCTCTCACCCCAGTGTCAGAGTGGGCACATCCTCACCGCGGATGCATGCAGGCTCTTCCTCTGCATGCACCGTCTCTGTCTTGCGTGACAGCCCGGGGCTGTTTCTCACCCTTGTTACGCTGGGGTTCTTGGCTGAGAGCTCCTGGGCAGGGACTGACGTTGAGATGAGGCTTCTCTGTTCGTTTCTGGCTGGTTCTGGATCTGGGTGGCATTTGGAGGGTGCACTGCTAATATCTGTGACCGCATACCTCAGGGTTTGCGGTGAGGGATGTGGAGATTTCTGTGCTGCAAGAGATCTTAGTGCTTCTATTGTGCTGGGGAGAGGCCAGCCCATCTTGGGGTACCAGGGCTGGACCAAACTTTAGAGGGCACTGACCCAGTTGTTCAGAGCCAGAAATATTATTTGCAGTCCTCTGCAGGGAATTTAAAAATGAAACCAGTCTGAACTCTCCCTCCAGAATTCATGGTCGTCAGCCATTCAACAAATGTTTACTGGACACCTGTAAGCCTGTCACCGTTTTTGGAGTATGCATATAGCTATGTATGGCAGGTTGCAGTGACGACTGATGTTTCTGCCTTCACGGAATGAGTAGTCTTGTGGGATGAGGGGAAACAGACAGCATAGAAATAGATGTATGATAGGACTCTAGGTGGTTATAGATGCCTTGAATGATGATAAAGTGAGGCTGGAGGAATGAGACTGGCAGGGAGGAGAGCCCAACTGTCTGTGATAGATGGTCAGAGAGGACCTCAGAGCAGGGCATCTGTGCAGAGACCAGGCAAAGTGAGGGAGCTGGTCATGTGACTACCCTCGAGAAGAGCACTAGGGCAGCAGGAACAGCAGGTGCAATGGCCCTGCAGCAGGCATGTGCTTGGGAGTGGGAGGAACAAGGAGACCAGTGAGGCTGAGTGAGTGATGGAGAGGGGCAAGTTTTGGATGCCCACAATGCCAAGAGGTGGCCAGGGGAGGATCCCAGGGAGGTGCTGAGGCCTGGGGGAAGACTTAGGCTTTATTTTCAGAGCTGCCCGTTGAAGGAGATTTGAATGGCTGCAGTGTGAGATGAGATTGTGCTGGGCAAGGGAGGATTCGAAGGTCATTTACTCAGAGATGCTGGTGGTTTGGAGCAGGTTGTTCACAGCAGATGTTTTTTGTGCCTGCATCACAGCTCCTTGGACCAGCTCTGCCTTGGTCTTCAGCTGTGGCTTCAATCAACCAGCATGTTGGGTGATGAGCGCTGTATTGGAGCAGGTGGTTACACTTTCAGGAATGCTGCAAGCTGGCCGCGGTGGGAAGTATTTACACCATGGCAATTGGCAAATGTAAATATCAGCTCCCTTATACCACCCAAACACTTTCCAGTACAGCACAGCCATGAGCCTGGTGCTGTGGATATTCTCCCAAGCATCAAAGTGCAGCCAGAACATGAGGGGAGCTAATGTCTGAAGGACAATCCTCAGCTGATAAAATGGGAGTAAACATCCCAGGCATGCATCCTTTAGGTGGGTGCTTCTTGGAGCTTTCAGAGAATGCAACCTTGCTGCCTTCAGCTGGGACCTTGGAAATGCACCTGTGTGTGGGTTTGCCCTTCCTCCCTCCCTCACTCTCCTTGCTCCCTTGCTTCTGCTTCCTGAGGTGTCTCCCAAATAAGCTACCTGCACCTAAGCCCGCCTGCAGCTCTGCTTTTAGGAGAATCCAATTAAGATGGTGGTAGAGCTAGGTGTGGTGTGAGAGGGATCAGATGGCTGGGATGAGACAGAGGAGTCCTGGATGACTCGAAGGGTTCCAGCCTGAGCAGCTGGAAGGATGGAGAGGTTCTGGTGGCAATGGGGAGGAGCCATTGAGATGAGCAGGATGGGGGTTGGGCAAATTAATGCTCTGTTCAGCTTTGGACAGGTTCTGTTTGAGAGACCGATCAGATCCCCAGGTGGAAATTGTACCTGGAGTTGGGGAGAGGTGTGTGGTTGGATAGAGATATCTGGGACTGGACAACACTGATTAGGTCAGGCGCCCACCTGCCTCTGTCACTCGGTTGTGCCCTCCTGCTTAGGAAGCATCTGTGTATCCATGTATGTGTCTATCATCCATCTATTTATCATTTATCTGTCTTTTTTATTTATTTCTCAATATATCTATCATCTATAAATATATCTATATTCCAGCATCTAGCCATCAATCTATCATTTATCTATCTTTATTTATGTATCAATATATCTGTAATCTATTTTTCAATGTATCTATAATCTATCATCTATCTGCTAATCGATCATCTACCGTTATCTATCAATCTGTGTATCTATCATCTCTCTCTCTATCCATCCATCCACCCATCTATCCAGGCAGTGCTTGCTTCCTTCTGCCCCCTCCTTAGCCCATCCCCACCCAGGAAAATTCTTGTCCCTGCTCAAATGCCTTCAGTGACAGGAAACTCACCAACCTCTTAAGGCTTCAGCATAGAAGTTTCCAACTCTTGTGGCCACTCTAGAATACTGTCCTCCAGGGACTGTGTTGCTCTCTCATGTCCTCCTCCCAAGATTTATTTACACTCCTCACTTGCCAGGAGAGAGTACTTGGGAGCTCCGAGCCATGCGTGTTCCCTGGCAGGGTTGCCTGTGTGCTGGGGAAGAATGGGCCCAGTCATGGGATGGAGACGCCCCCCAGCTGCAGCCCTGGCTCCCGAGCAGAAGCGGCTTTGTGCTTCTCGGGGACAAGGGTTGCCATTGAGGCAGGCCAGGGATGCTGTGCAAGCTAGCGATGGCTGCAGGCTGAAATCAGGCATTTCACAGAGAGCAAGCGCTGCGCTGTCCCCGCAGCCTGCACGTGAATGGAGGCTTTGGCCCTCGGAGTGCAGCCGTGCATGGGGCCACGTGCAGGCATTTCTGGCTCCTGGCTCCTGGGGAGAGAGGCAAGCCCTGTTCTCTCTCTGAGTTCACAAAAACACAAAGAAACACAAAGTGCAGGAGAGGATCAGTTCATTCTCCAGACTCCTGGTTGGTATCAAGACCTCCCCTGTTTCCTGTGCTCTGGAGGATTCTCCATAGTACCTGCTAGGTGGGCCAGAGAAGGATGGATTTGTGGGACCCTGGAAGGCTGGGAAAAGGACGGAGAAGCCACATCCCTGTGCCGGGAAGAGCCACGGAGGTTAGATCTTGTTTTTTGTTTGTTTGTTTTTAATACAATTGTTTACACTTTCTAAACTTTTTTGAAATAATTTTAGACTTACATGGGAGTTGTAGAGCTTCCCTCAATGACAGCATCCACCTTTCCATGGTTCACTGATTGGCACCAGGAGGTGCATGTTGGTACAGTGATGTTAACTAAACCAACTAAACCAGAGGCCTTAGTGAATTCCACCAGGTTTTGCAAGCACTTTTGCTGTTTTTTTTCAGTGAATAATTGTATGAATTTTTATCACATCTATAGCTTCACAACAACCAGGTGAGACTTGACTTTTAAATAATGAGGCGCCAGGCCCCTTGGCTCCTGAGGTGGCATGGGCGACGTGTGTGGATGCTGGCTGGATGCCCACCTGGTTCCTTTTCCCTACATTGTGCCCCCACCATGCTCTGGTGGCAGGGGCAGCCTCCTCCTGGCCCCCAGGCCTCTGCTTCTCCGGTGCCTGTGGAGGCTCAAGCCTTTGCCCCACCTCCCTTCTCCCCAGGAAGGCCCTGGCTGCCCGAGAAGGCCCAGCCTTCCCCTTCTCCCTCCCCTGTTCTGGCTGAGCTCATCTCCTGTGGCTGCCCTAGCATGTGCTGCAGACTGGAGGATTCCACAGCAGAAACCTACTCTCTTGCAGTGCTGGAGGCTGGAGGTCTGAGATCAGGGTGCCGGCAGGGCAGGTTCCTTCTGAGGGCTGTGAGGGCAGGACCCGTCCCAGGACTCTCTCTGTGGCTGTGAGTGGCCACCTTCTCCCTGGTTCTCTTCACGTGATCATCCTGCCCTTCCAGGGTATGAGCTCCATGCCTGTCCCCTGAAGATCTGGAGGCTTCCATCTTCTGTTCCTTGTCAGACAATGGAGCGGAATAAACACGGTTGCCTCTCTGGAATTGGAGCTTAGTGCTCATGAAATAAAATTCTCTTAATCTCACAATTGTCCTCAACACAGTTGCAGTGGGTGGCACCGAATGAGTGTCCTGCTTGTCAAGACAGCCACTGTGGCCTTCCGTCTTCCCACTGTGATGGATGGCAAGTCACTAGAAGGAAGCACCCAACTCCCCGTGATGGCATTAAATGACACCCGTGGGTGTGGCTGTAGACTGGGGGTTCCGTGCAGCCAAGGGGTTTCCATGCAGCCAAAGGAAAGAAGAAACCCTCCTGCAGAATGCATGAATACAGTGCCAGGTCCTAAAGCCCAGCCCACGGGTGAGTGTGTCCTGGTGGTTGCCACTTTCCAGTCAACTCATTAGTGTCAATCATGAGACTGATTTCCTGGCAGTGTGAGATGATTTTAGGCAGTAAATGAACTATTAATTTTATAGAGAACGTTCATATCAGGTATATGTCTGTTTAATTTTTCTTTTTTCTTTTTTGAGGTGGAGTCTCACTCTGTTGCCCAGGCTGGAGTGCAGTGGTGTGGTCTTGGCTCACTGCAACCTCTGCCTCCCAGATTCAAGCGATTCTCCTGCCTCAGCCTCCCGAGTAGCTGGGATTACAGGTGTCCACCACACCTGGCTAATTTTTATATTTTTAGTAGAGATGGGGTTTCACCATGTTGGCTAGGCTGGTCTTAAACTTCTAACCTCAGGTGATCCACCCGCCTAGGCCTCCCAAAGTGCTGGGATTACAGGGTTGAGCCACCGTTCCCAGCCTGTTTAATTTTTCATTAGAAAAATATTGCATTTCCATTAAAGTAGATGTCAAGTTTTCATTTTAAACTTTCTTAAGAAAACATTATATTCATTTTAGACCAAGTGGTTCTATTAGAGCAACATCCATAAGAGTGGTGACGTGTGAGTGAAGTTGGGGAGACACCGGGTGGTGCAGTTACCCAGCACCATCTAGAGGAAGTGCCACTGGGGTGGGAGTCCTTGCACAGAGGCAGGGTCCAGTCCTGGCCACCCTCAAGATGTTGACTCAGAGGCAGAGGGTTCTTAGGCTTATCAAGGAAGCTCTAGGATTCTCGGTGTTCTAGGGGATTTGAGGAGGAAAGTTACACCTGCAGGGTAGACAGGGGTGGTTGGAGGGATTTGGTAAAATGTTCATGAGGAAGGGATGGATCTGTGGGGATTCTGGAGTTGAAGTGACCACCAACCAGCAGGGATGCTGGCATGTGGAGCCAGCTTCATGACTGTTAGCTGTCATTGTGGAATGGAAGTCAAAGTGTGGGTTGAGCAGGGCTGAAAGAGGCCTGGACCTCCCTTACTGGGAGAGAAGCCATGCTCAGGGAAGAATGCCCATGGGATAAAAGTCAGGGGCAGATGCCCACCTTAGGGGCCCTCGGTTGCCGTAATTATCAAGACGAGGTCCTTGGATAAAGTCTGGTCCGGCGCCTCTGAAACGTCTATGTGCATACATGTCACTGGAAGTCTGGTTAAAATGTGGGTTCTGACCCTTGGGTAGGGCCTAAGACTCTGCATTTTTAATGAGCTCCTGGGGCATGCTGCTCCTCAGATGCTCCTCTCTTCTGTCCCCTAGCCAGCAGCAGCAGACAGTTAGTGCCTGCCTTTCTGCAGGGACAGGGGAGGGAGGTTTGTTTGCAGTGACAGTTTTTGGGTAGCTATGGAGGGAGGAGAGAGGTAGGACTTTGTCTTGGTCCAGTTTACAGGGGGCTTGACAGAGGCAGGAGGGGTGGGCAGGAGTTGCCAACTTTTATATTTTGGTCAACTAGGGATGTTTAAAAACAACAGTGAAGAACAACCCGAACATCCTTGGTTTTACAATAGTATAATAATAACACTATCATCACCAGTATTTCCCAAAAGAAATGGAATTTCAAATCCAAGGCGTCAGGAAGGCCGTATCCTCCAACAGAGGACAGTCTTTTCAAGGACACAGAGCCAGACCCCAAATCGCCTCACTGCGTTGTCCTCATTTTTCAAGGGACTTGGGAAACGTCACCCCAGGCTGGCATGGATGATTGGGCTGAGGCATGGGGGCTGCGGCTGTATGAACGGGAATGCCTGTGGTCCTCAGAGCTGCAGTCTGTGTTCCCAGAAGCCGCTGTGGAGTGGCATCTGGCCCCAGCCTGTGGTAGCCTCTGTCCTTTCCCAGGAGGGAGGTTGCCAGGGCCTGAGCAAACACTGACCTGGAGTGTGCCTGCTTCTGAACCTGCCTCCCCATCGTCCTCACCTTGCGGTGTACGGGACGTGTGGGGACTGTATCATCTGGGCTGTGGCTGGCGGCCTGTCGTCTAATGCTGCCACATGGCCTTCATAGGCCATGATGAGCCATGGGCAGTGCTGACTCTGTTCTACCACTGGTCCAGGTTCCTGAGATGGTCACATCTGGGATGTGCTGGGGTTGAGCACCAAAGCTAGGGGAGGTCCTAGTAGCCCACTCCTGTTCCTCAGGCCCCTTGCGTCTGCTGGGAAAAGGCGTACCTCCTCCATCTCTATCCACGTGGAATTGGCCATCATCCTGCACAGTCTCTGCCCCTGGTAATTGGTTCTTAGATGGGCTCATGACTCAGCCTTCACAAATGAGAATCTGTTCTAGAACTTCAGTTGGAGCTTTTGGAAAGAGTTGTTTTCCCCCCCACAAGAAGTCACAGAGCTGGTTGGCTGTGGGCTTGGAGTGCTGGTGGCCATTTTCCCCAACCCAGGTGGAGCCAGAGAATGGAACCAGCCCAAAGGAAAGCTGAGCAAAGACATTTTGAGGGTTGATTTCCCAATGGCATTATTTGCATCCCTGGATCCAGCGTGTGTGAAGCTAGTGTACCCCCAGGCTTCTCAGTTAAACACTTCCTCCCTTTTAGGTTTCAGCAGCTTTGATTGGGGTTCTGCCATTTCTGATTATTACGGGGACTTAGAGGAAGGAAGTGGATTTGCCCGGATCACAGGGCTCATGAAAGTGCCCAGGCTGGAATCCAAATGCCCACCTACTTTCCCTCACATCACTCTCCCTCGCCTGCTTTAAGTGCATCTCCAGTCCCAGGGAGATCTTCCCATCACTCTTTGCAGATTCTGCCTAACTGAAAGTTCTTGAAGCTGCTTCAAAGTGGAGTATCCTGGTGTTTCCCGGGAGAGTGGTTGCCTGGGTGCTGAGAAAGACTGATCTGCAGTGCTCTTGCTTTTGCACTTCCATCCCCTACCTTGATCCTGGGGTGCACGAGGCAGGAAGGGGAGGAGTGTGGGAGTTGATGGGGAGATGAGAGGGGACATCTACCCATGGCCTCTGCTTCTGGGAGGACCTGTCACACTCCCAGTGACACAGCGTGTGCTAGAGATTAGGCTTTTTTCGTGAAAGTAGGGTTTTGAAATATAAATCATTCTATAAAGACATACGCATACGTGTGTTTATCGCAGCACTATTAACAGTAGCAAAGACATGGAAACAACCCAAATGCCCATCAATGATAGATTGGATGAAGAAAATGCGGTACATATACACCATGGAATACTATGCAGCCATAAAAAGGAATGAGATCATGTCCTTTGCAGGGACATGGATGAAGCTGGAAGCCATCATCCTCAGCAAACTAACACAGGAACAGAAAACCAAATACCGCATGCTCTCACTTGTAAGTGGGAGTTGAACATTGAGAACACATGGATACAGAGAGGGGAACAACCCACACCAGGGCCTGTTGAGAGGTGGGGGTGGGGGTGAGGGGAGGGATCTTAGAGGACAGGTCAGTAGGTGCAGCAAACCACCATGACATGTATACCTATGGAACAAACCTGCACGTTCTGCATATGTATCCTGTTTTTCTTTTGTTTTTGTTTTTAAAAGAAATAAAATAGAAGCTCACTTGCCTGGATACTTTAATATTGCCTGGGTTTTTGTGTTGTGGAGGGCTCTGTAAGTCATGGAAAAGGTATTCTCAGGAGCTGCTAATGACATATTTAATTTTAATAATGAGTCACCCATGCCCACAATTTATTACCTCCTGTGGCTCTAGACTGTGGTTCTTTGAGTGGTATAATAGGGCGGAGGTTAATGGATAACACAATTAATTATTTATGAGGTTCTTTCAAAGCCAAAGACTTTGTAACAGATTAACTAATAGGTTCCTAAGTTCATTATCATTTTGATTTTTCCAACGAATATTTTCTCCCAAACCACTCAACTGTATAACATTACTGGGAAATGTCTAATTTTTACATGATTCCTCTGCTCGGTTTAAATACTAATGTTCTGCTTACCCCGTCACTGTTCAGCACCCAGCTTTTGGTCTTCACCTTATCGCCTGGGAGATAGATATAATGGATTCAGATGTTATGAGCCCTGGAAGGGTTTGTAACATAAGGCAGTATTTTAATGCTTTAGGGGCCAGAAATATTTAAGGCAATATTTTAATTCTCACGAGGGACGAAGTGTTGTGGTCGCAGGTGCAGCCTCTGAAATCAGGCAGAGCTGGGTGTGAATCCCAGCCTCTGCACTTAGGTTGGTTACATCACCTCTCCAACTCAGTTCCCTCCTTCATAAAATGGGCACACTAGTAGTATTAACCTGGTTGCATTGCAGTGAAGATTCAATGAGAAAACGCAGGTAAAACACTTAATGTGGTGCCCAGCACAGAGTAACAGGTTAGGAGTGTTGACCGTGAACGGTGGTGATGGTCATCTAATCACAGCCTGGAATGAGGAGGAGCAAGCCCTCACCCTGGCCTGCTGCTCCTTTTTTGATGAAATGCCTGTGGTTGTTGTCACACCGCAGCAACAGAATTGAGCATTTTCCCAGAAAAATTTCCCAGTCTGAACTGTTTACTCTCTGGCCCTTCATAGAAAAAGAATCGCTGCTCCCTGCCCTCAAGGCAGCCTCTTGTGCTTTTATCTTCTCGGGTCTCCTTTCAGAGGCCTCATTATAGGTGAGCGCCATCCAGCAGAACGTCCTGTGATGATGGAAATGGTCTAGGTCTGCGCCATGCAGCCCGGGATTGCGCCGCTGGCCACAAATGGTTGCTGAACCCTCAAACTGTGGCTCGTGCAACCTCAGAATGGAATTTTTAAATTTTACTTAGCTGTAATTGATTTAAATTTAAATAGCCACCTGTGGCTAATGGCGACCACATCGGGCAGTGCAGTGACGCCACACCAGCTCAGAGTAGAGAAGCAGTCACCTCCATTCCAGCATCCTTTCTGAGAGTGCCGGGTGGAGGGTACTGGCTTTGGCTGAAATAAAGGAAAGGGAGAAGGCTGCTCCTTGCATTTTCTTTTTCTGTTCTTTTTTTTTTTTTTTTGAGATGGAGTTTTGCTCTTGTTGCCCAGGCTGGAGTGCAATGGCGCAATCTGGGCTCACTGCAACCTCCACCTCCCAGGTACAAGCAATTCTTCTGTCTCAGCCTCCCAATAGTTGGGATTACAGGCATGCGCCACCACACTCAGCTAATTTTTTTGTATTTAGTAGAGACGGGGTTTCACCATGTTCATCAGGCTGGTAGCGAACTCCTGACCTCAGGTGATCCATCTGCCTCAGCCTCCCAAAGTGCTGGGATTACAGGCATGTGCCATCATGCTCGGCCTGCTCCTTGCTTTTTATTACGTTTTTGCTGATTCAAAGCATCTGTAATATAAAAATTGAACTTACTCTTTTGTGTGAACTATTTGGTAAACATATACAAGCATGAAGAAAAAAGTTAAGATGTCTTAATCCCATGCTGTAGAGATAAAGGATTTTGGGCAGTACATTCGCTGTCACTTTCAAATATTTGTATGGCGCATAAGAGGGGAGTCATAATGTCTGCATGGGGTGTGCCCCCACTTTTCTGCTGGAACAGGGACTACACAAAGCTTCATATGATCCTGATTAATGGCTGCAGGGTGCTCGGTGTGCAGTGGCCTCTCTGGGCAGGTCTCCGGGCTGCACGCAGTTGGGGACTGTTTTCAGCTGCTCAGTGATGAGTGTCCTTGCTGTGAAGTATTTCTGTGTTTTTCATGTTTGTCCAGAGTGGCCATGAGGTCCTCCTAAGAGACTTTGATCAATGTATGTTTCTACAGAAAATGTTAGAAGCTGCTGCTCCTTCACGTTAGCTAATGCTGGATCTTGCCCATCTTTCTTCCTTGTGCCAATCTGCTGGCGAAAAATTACTTGTCTATATTTTCATCACTTTTATTTATTTATTTTTTTAAAAAAGACATGTTCCCAGAAGTCACTGCTTGGAAATATCTCTGGTCATTTTTCTTGCTTCTTTTAGTTTCTGGGTGAGGCCAGTGGTTATAAGCCAGTTCCTGAGTCTTCGGACAGTTTAATGGGGGCATGGATCAGGTCTGCAGACAGCAGACTTTGATAGCACTTTGATTTAATGAGGGCCTACTATGAGCTTTGCAGGTTTTATCTCATTCAATATTCATAACCACCTGAGGAGCCAGGTGCTATTTATCCCCATTTTACAGGTGAAGAAACTGAGAACTCTCTCAAGTCCTGGTGGGTGAGGGACATAGTCTGGGTTTGAACAGAGCATGTGGCCACCTGAGCTCACACTCCTGGTCAGCACACCATGGTAGGCATGGGGAGGGGAAGGGGTACGGGAGATGGCCAAAGACCTGGTCTGGAACTGGGCTCTGCTTACTGGCTGTGAGGCTCTGGACAAAGTTATGTGACCTCTCAGAGCCTAAATTTCCCCAGCTCTCAAATGGATATCAGGATATTTACCTTGAGGTTGTTGTAAATAGAAATGGAGATGTGTATGAAGGCCCTGGCACAATTCCTATACTTCACTGATGCTTGATAAATGATGGCTGTTTTCTGTACTATTAGCAATGATTATTAATACAGTGATGAAAAACACAGAGCAAAGATGATAAACAGAAAGTGTCTAGAAGATAGTTGCTACCTGAGAGTTAGCTATTATTTATTCTGTTAATATGTTACAGTGTAGATATTTCTACATTCAGTAACATCATAAGCAAAGAAGACTTTGCTTGCCAAGGCCCCTACTGAAAGCCCTTGATGGCTACAGGCTGTTATCTCACCAACACAGACTCTGATCCAAGGTGACCAGGAGAATTTTAGAACGATCTAGGCAAGGAAATTGCCGTGCTTCCAAAGCAACCTGCTCCTCATGCTCCCTGTGGGGCTGTCTGCCCCAGCTTGCCACACCTCTGCAGGTTTGTGGCTTTGTTTCCTGTATGGGGTCCCAAGGTGAGCAGTACCTTTGTTTCCTGTATGGGGTCTGTTCTATGTTCAGAAGCAGGACTCAGGGCTGCTGGAGCTGGAGCCTCTGAATCCTCGGGGTTCTCCCACAGCTCCTGACCAGCTCTGCTAGAGCGATGTCTCTGGCAGATGCCTTTTCCCTGTTGCCCTGTGGTCTGGCCTTTCTGCTGTAGGTTAAAGAAATCACAATGTGGGTAGGTGGCCTAGTCTGTAAGTGTGTCCTCTAGTGACCTTTGTTTTACCTCTAGCCATGCTTGCTGTTTGTCTTTTTGTGGGATTACATAGTTGGCCAGGCCAAAACATCTTAGCTCATACGAATTCCAAGTTCACAGCTGGTAAAAATGCCGCAGATTAAATGCTCCATAGAAATTCATGTCTATAATGGATGCATTTCTCCTGGGAATTCACTCCTTAAATAGGATGACCCTATCATTGACTCCTGTCCCTACCCTCGACCCAAACGTGAACAAATATGAAATGATCCTTAACCAACCAACATACTAGAATAAAGACACAAAACATTAAAAAAAAAAAACACCAACAAACAATGAGGAGGGAGGAGTCATTCTTTTGCAAAACTTGATTCCCTATTGTGGTTGATGTGGCTGCATTCTTTATGCTTGTTGAGAAGTTGCTAGAAGACAGGGTCAGTGGTGGTTCTATGAGGGTGGCTACCATTTTTCTTGAGGGACTGCTGTTATCTGGTAAGCACATAGTTCTTTACATACTTTATCTTCCTGAAGCCTCATGAGAGCTCTAAGAGGTTCCCATTATTGTTATCCCCATTTTGAGCGTGAGGAAACTAAGGCTCAGGGAAGTGTGGGAATAGAAAACTACATGGCTAGGGGCTGAATCCAGGCTGTTTTGCTTCTGGCCCCAAGGTCTTAGCCCCAGTGCATCCACTGGGGCTATTAAATGCTGCCTGGGTTCCTTGACACCTGCACCACTACCCCTCCTCCCACCAACCAGATGGGGTTCGCTGGTATAAGCTGTCTTAGCATGTTGAAAGTGCTTTTGTAGTACTTAGAAACACTGTCATTTAATTGCTATTTAGGTTCTTAGTAGTTGTAGCTATGTTAGATGGGCCAAGCCATAGCCTTCTGAGGACAGGGACAGTATCCAGTTTGTTATCCATCCCTTATCTATGCCTTATACACAGTAGGGTCTCAATAAGTGCTGGGTGGATGGATGGGTGGGTTGATGGTGGATGGATAGATGGATGGATGGATGGGCGGGTGGGTGGGTGGATGAATGGATGATGGATGATGGCTAGGTAGATATATGGGTGGATAGGTAGATGGGTGGGTGAGTGAGTGGATGGATGGATGGAGATTGATAGATGGATAGGTGGATGGATTGGAGAATGGGTGGATGGGTGGGTAAATGGATTGATGGATGATGGCTAGGTAGATATACCAGTGGATAGGTGGGTGGATGGATGGGTGGGTGGATGGACGGATGGATAAATGGAGATGGATAGATGGATGGATGGATGGATGGATGGATGGGTAGATGGATGGATGGGTTGATGATGGCTAGGTAGATATACGAGTGGGTAGGTGGGTGGGTGAATGGACGGATGGATAAATGGAGTTGGAGAGATGGATGGATGGATGGATGGATGGATGGATGGGTAGATGGATGGATTGGGTGATGATGGCTCAGTAGATATATGAGTGGGTAGGTGGGTGGATGGGTGGGTGGATGGATGGATGGATAAATGGAGATGGATGGATGGATGGATGGATGGATGGATGGATGGATGGGTAGATGGACGGATGGTCAAATGGAGATGGATGGATGGATGGATGGATGGGTGGATGGATGGATGGGTTGATGATGGCTAGGTAGATATATGAGTGGGTAGGTGGGTGGGTGGGTGTGTGGATGGGTGGATGAGTGGGTAGAAGTCCAGGCAGCTGGAAGGACAGTGGTGTAAGGACAGGTAGTTGGAAGGACAGCCATTTGAAGAGGAAACAAAGACATAGTATTTGAGGGGGGAATTATCTGCACAGCCCCCAATTTGCTGACATTAGCTCCTGGAGAAAGGAGCACCTGCAGGATGATCATTTCACACCTGTCTGTTCTTTTCTCTTGGCCAAGAGGACCTCACAGCAATGCTCTGGTTACAGTCAGGGGAAGGCTTTACTGACCACACAAAGTTCCAAGAGGGGACAAGCATGGTGTGACCTCCAGTCAACTTGATTCTCTCATCTTCTCCCCACCTTCCTACCTTGGGCCTCTTCTGGGCTGGCCAATTGAAAGAGAATATTCATAAAGCTGACTTTGAGGAGTCTTGGGAGGCAGGCACAAAGATTATTGGCATTGAGTCCCAGTTCTATAACTTACTAGCTGTGTGACTTTGGGCAAGTTAATCCCTCTCTCTGAGACTCAGTTCCCATCCTGATGCCAACCTTGGGTACTACTGAGGGAGGAGGGGAGAAAGGGGATGCACATAGATGGAAGGCAGTAGCAGGTATTAATTCCCCTTATCTGACTTTCCATTTTACTACCTTGATTTCCTTTCTCTTAGACTCTTGGAAGAGATGTACTGTGCTGGAATATAAATTTTTGAAACCTGTTCTCTTTCCTCCTCCATATTCTCCATGATAATGCAGGAAAAAAACTTGCAAACCTGGCCATGATGCCCCTAGGCCAACAGAGGCTTTCCTAGTTCCAATTCTGGCATTGTGAGAGAGAGCTCTATGGAATAGCGAAAAACAGGCACACTTCATCCTGTGCATGCTGGGGTTGAGGCTGTGAGGTGTGCAACAGGACAGTAGAGCATAGCAGACGGGTTGATGAGCTGTGATCTGGATTCAGACCTACTTGTCTCAGACCCTGGGTCAGCCCGTCAGCAGCTGAGCAATCTCGGGAAAGATTCTTAACCTTGGATGGTTGGTAGGATCAAGTATAGTCAGTGTAGAGATGCTTAGCTCACCACATGGACTCAGGACATGTCAACTCTCCCTGCTTTGGCTATAATTACTATTCTACTGTCAAGGAACTTTCTCTCTAGTTGGGCTAGGTCATGTGCACAGAAGGGTTGGAGGACAAGATGGTGAAGAAAGATTTCTCCAAAGAGCCTGGTTGGATGTGAGCTGGATAGAGCAAGGCTGAAGAGTGCAGATGCCCCTGGGGCCAGGCGGTCTTCAACCAGTCTTGGTGAGAAATAGTAGTTCCACTCAGCTTTGAGGTGCAGAGACATTGGGCAGGGGGACTGTAGCAACCTAAACTGCTCCTGCCCTGCCTGCAGAGGATGATGCTGTACAGCCCTGCTCATTATGATGACATAGGCATGTGAGCGACTGTCAGCTCTTTGGTTTTGAAGAGAATTTGGAAGTCTAGGTTTCCATGCATCAAACAAGTAGTAGAGAAGGCAACTGTGGGGAGAACCTAAGTCTTGTTTCTAGAGAGATCATAGGGTTGTAAATTTTACCTTGCATCTCAGAGAAGGGCAGTGCTATTTTAGATTAGGGAGGTTGCAAATGTGATGAACTCCAAGAACACTGACAAATACCATTATCATTGCAAAAGAATCTTAAATGTGTCTTTGAAAATCAAGCATTTGGCTTCTAAGTTATAAAAATGGACCAAAAATGAAGCAGTAGAGTAGGGACTCATAACCAAATTTATGCCATTATTGTTACAGGTTTCTTTTACTGTGTTTCTCTCTCTATATATGCACATCTATATAAATATAGATACATAGATATATGGGGAGAAGATATAAATAGAGATAATGTATGCGTATATATATATATATACATATTATATTTGTCTGGGTTCTCCAGAGGGACACCATCAATCGGATATAGAGATTTATCTATTGCCTATCTATTCATCTATTTATTTATCTGTTTACCAGTCCATTCATCCATCCATCCATCTCTGTTCATCTGTCCATCCGTTATCGTATCTATCATCTATCCATTCATCCATCCATGTATGTATGCATGTATGTATGTCTCTTTCTCTCTATCATTTTCATCGATTCATCCATTGTCTATCTGTCTATCTATCTAGACGTATTAGAAGGAATTGGCCTATGTGTTGTGGAGTCTAAGAAGTCCCAGCAGTCAGCAAGCTGAAGACCTGAGAGAGCCAATGGTGTAGTTCTAGTGCGAGTTTGAAGGCCTGAGAAACAGGAGAGCTAATGGTGTAAATTTCAGTCTGAGTCTGCAGAAGACTGATGATTCAGCTTGAAGACAGATCGAGAGAATTCTTTCTTATTCCGTCTTCCTGCTCTATTCAGTCTCTCAATGGATTGGATGAGGCCCACTCACGCTAGGGAAGGCCATCTGCTTTACCCAGCCTATTGATTCAAATGTCAATCTCATCCAGAAACTCCCTCATGGGCACCCAAAATAATGTTTCACCAAATGTGTGGGCACCCTCAGGCCCAGTCAAGTTGACACATTAAATGAACCATCCCATGCATATCTATAGATGTGTGTGTGTGTGTACGTTTGTGTATATAGAATATATAATTATCCTGTTAAGGATGTCTCACAGCCTTGAGGCAGAGATTAATTGTGACCTGGTGGTTTCCAGTGTTTCTGTATGTACAAGTAAATTATGCAGCAACGATACCCTAGTCTCATTTTATTAATTGCTCTTCTGTTAGTCTGTTTAAAGTCAATTAAACCTCCCAAGGCCCCTCACGGAGGAACCTCTCACAAAATCATTCTCTGTCACTTAGGAATCCTGAGTGGATGACACGTGGCTGTCCTAGCTCCTGGGGAGGGTGCAGACATCTCTGTTGGAACTCCTGGGTCTGTGGGTGATCACTGGCTTGCATTTGGCAGTGGCATGGCCCGTGGAGGTCCGGATGTAGAGAAGGCAGCCTTTCTGCAGAGCGTTAGAATTGGGGAAGAAGTGGTCAGGATTAGAGAGGAAAAAGAAGACTTGGACAGGACAAGCATGCCACCCCAGCTTACCCTTCCTGTAGTTTCCTGGACTTTTGCAGGGTTCGGTGGACAATTAGTTATCTGCTTGCTTAGTTGATATCTCTTCACTTTTATTTCTTTTAGACTTTTTTTTCTGATTAGAACAAAAATTATATTTATTGAAAATTCAGAATACATAGAAGATTATCAAGAACATCTAAAGCATTCACAAATCCCCCCACCCCCACCCCAGAGATAACGCCTGTGGCTACCTTTGTGTGTGTTCCTCCAGCACTTTTCCTAGAGAAACATTTTTCCCGTGTCGGGATCGTTCAGTCTATATCGTTTATTAAATTAATATATCAGAAGCTTTTCTCCACACTGCTTACGACACTTGGGACCAAATGCTCTAGAATAGGGATTTGCCACCGTTTATTTTCCCATTCTGCTTTCATTGGAAAATGAGTCTGGCTTGAGGCTTTTGTTTGCTTCTTTCTTGCTATAGTAATTGGGATGGACTTAAGGCTGTCTGCCTTTTTGTGTACATCTCTGATTATTTCTTTAGGCTAAATTCCTAGAAGCTGGAACCCGGGGCAGAAGGAATGAAGATTGGAAACACTTGGTGCATGACAGCAACTTGCTGTCCTGCCAACATTGGGGTGTTTGCCTACAGAAAGAGCTCTCTGGTTGAATCAAATAATTTTAAGAATTTAATTCCTCTTCTTTGTTTTTTGTTTGTTTTTGCTTTTGAGACAGAGTCTCGCTCTGTCGCCCCGGCTGGAGTGCAGTGGCGTGATCTTGGCTCACTGCAAGCACCACCTCCCAGGTTCACACCATTCTCCTGCCTCAGCTTCCCGAGTAGCTGGGACTACAGGTGCCCACCACCATGCCCAGCTAATTTTTTGTATTTTTAGTAGAGACAGGGTTTCACCATGTTAGCCAGGATGGTCTCGATCTCCTGACCTCGTTATCTGCCCACCTCGGCCTCCCAAAGTGCTGGGATTACAGGCATGAGCCACCGCGCCCGGCCTAATTCTTCTTTTAAAAGTTGGGGATCGGAGTAAGGTGAGAAGGTATCCTGCACAGCATCAATGCACACAGCGCACGTTAAATGAGTGCTATTCCACTTCATTTGTAGTATTTTTTTCCCATTTGTGGGAACTACATTTGTGCCTGACTTCCTTGTTGCTTTAAATGAGCCTTAAGGAAGCAGTGTTGGGGGAATTCAACACACACAGAGCAGTTGGTCTTTATTATGATTTTAAGCATCTTGTTTTCATGTGAGCACCCCAACTTTGCCTTTTGCTGAATTTTGCAACAAGTTTTGAGTAATTCTGCACAAAACAGTGCCCTTGCTCCAGGAGGAGAACAGACATTTGCTCGTTCTTCACAGGATAATTAGACTCTAAAATTAGAAGGCAAACACTGCATGTTAAAATGCATCTGAATAAAATCCCAGTGGGAGAATTAAGCCTTCTTGGCAGTGCAGGGGAACTTGGGTGCACGCCTGATGGAGCGGCGAGAAGCTGAGAGGGAGTGAGGCAGCCCCTCTGCGCGGAGTGTTCAGGGCAAATGCACGGGTGCTGGTGACGCAGTCCCTTTAGTTGTCTAAAAGTATTGGATTCTAAGTGAAAAGGGGGATGGGGATAGAAAGCCTTCTGCCACGCCTCCTGTAGTCACAGTTTGGATACCCTGTGAAAGTAGCACATAGGCAGGTATTCGGTCCTGCTTGGCGTTGTTTGGTGGACTTGTTAGGGAACACTGCTGGCTATGTTTGAGGAAGGAGGTGGAGCAGAGAGGGTTCAGGGCTTAAGCGGCGTCTCCTCAAGGGCAGCAGCAGACCTGGAACGTTCCAGAGCTACCCCTGCCTGCATCTGTCCGTCTTGCCAGTACACACTGAGCAACTGCTAAAGGTTATGGATGCAATGGAGGGCTTCTGGTATAGCGGGGAGGAAGAGGCTCCATTATGAAGTCAAAGGCCACTGCGTGCCTGCAGTGTGCGACGCAGAGCTAGTGGTTGCAGCACCCTGATGGGCAGAAGCCTCCCTCACAGAGCTATGGCGATGGAGAAGGCAGCTGCAAATCAAGTCATCACCAGCAAGGTTATAGTAAAAAGGGAGTGATGTTTGCTGTATATCTAGGGAAATGTGTGTGTGTATTGCATTTCGAAGTGAACAACAGTTTTGAATTAACTTCTATTTGTTGTGATATAAACAACAGATATAAAAAGATATAAAAGGAAATAAACAGTGACCATGACATTGATTGTTCAGTTTCAACACTATCTTCGGGTTCCCTAGTCCTTGTCCTCCCTCATTCGCCTTCCCCACCACTGAACTGTAGACTCCAACAGGGGGCGGGAGCTGAGTTTGTTTTTGCTCCCAGCTGGGACTCCAGGGTCTAGCACTGGCCTGGTGCTTAGCAGCCTGTAGCAAGTATGTGTTGAACGGGCAAATGTATACTTTGGCGGTATGAGACAGAAGCTGGTGGTCCTGTGCTGCCTGTGGCCAGAGCAGCACTTCCAGCATACGGGGCCAGGACACATTTGCCCTGGTGTCCCCAGGCTGCTCCAGGCTCAGGCTGCACCTCCTGGGGGCCCTCCCTGCACCAGCCTGGCGGTTCTCTGTCGCTTCTTCTGCACCCTGCACCTTCCTTTTGTGTCACATCCCTACCTTATCACTACTCATTTGTTGGCCAGTGTTTTTAGAAGATCTCTTTTTTTTAAATTTCAGTTTTTATTTTAGGTTCTGGAGGTACATGTGCAAGTTTGTTACCAGGGCACATCGCCTTATGCTGAGGCTGGGGCTTCTGTTCATTCTGTCACCCAGATAGTAAACATAGGGCCTGATAGCACGTTTTTTAGCCCTTGTCCCCCTCCTTCCCTCCCTCCCTTTCTCTTTCGGAGTCCCCTGTGTCTGTTGTTCTGGATGTTTGTGTATACTCAAGATTTAGCTCCCACTCATGAGTGAGAATAGGCAGTATTCGGTTTTCTATTTCTGCGTTAATTCGCTCAGGGTAGTGGCCCCCAGCTGCATCCATGTTGCTGCAAAGGATATGATTTTGTTCTTTTTTATGTTAGCAGATCTTTTTTTTTTTACCCACTCTCTGATTCTCCATGCGTGATGAGTCCCCCAAAGGCAGGGCTGGGTTAACCTCCCTGGGCCCAGAGAACAGGTGCTCAGTATTTTTAGAATGAACAAAAGTTCTCTTGTGGAATCATGAGGGAGGTGGAGGGAGGAAGGAAGGAGGGAAGACCTCTGCCCTGGCTCTTTCTCCTGCCTGAAACAGCCTCCCTCAGATCCCAGCCTGCGGCGCCTTTCTCATCACGTGTGTGTCCGCCCCACACCGCCCTCCCTGGCCTCGGAGGCTAAAGCGCTGGCCCCTGCCAGCCTGGACCTCTCCTCGTCCTGCTTGATTTGATTCTGAGCGTGTTCATCACCATCTGGACATATGTTATTTATGCACAATTAAATGTTTTTTATATTGCATATAAAACATAAATTTATATAATGATATACATGTACATATGTGTGTGTGGCGTGTGTGTGTGTGTGCATATCCCTATCGACACCACCAGAATATGTTTTAATGAAACCGTCATGTTTTAATGAAAACAGAAAGCCTTCTGTTTCATGTCGTGATGCTGGAATGAAAACAGTCTCTCCCAGCATCTAGCTCAGTGCCTGGCACATCATGAAAGCTTAATAAATACGGCTGGAATTAATGAATGAGTTTCTTTCCCCTCCCCTGTCCTGTATTTTTAATAAGGCTGTTGAGCCTAGGGCCTCTGTCCTCTGCTGGTCACTGTCATCACGCAGCCCCACTCAGGAGGCCTCTGGCCCCGTTCTGCCTGGAGTGTTGGCAGGTGGCAAGGGTTGTAAGCTCCTGCCCAGTCCCGTGGGCAGTTCGAGGATCTTACCCCCAGCCCCTGCTATTCTGAGGGGACCTGTCAGTCATTCAGCCTCCAGCCAGTCCCTGGGGATGTCTGAGGGAGGAAGTAAGGCTCAAGTCCTGTGAAGTGGGCGGCTCCTGTCATCCACAGCCGCTGCTTATTAGCTGGGGCCCTCGGTAAATGTCCTGCCAGAGCTGGGCTCACTCTGGCCTCCTTTGTATACCTGGGGGCAAGGTTTAGCTATTCAGCAAGGGCTGTTTTAAAAAATTGGGTTTGTTCTGGATATTACAATACCTTTTTTTAAAAGACCGCAAAGAAAACTACATTTTCTTGTGACTTTTACAATAGGAGCAAGTTAAATTTTCCTTCTTCACTGAGTTGTCACTGTTGCCTTTTTTTTTAAAAAATCAGTTTTTCCCTGTCAAAAGAAAGTACCTTACCATGTGATCTACTGAAATATAGGAGTTATAATGAACAGTGTGAAAATGAAGGTTGTTTGTCAGTCCTTCTTGCTGACTTTCTCAATCTGGGCCCAATGTACCTGGGAGGCACAGCCAGAGCCCAGGGAGTGAATCCGATTGTTCAGTAGATGCAGTTCCCCAGTTCAGGCCCTGCAACTACCAGTTCAGGCCTGGAGGGGAGCATGCATCCCCCAGGAACGTGACTCGGAGCTGGAATCTGACCAGGCATAGGAGTTAATTGGGCCTGAGGCAGGGAGGGTGCTGGGAAGAACATTCTAGGGAGAGCAGACAGCATGTATGTGTGCACACATGTTCTGTGGCAGAAGACTGCGTGAGTGTTTGGGGAGGTATGAGTGACTCTGAAAGGGTTTTTCCCAGTGGAGCACAAAGATGCCCGTGTTGTGGGAGGAAGCCCAGGGTGGGACCAGGAAGGGCTCATTAAAGGAATTTTTGTCTTTAAATGAAGAGCAGCAGGAAAGCCTCTGAGGATTTTAAACATGGTGGTTGGAGTTGGGCAGATCAGCTTGGCAAAGATTTGATGACTAGGGTATTAGTCTGTTCTCATGCTGCTGATAAAGACATATCTAGGACTGGGTAATTTATAAAGGAAAGAAGTTTAATGGACTCACAGTCCCACATGGCTGGGGAGGCCTCACAATCATGGCGGAAGGCAAAGGAGAAGCAAAGGCATGTCTTACATGGCAGCAGGCAAGAGAGAGCTTGTGCAGGGAAACTCCCATTTATAAAACCATCCAATATTGTGAGACTTACTACCACGAAAACAGTATGGGGGAACCACCCTCATGATTCAATTATCTCCATCTGGCCCCACCCTTGACACGTGGAGATTATTACAATTCAAGGTGAGATTTGGGTGGGGACACAGCCAAACCATATCAACTAGTGTGGAGAGGCCAGTGTGGAGTTCAGGGTACCAGGTGGGAGGCCCCCTGAGGTTGGGGAGGATGGCGCAGGGCAGCAGGTGGCAGCCAGGCCCTTGGGGGTCCATTGGCAGGACTGAGCAGCAGGGTGTTGGAGTGACATGCAGGTGGGGATACAGTCCTCTTCATTCTTATTCACGTCTTTTCTGTTGATCCCTTTCTGTCTCTTTCCCCACTAGTTTCCTGTGTTCTTTTGATCCACAAGCTCCATATTTCCTGAAAGAAATGAATGCCATTATTATCACATACAGCCACACACCCACCCTGTACAAACTCATCTCCCACAACGCCCAACTCCCTAACATGGTTGCCTAAATCAGAATTAGGGTCCCTGGATTCAGGTCCCAGTCCCACCCTTATTGTGCTTGTGAATCTCAATGAGGTGCTTGGCCTTTCTTGGCTGGGTTTCCTCATCTGTGAAATGGGGGATTTTGCACTGTTTTATTTTTCTACTTTCTGCCAGCATTGAAACTTTCCATAGGACTTTACTTCATCTAGACTATTGGTGTAGGAAAACATCCTTTTGGTTAATGGATAGATGTTGTAGGCTAGATGCCTTCCCTCCAGGAGGTTCCTCATCTTATTAGTGAAGATTCTTTAGTTGCATATGGCTTTAGTTGTTGTTGAGAAACCAACCCAGACTGGCTTCACCATCAAAGGTATTTATTGACTGACACCGTTTTGTGATTAGTCCAGGGGGAGTTTGGCTTCGGGCCCATTGACCACAGGGTCTAATTATACTGTTCACCATTGCTTCTCAGCCCTCTCACTGCCTGGTTCTCTGCTGGCCTGCTGTGAGGCCACATTTCCTTCTCCTCTGTTCCCCCAGGCTCCAGCCATTTCGAGGAAGGAGGTGAATTTCTCTTTCCTATTAGTGAAGAATACCAAAGCTGTGGGAATCATATCTTACTGGCCTGGAGGTGGTCAGCTTCTTTCAAATCACATGGCCTGATTGGGCAAGGGTAGGTCCCTTGAGGGAAATCAAGGTGCTGTAACCAGAAAAGGTTGTGATGGCAATTGGGTAGGAAAAAATAAGTCCATCTCAGAGTCTTTAAAAAAGATCTTTAAAATCTCCTCATGATTTCTTAATCAGCAAGAGGGTGGCTTAATCTGTTTATCCCAGAGGCCGGGGATGGAGGGTCAGGGAGGGGTTGACCTTCTGGGGCTGATGATAGCATTTGTTTTTCTTCCCAGTCCAGGCTTGCGCTGACCTTGGGACTTAAGGCAGGGCCTGTCCTTTCCTCTGCTCAGCAACATCCATCACTGCCGTGTCCTTTTGGCACTAATTAAAGAGGACACACTTGGATTAGGAAAATGATGGATTGGGTTGATGTGATTCGATGTGAGGTGGAGTTTATGAGTGACAAGCTCGCCCTTAGAGAAACCACCTCAGAGTAGCCACAGGCAGCCTGCGTCCCCCATAGGAGAGGCTGGGACGGCTTGGCAACCACCTCCCCCAGAACACCTGCAAGGAAGAGAGAGACCTGTTGTTCTGGCTTGGAAATGTCTATGTTTACATGATGAGACTGGGAATATAGGCACTGAAGCATCAGTTTCCTTTGCTCCATCTAGATCAGCGTTGTTGATGGATGAGTATGGTAAAGATTTGGATGATTTTCCCCCAGAGTTTCCATGCCGGACAATTGTTCATTTACTTGAGCTAATTACTGAAATTTTTTTTCTATGACTTGGCCTAATATAAAAAAAAGAGGCTAATGAGAGTGAGGTTTTATGGTAAGCATATTGAAAAGCAAATAGCAAATAACCCATCTCTGAAATTGTTATAAGGAAAGTTATTATGGTAATGGTTAGGGCAAAACAACTCTATTTAATGCTTGATGCTTATGCAGATTCCAGCCAAGGTATGTGTATTTTTCTTAAAAAGATTTCTTTAAAGCATGTGTCTTAATTTAATGCTGTTATACACCGGCACATCTATTAATGAAGTAAATTCAACAAAGAGTTAATTATAAATAGCAGCAACATGTTTTCTTTCTTTAAATATTGTATATATTTCATGTTGTAACTTGGGGGATAAATTATACTAGGTGGATTTTGTGGTAATATAAAGGACAGTTGGAATTTTATTGAGTATTTACTTTTATTTAGTTTTGAAGAGCTTCTGCATACCTCAGACTCTCAAAAATCATTCTGTTAGAGTCACAGAAATTCCAGTAAAGCACTCAGATGCCAATACAGACTGATTATTTTGAAGACTTTTTTCAGTTCATGGCTCAGTTAATATTCAATGGTGTATTTTCTATAGTTTAAAAGTATCACTGATAAGTTGGGAGTATGCCTTCCATATAAGATACAAATTGTCCCTAAGCACTCAAAGTTTACTTTACATGTTAAAAATAAGAAATTAAGACCTTATAATGTGGTTATAAAGGTTCCTGTTTTTGCCCTGAAGGTCCAAAGGTAAATTTGGCACATTTGTCAAAATATAGATGAATAATGTATATTATTAATATAAATTAGTAATAATGTATATTATTAATATAAATTAATAATAATGTATATTATTA
>NW_026652309.1:1852576-1867576 GCF_009828535.3 Hylobates moloch | reverse complement strand
TATGAATCAAGATTCTTATGAAAGAAAAGAGATAAAGTATAATATTTTTTAAAGTTACCTGAAATCCTAAAATCTTAGATTTAAATTAGAAATATTAATATTCATGATATTCTTTGCTCTTAAAATATCTATTTCATAACTCTGTCTACTGAAAAAGCCTAAAAGCAATGAAAACTCTATAGCAACGAACACTTTCTACACCCAGATTTTGTGTACTAAATACCATTCCCCACTAAAAGGAAGCAGAGTTCCTTGGAGAAATGACTGCTTCCTGGTCTAGGATACTTTATTATGCCAGAAAGCAAATAAGCTATCAAAGTTAACGAGATTATTGCCAAAGAATTGAACGATTTTCTGCTGGCCAAGAGGAAATACTTAATACATTTCCAACAGGATAATGACTAGAATTGATTGAAACACATCAGAATTATAAAAATCTGTGCCTTCAGTTGATACTTCAAAAAATAATTGGTCACCGTTGTATATTGCTAGAACACCAGCTCTCTATTCTGAAAGTTGCTAAAAAAGGAATAAGAAACAAGCTTTATTCTGCCTTCCTGTTTTATTTATATTTCAGGGTAACCAAATAGCTGATGATTGAAAGTCTTCTTTATAGAAAAATTTTAATTAATAAATGCAAAAGGAGAGAATGAGAAAATTACCATTTGACAACCCAAATGAAATAACAGGTGTAGGCAATTATTATCAATAGGTGTTAACAGCATCAGGTAACTATCAATGGGGAATTTTATAATGGATAAATCAGGCGGATGTAGCCTGAATGTACTGATCTCATTTTACCTTTCTAAAGGTAGGACAACCAGACGTTATATGCCTCCTAATATGTAATTGGAAATATAAACCACTGCCTGTAAAGGATTCTTGCCTAAAAAATTAAGCCTGAATGTGACCAAGCAATTAAATTTTACTACCAGTTTTCAGGAAATATGGAGGCTAAAGGAATGTGTTAACAAATTGACCAACTTCTCAAATAAAATATGGAAAAGTCACATCACTCCAGAAATTTTCCCAGTTTCCTCTTCGAGCCAATTCCTCGTTAGCTCATAGAGACAATTACTTTCCATAGATCTGTCACCACAGATTATCACATAAGTGGAGTCATACAGTTGGCATTTGTGTGTGTGTCTGGATTCCTTCACTGAACATAATATTTTAGAAATTCATTCTGTGTGTGTGTGTGTATGTGTGTGTGTGTGTGTGTGTGTGTGTGTGTGTGTGTTGGTTTCTTTTTCCTATTGAGTACTTCATTGCATGAATATCCCATAATTTGTCTGGTCTCTCATTGTTGCATATTTGTATTTTTTCCATTTTCTGGCTGATGTAAATAAAGCTTCAGTGAGGATTCTTGTACAAGTCCTTTTGTGGATCTCTGTTTTTATTTTTCTTGTGTAAATTATAAAAGTGAAATTGCTGGAACATAGAGTAGGTTTATGTTTAAAAAGAACTTCCAAAGAGTTCTAAGTGGCATGAGTTCTAGTTGCTTCACATCTTTTTCAAAAGTGAGTGCTATCTTTCATTTAATTTTACCACTTAGGCTGATATGAAATGGTATCTCATTATGGTTTTTAAATTTTTTTATATGTAGCTTTATTGAGATACAATTCACATACTATACACTTCACACTTTTGAAATGTAAACTTTAATTGTTTTAAATATCTTTACAGAGTTGTGCAACTATCATCACAGTTGGTAGTCTCGCTTTCTAGGAGTTTGTTCATTTCATCTGAGTTACTAATTTATTGGCATGCAGTTATTTATAGTGTTCCCTTATAATTTATTTCTGTAATATTGGTAGTGTTGGCCCCTTTTACACTCTTGATTTTAGTAATTTGAGTCTTCTCTCCTTTTTCTTTATCAGTCTAGCTAAAGGTTTATAAGTCTATTGATCCTTCAAAGAACCAACTCTTGATTTTATTAATTTTCTCTGTTGTTTTTCTATTCTCTATTTCATTAATTTCTGCCCTAGCCTTTAATTCCTTCCTTCTGAATGTTCCAGGCTTAGTTTGCTCTTCTTTTTCTACTCTTTTCGGGTGGAGGATTTGGCTATTATTTTGTGATTTTTCTTTTAAATATAGGAATTTAGAGCTATAGGCTTCTATTTAAGCATTTCTTTGGCTCTGTTTCATAAATTTTGCTTCATTGTTTCTTCATTTTCATTCATCTCAAAGTACTTTCTAATCTCACTCATGATTTATTCTTTGACTCATTGGTTATTTAGGGGCATATTGTTTAATTTCCATATGTTTGTGAATTCCCTAAGTTTCTTTCTATTATTGCTTTCTAATTTCATTCCATTGTGGTCAGAAATTATACTTTTTATGATTTCAATTATTTTGAATTTATTGTAGTTTGTTTTATGGCCCAGCCTATGATCTGTCCTGGAGAATGTCCCATGTGCATTTGAGAATGTGTACTCTGCTGTTTCTGGGTAAAGTGTTCTATAGATGTCTGTCATATGGTATATAGTTCATTTATACTATTGTTCATCTTTTCTTTTTTCTCCTTAATCTTCTGCCCACTTATTCTATTCATGAGTGAAAGTGGGATATTGAAGTCTCCAATTTTTATTATTGAGTTATTTTCCCTTTAACTCTATCAATATTTGCTTCATGTATTTTGGGGGTCTTATATTAGGTACATATATATTTATCACTTTTATGCCTCCTTGATGGATTGACTCTTTCATCATTGTTTCACCATCATCTCTCTATATCTCTAGTTTTAGAGTAGCTTTATCTGATATTGGAATAGCCACTCTAGCTTTCGTATGCTTGCTGTTTGCATGCTATATCTTTTTCCATTCTTTACTTCAACCTGTTTGTATCTTTGAATCTAAAGTGTTTTCTCTTGTAGCTAGCATATAGTAGTATCAGATTTTTATTCAGTCTGACAGTCTCTAATTTTGTTGAATTGTCTAATCCATTCACATTTATTGTTATAATGGATATAGTTAGATTTGCATCTACCGTTTTACCTTTCATTTTCTATATCTCTCATGCCTTTTTTGTTCCTCTATTTTTCCTTTACTGCTTTATTTGGCCTTAAATGAGTATTTTTAGTGTAACATTTTAATTTCTTTAATCATTTTTTAAAAATTTATTTTCTTAGTGGTTGCTGTGGGGATTACCATATACATCTTAACTTATCAGAATTCTTCAGATTCATACTAACTTAATTTCAGTTAGATATAGAAACATTACTCCTGAATAGCATGATTTTTTCTTCTACTTCATTTTTGTGCTATAATTTTATACATATTACATCTATATGCTACAAACTTTACAATACATTGTTACAATTAATTATTACTTTATATGAATTTATGTCTTTCAAGGAAGCTGAGAAAATAAAGAGCAAGTGCTCATTTACAGAGTCTGTTATCTTAACCTTTTAATTTACCATTTCCAGTTCTCTTCCTTTGTTCTTGTGGATTCAAGTTACTGTCTTGTGTCATTTCCTTACTCCAATTCATCTTTGCTCCCATATACTTCCTTTGTGTTATTGTCAAACATTTTATATTTCTGTATGTTATAAGCACAATGATAGAAGTGTGTTGTGCATGTATGTGTGTGTGTGTGTATTTGTGTGTTATTTTATGCAATTGTTTATTAATTCAATGAACAGAATAAAGCAGAGGAAATATGCATTCAGGCTGTCTTTTATAATTACATCATTACCTTTACTGGAGCTCCTTGTTTTTGTGTGTGTAGATTTGAATTACTGTTTGGTGTCACTTGATTTCAGCCTCAAAACTTTCCTAGCTTTTCTTATATGGCAGATCTTCTAGCAATAAATTGTATTTTATTTATCTATGAATGTCTTGAATTCACTTTCATTTTTGAAAGATAGTTTTGCTGGACATAACATTCTTGGTTAACAGTTGTTTTATTTTCTCCTTCAGCACTTTGAATATATGTCATCCCACTGCCTTTTGGACTCCATTACTTCTGATACAAGTCAGCTGTTAATCTTATTGAGGCATCCTTGCAGTGACTAGTCAGTTTTCTCTTGCTATTTTCATGATTTTTCTCTTTGTTGTTTCTCAACATTTTGATTTTTATGTGCCTGGGTGTGGGTCTCTTTGCATTTATACTATTTAGAATTTGTTGAGTACTTGGGATGTATAGATTAGGGTTTTTTCCCCCTAAATTTGGTAGGCTTTAGCCATTATTTCTTCAAAAAATTTTCTGCTTCTTTTTCACTCTTCTCTTATTCTGGTACTCCCATTATACATATGTTGGTCCACTTAGTGGTGTCTACAATTTACTAAGCCTATGTTCATTTTACTTCATTCTTTCCCTCTGCTCTTCAGACTGAATAATCTCTGACTGTCTTCAAGTTCAATGATTCTTTTTTCTACCAATTCAACAAAGCTACTGTTGATCCCCTCTAGTGAATTTTGAACTTTAATTATTATAATTTTCTACTTTATAATTTACATTAGATTCTTTTAAATAATTTCTATCTCTTTATTGACATTATCTATTTGCCAATATACCTTCTCTTTCCTCTTTAACAGTGTACATATTTATAATATTTTGGACATATTTATAATAGTTACTTTGAAATCTTTGTCTAAGTAAGACACCTGGGCCCTTTCATAGGCAGCTTCTTTTGAATGCTTTTTTTTTTAATGTATTGGTTGCACTTTCCTGTGTTTTTATACATACTAGATTTTTTTCAAAGCTGGACATTTTAGTAGATAATATACTTTAGCAACTATGGATACGTGTTTTCTTTTCCTCTGAGCTTGCCATTGTTGTTTATTTGTTTATGTGTTTTGTGACAGGAATAGGCTATTTTAGTGTTTATTTCTACCCACAGTGTGGAACCTTTGGTGTTACTTTTCTGATGCTGCAGCCTTGGGTGTGTGCACAGTCACCTTGAGATGACAGTAGTTTTAGCAAGTGTCTCTTTGACTTCTCTCTTCTGCCTCCTTCCCTAATCTCCCTGTTAATCTCTCTGCTTCTGTTGGTATCATACCAAGCTATTAGGCTCCACTAACTGCCAAATTATTGCTCCATTATTTTTGACAATGTCCAGGGCGCATACATTCCTCTACAACCTGATCCAGTTAAATTTGAGCCCCTTTGCAAAGGTATTTTTTGAGGTCAGTCTTTGAGGTTTGATCAAGAGGGCTCTTCTTAGCTGTCTTGCTGTGATCCTCTCTGATAAACTATCTGGCCTACAATTTAGCTTGTTGCCATCATGGAGCTGTCAGCCTTCTATACCTGTTTTCATGTTTACTTGTCTTTTTTTCTCTGCCTATTCTGTCATTAAGACCATCTAATGAATGTTTTAAATGATAATATATGTTTCATTATAGCATTTCCATTTGGATATCTATTACAGTTTCTATTTGGTTCATTTAAAAAGTCTCTTCATACATGTTTACCTTTCACACACTATTTTTAAAAACTGCTATCATGGTTATTTCAAAGTTGTGTGATAATTTCAATAGCTGGGCTATTTATGAATCTTCTATTGTCTGTTTCCTCTTTTTGATCACGAATCAAATGTTCTTGCTTCTTCATGCATCATAGTTTATACTACATTTCAGGCATTCTGTGTCAAATAACAGCATATTCTTTTTCTTTCCACTTATCAGAGTTGGAGCACTGAGTCAGTCTTAGCTGTAGATCAGCTGGGTCTGGGACTTTTTTTTTTTTTTTTTTTGAGACAGTCTCGCTCTGTTGCCAGGCTGGAGTCCAGTAGTGCGATCTCAGCTGACTGCAACCTCCGCCTCCTGGATTCAAGTGATTCTCCTGCCTCAGCCTCCCAAGTAGCTGGAATTACAGGCACGCACCACCACGCCCAGATACTTTTCGTATTTTTAGCAGAGACAGGGTTTCACCATATTGGCTAGGATGATCTTGATCTCTTGACCTCATGATTTGCCTGCCTCGGCCTCCTGAAGTGCTGGGATTACAGGTGTGAGCCACTGCAACTGGCCGGGTCTGGAGCTTTTTGTAGCTTTAGTTTCATTCCATTTATTACCAGCTTCAAGTGCTTAGAGGGAAGGGTCAGGATTTTTCCCTTACCACAGCTTAGGCACTGAGTGGTTTCTTTGTACTTTATATCTGCAGTACTAGCTTTCTGAACCTTGGAGCACTTTGACCATGCCTGGCCAGCAGAGGTAGGGGTCACAGAGAGCTACCTTTGTTTTCTAGTCCCACTGGAGAGCTCCCTCTGCCCTGCTACTCAGACTTTGTAGGGCATCTATCCGGCCCTCAGTAAAGACTTGCAATGCCCTGGAGAGCTTTCTCCCAGCTGTCTTCCCCGCCCCCAGCCTTCAATAATAGAACGTCCAGAGTTCCCAGGATAGATTTCTCTTGAGTTTCCTCCTTAGCCCCCCACTTTCAGAGGACACTGTCTTTTACTTAGGTGAGGTCCCACGTATCTCTGGGGTTCTTGCAGGTTTCTTGCTTTACCTCCAGGAAGACCTGTACAAAACAGTATCCAGTGGTTAAAAACTCACTCTGGGCTGGGCACAGTGGCTCATGCCTGTAATCCCAGCACTTTGGGAGGCTGAGGTGGGCAGATCGCGAGGTCAGGAGATCAAGACCATCCTGGATAACATGGTGAAACCCCGTCTCTACTAAAAATACAAAAAATTAGCCGGGCATGGTGGCAGACGCCTGTAGTCCCAGCTACTCGGGAGGCTGAGGCAGGAGAATGGCGTGAATCCGGGAGGCGGAGCTTGCAGTGAGCCAAGATCGCGCCACTGCACTCCAGCCTGGGGGACAGCGAGACTCCGTCTCAATAAAAAAACAAACAAACAAACAAACTGACTCTGTGGCTTGGGCTTCTTCACCTTCTAATCTGTCATCTGGCCATCAGAATTTCATTAAAGTATCAGCAAGTTTCTCCTTCCTCCAATCTATGGCAATTCCCTGTTATTGCACTACTGTCAGGGGTGAAAGCAGTCAGCTGGCAAATGCCTTAAATAGTGTTTTCTATCACTTCATCTCCGTAATCTGGATTTCATACAAAAGTTAGTCATATATAAACACTGAGTATCTACAGCAAGAACATCATTCTCTTGGAGAGCCAGAAAGTGAGTTGTTTTATGAAACATTTCTAATTTAGTCAATTTTCCAAAAATAGGGAAATTATACAATAGTCATTGCCTTTGCCTATGAAAAGTAGAAAGAAGGGAAATCAGGAGACCATTGCTTCATCTGTGGGAAACACTTTCTATTTGTCCTTACTTATATTCTTTGTTTTTCCATAATTCTGATGGACAAGGAAGAGAATGTGGCAACCTGAATGTCTGTTTGACTGTATCTCTTCACACTGTGATTCTCATTTTCCTAATGTCTGTTTTAGAATTTTAAAGTGGACAGTGGATTATGCCAGTTTCTAGATCCTCCTATTACCTTCCAGGGAAAGGAAAATTGGATTCGATTCTAGGGGCATGATTAGCAGAAGGGCACGCCCGGGTACCATGACTTTGTTCTGAATTAAGGAAGTTTGAGCAAGAGAAAGCACTTTTTCCTGCTGGACTGGGCTGCTTGTTGATGGCTGTGCCATTAGGAATGTGGAGCAGGATGGTGTTTCAGGCAGAGGTCCTGAGCAGGAGAGAGCAGGATGTATGGACCAACGAAAGGCCCATGAGTCTGGAAGGTGGGGAAGGGGGAAGCATGCACGGTGCTAATGGAGAGAGCACGTCTCAGAGGCTGCATCCTGGCGGCTTTGTACCTTTGTGGTCATTTGTTATAGCAGCCCTAGGAGACTCACATACTCTCCTTCACCCTCTCACAGCCATTCCCTGTGAGAACCAGATGGAGTGGCCAAGTTCATCCTAATACTCAGTGGACAATGGACAGGACCCCCTTTTTAGGACTTGGTTCTTCAGCCCCCATGGTACAATGTGTACCAGCAAATGGGTTTGGCCAGGTCCTCTTAAACAAGCTTCAAAATTGTCCAACTTGGACTTCCACAGGGCTTCTTTCTGTGGCCAGAGATGCCAATACATGTGATTTTCTACATGCATGTGGCCTTGGCTCCTTGGACTCCAGGTTGGCCACGCAGCGACAGACCTGCCTCTCGGTGGGAGTTCTCAGGAAGTCAAATCAGATGGAAACCTGATCTGTATGCACGACTGGCTTCGGCAGTTAGGTGGTGTGAAAAATGAAATTTCTACTGGCTTCTCTTGTCCACAGGGTGACTGCTAGTGGCAGGGCTACTTGCTGCGGCTCCTAATCTCCTTGTGGGATGCCTTGGATTGGATCTGTTTCTCTTGGCCCCTGTAAAAGGAACTCGTGGTGGAATATTGTATTCGGTGCTGCACAGGAGACCCCATTTAGAGACATGAAACTTGTGCTTGAAGGGCACTCTTTGTGCAGCTGCAGACCATTCATTCATTCCTTCATTTATTCTCTCACCCCAAATCTGTCTGCATCTACTATGTTCCAGGCACCGCACGTGGCACTAGGATTGTGGTGGTGAGCAAGAGGCCAGTCTCACCCTCAAGGGCATTAGTCTTGAGAGACACAGACACTAGACAAGGAATGACACATGGGTGTATGTGAAGATGCTTAGGATATGGTGGGGGCATTTGGCAGGGAGATTTGATCTAGCTTGGGGTGGGGTGGGGGACACAGAGGCAGATTCTATGAGGAAGCAGCCTTTACCCCGAGACCTGCAGTGGGGGAGCATTCCCTAGATGAGGAATGAGAGGTGGAGAGGAATGTGGAGCCGGATGGTGTTTCGGACAGGGGTCCTGCGCAGGAGAGAGCAGGATGTATGGACCAATGAAAGGCCCATGAATCTGGAAGGTGGGGAAGGGGGAAGCATGCACGTTGCTAATGGAGAGAGCACGTCTCAGAGGCTGCATCCTGGCGGCTTTGTAGCTTTGTGAAGAAACTGGGATTTTATCCTTAAAACAAAAGGGAAGAAGTTGGAGCTGTTAAGTAGGGAGTGACATGATTCGTTTGCTTTTTTAAGAGAGTCCTCTGGAGGAAAAGGGGCAGGAGGGGGCAGGGGTGCAGGGCAGGGTGGCCGTTTCTGCAATCACTGAGGCAGGAGGTGCTGGGGCCAGTCCTGGGCTGGAAATGGGGAGTGGGTGAGGGAACTGGCCTAACTCAGAGTGATGCATGAGGTGACATTCATGCCACTTGGTGACGGACTTCACAGGGAGAGTGAAGGAGAGTATGTGAGTCTCCTAGGGCTGCTATAACAAATGACCACAAACTGGGGGGCTTAAAACCACGGAGATGTGTTCCCTCGCAGTTCACAGCTCTGCAGGCCAGAGGTCTGAAGTCAAGGCATCAGTAGAGCTGAAACCTGCCCTCGAAAGTTTCTGGGTCAGGATGCCCCCAGGCCTCTCTAGCGTCTGGGGGCTGCAAGCCCTGCTTGGCTGCAGCTGTGTCACCATAGCCTCTGGGCGCCTTCACGTGGTCTTTACTGTGCATGTCTCTGCAGATCCTCTCCTCCTCTTAGAATGACACAGTCATTGGGTTTAGGACCCACCATAGGCTAGCATGGTCTCATTTTAACTAATGACATCTGCAAAAATCCTACTTCTAGGCAAGGTTCTGGGTAGACATGAATCTTGGCAGGGGAGCTATTCAACCTACTACAGAGAGGGAGGCAGATTTGCTAAGGATGGCTCCGGCTGGCTGTAGCAACTGGGTGGAGACGTGGAGGACAGATCGACGCCAGCAGAAGGACATCAGGGCCACTGAACCAGAAACACACATGGACGTTGTGAGTAAGTGAGGTGACCAGATCTAGTGAGGCCCCCAATTCTTTTCAGGTTTTTTGTTTGTTTGTTTTTAACAAATGAGACTGAAAATGTTTCAGTTCACTCTTACTTAGTGAAAGCCGTTCTTGTGAAACTGACATGTAGTCCAGCGACAGCAACTCGGATTAGTAAGGGTGTGTGCTTTTCATGGCGTGTCGACACCGAGCCCTCACACAGAGCAGGCTGACCGACGATGCCGCCTGCAGGAGGTTCCCTGGCTCTGGGGCTAGCTGACCTGGACTGTCATCTCAGTGCTGCCACTTTCGAGCTGTGTGGCCTTGAGGAGGGTTCTGGGCTTCTCTGAGCTGAAGTTATTTCCTTGTGCAAAGGAGATGAAAACACTTGAGAACAAGGCTGTGGAAAGACTCATAGCATGGTTGTACATGCTCGGCAGAGAACCAGTCTGTTTAGCTTGCTTGTTTATTTTACTTTTACTGAAGGCATTGTGTGTAATGATTATATTGTATATTCTACCAAACACATCAACAAGAGTATCCGAGATTTTGATGCATATTGAAACGTCCACATTACTCTTTAGCCTAATTTATTGACAACTGCTTGTTTCCTTGGGATTCTCCCTTTTTCCTAAACACTTACTAGAGAAAAGCCACACTTAACTGTAAGTTCTGACTTAGTAAGGATAGTCTTTATTTAGTAGACTGGGAAAGTGGTGGTAGATGGATAAGTAATTAACAAATGGGTAAGAAAAACAGTAGGCCTCCCCACAGGAAGGAGACAAGGCAGTGAACAATCCACAAAAGGAGTGATTATAAGGACCTTTTAATTTTGAGAGATATTGGATACATAGTTGTTATCTTTCTGTTTTCAGATTCCCCCAGCGCCCCACCTCCATGGCCATATCCTTGTTCCTTGCATCAAGCAGAATGGCTCTTCCTCCAAAGTGAATCTTGGGCAGCCTACTCTGGGTACAGTCCTGCCTGCCACCACCTCCTTGTGACCTTGTCCTCCCGCCCTCCTGGAGGCTCCTCCAGGGCTGCCATTTCCTGGTGTGGCTTCAACCACTTGCTGACCCTGTCTGGGTCCCCAGGATCATGCTTGGCTTCACTCCCCATTGGACCACAACCTTGACCTTCTCCTACACCCCCCTTCCCGACTCCAGACATCCCCCTCCTGATGCCGGGAGCCAGTGCCTCACTGCTGGCAGAAATCACATAACCAAGCTTCAATACGTTCTCCACAGCCTTGGCAAAGGCCAAAGGGCTGCTTGCCAATCCTTTTGTGTATCTCAGTGTGGCAAAGTTGTTAAGACCTTGGTTCAAGTCTCACCTCCACCCCTCACTGGAGGCACCATACGTCTTCTGCCGACCTGCCAGATGCTGCCTTTCACAAGTCAGCCCCTGAAATCTGACATTGTCTGTGAAGCCTTCTGTCTGATTCATCAGAGGAGAGTGAATATCCGTGCAGTATCCATTGCGGGGTGGGTGCAGGATTCTCCTGGCCCCTTCTGCGATCTCAACCCTCTCACAGGAATTAGGCAGTTGCTCTTGTCTCCTTCGCTAATAGTATAATATGCTTACTTTGCACTTGATTTACTTGGTTTTATTTTATAATCAAATCAAATAATTTATTCCAAGTAGTCTAAATTGAAGTTTTATTTTCAAAACTACAGGCATAAGCAGTCTTTTAGTAGAATACCCACTGTAGTAAAACTTCCTTAACAGTTCCCCTTGTGTTGCAGATTTTCAAGGCTTCACCATTTTCAGTGTGATTACTAATATAGCAGGAAATCCTTCAAGTATGTGGCTCTCTCTCTACCTAGGATTCTTTCTTCAGGATAGATTCTCAGACACAAATGTCTGCAGTTAAATGCCCTGTGCTTCTTGAGAAATGATGCAGAATTGCCATTCGGAAGGGTCGTGCTGACTTGTGATGCTACCAGCAATACTGAAAGGTGTTTGATTTTACTGCACCTCTATGAGAATTGGGAAATGGGACAGAAAATCATCTGGGTATAATTAAAGAACCCAAAGGTCCTTAGCACCTTGCTCAAGCCAAGTAAAATGAGTTTGTCATATTATGATTTGTTTTTTCCAGCAGATTTTAAGCTATCTACTTGGGGGCAGAAATAAGAAAAAGCAGATGGTAGGAGCAATGAGGTTGTGGTGGAGTTCGAGGGAGTGACTGAATCTTGGGTGCTGGTAGGAAATACCGCCCATGGGGGTCTGGGTTGAATTGGATGGAAACGACACTTGGAGAAGCCTGCGGAGGGGCTGAGAGGGGAGGGACAGCCCGTGTGGATGGAGGCTCAGGAGTTGAAGGGCGGGAGGATTGGGTGCAGGGCGGGACTCAGAGGCTTACATTCTTACGTATGGGGAGTGCAGAACCTGCCACAAGCTAACTCTATGTTGGCCATGGTTATGGTTATCAGAAGTGGGAAGGGGTTGGCGTTGAGGACATCAAAGCTTCGTGATGCCAGGGGGCTGCAAGGGTCCCCTCCGTGGGCATTGGGCAACCCACGAGATGGCTAAGAAGACTGAAACCAGCTGCTGGGCACCAGTGGTTTGAGTGAGGAGGAAGAGACCAGAGAGGACTGGGGCCCAGGGGCTGGGACTTAGGGGTGGAGGGGGCTGTGAAGGTCTGTCCAGCTTCCATCTGCCTGTTATAGGTCCCTTGCAGGGAGGCCTGGCGGCCTGAGCCCTCTCCTCACTTGGACTTTCTGTGGCTGAGGCAGAAATAAACAGAGACAGACATCGATGTGCTGGTGTGTGAAGGCACCCCATGGGGTCAGCTCCAGGCAGACCTAGGCATTGTGTCCTGCCGTCTCTTCCCTGAGCCACATCTCCTGTTAAGCTCTACGCAAGCCACGGCCCCACACGCCCTGGGAGTCTGCCCTCTCCCGCCCTGCCTAAACCAGGCCACTGGTCTATTTTACAGGAAGATAGGGTTGGACATAGCATCGGGGTCACTTGCAAGACACAGGGCTGGAATGTCAAGTGGATTCGGGGCCTGGGGCCACCATTCTGTGACAGCTGAGCTGTGGGCACATTGAGCTATGGGCAGGTGGAGCAGAAGGAGCTCAATTTCAGAGGAAAAGGGAGACAGAGACAGAGGTAGAGAGAGAGACAAAGAGATAGAGACAGAGACAGAGAGACAGGGAGAGAGAGAAAGAAGGGAAGAGAAACAAAGATGGAGAGAGACAGAGACAGAGAAAGAAAGAGGGAGAGAGACAAAGACAGAGGGAGAGAAACAGAGAGAGAGAGAGAGAGATAGAGACATTTAGAGAGACAGAGAGAGGGAGGGAGAGACAGGGACAGAGAGAGGGAGAGAGACCTGATTTCCACATGCAGACTGAAGCAGGGGCGGGAGCCCACTCCCGGAGAGGAAGGGGACATGCAGGGCAGGCTGGCGGTCCAGGTCCCCTGAGATCCAGAGAAGTCCCATCACACCCCTTCTGATCAAACTGGTCTGAGTGGGCTTCTGGTCCTTATATGGTGTAATCTTTAAAACAGTAACTCTTATTATTATCACATGAAACTGCAGCACTTCCCTTTTGTTACCTTTGAGGGTCATTTATTGACCAACAGAGAGACCCATGCTTGGGGAGCAACGTCCAAGGTGCCCAGCAGAGGCACAGCAGTGCTGACAGTCCTGACAAGTAACATGGGACACAGACCACCTGGAGATCTCAGCCTGGAGGTGCCTCAGTTGCTCAGGGTGATGATATTCTATTGTAAGTCCCCAGGTTGTCATTTAAACCTGTCTTCTGTCTTGGGATGGGCTAATGGTGAGATGAGGTGATCGCAGAGCATGAGGCAGGGGAGGGTGAGGTAATAACATCAGAAGTAAAAGTAAAAAATCAACCAACCCTCTAGCCCAGTGGGCATGACTGGCCCAATGACCTGTGGGGCTCCCACAATAGGAGTACAAGCAGCAGGCCCTGCCACCTGGGCTGCTTTACCACAGGGCGTTTGCTCCAGTGTGCTCTGCCTCCCAACTAGCCCTTCTCATTGTCTCATTCATTGACTTCTCCCACTTGCCTTTTCCTGCATGTGACTTGAAGACTCTTGGTCTAAGCTGTGAGTCCTGAACATGTGAGGCCTTGTGATAGATGCCCCTAAACATCACAGGAAACAAGGCAGGGACACCCTCACCACGTCAATTCAGCTTTTCTGATTACAAGACAGAAGGGATTTTTCTGACTTTCCTCTGTCTCCAGAAATTCATGCAGAATCTTGATTTCATCACAACTCACCAGATTTTCCTTCCAGGCCAGCCTGCCTCTGGGGCTTAGGTTTCAGACCAGAGTGGGTGGAAATACAGAGGTGGCTCCATTGCCAAGGAAGTCCTGAAAGCCTTCCTGTCATGCTTTCTTTCTCTTGTGCTGTGGATGGCCTTTCTGTCTAAGCAGATGTGTGTCACAAGGAGGGGCAGGTGTGTGTGATGGCCATTCAGGCACTGCTCATGCTTCTGAGTTAAGATCTCCTACTTACAGCCTGGGTGACAGAGCGAGACTCCGTCTCACAAAAAAAAAAAAAAAAAGATCTCCTACTTAATCACTGGCTGGAAATAAGCAGTGAATTCTGCAGGGCGAGCTACAAGGGCAGTGCTAGGAAAGTCGCTCTCCTTCCTAGAACCACAGTTAGTTTTGTTAGTTTTGTAGAGGTGAGTGTATACACCTGTACACGGGTGGAGCTCGGCACATACACCTGTACAGGCTTAGAGGTGGGTATGTACGCCTGTACGGGGTTAGAGGTGGACATGTACGCCTGTGCATGGTTAGAGGTGGGCATGTACACCTGTACAGGGTTAGAGGTGGACATGTACACCTGTGCACGGTTAGAGGTGGGCACGTACGCCTGTGCATGGTTAGAGGTGGGCATGTACACCTGTATGGGGTTAGAGGTGGACATGTACGCCTGTGTACGGTTAGAGGTGGGCATGTACGCCTGTACATGGTTAGGGGTGGGCACGTACTCCTCTTTGGGGTTAGAGGTGGGCACGTATGCCTGTACGGGGTTAGAGGTGGACACGTATGCCTGTACGGGCTTAGAGGTGGGCACATACACCTGTATGGGGTTAGAGGTGGGCACATCTGTCTTTGCACGGTTATAGGTGAGCATGCACGTCTGTATGGGGTTAGAGGTGGACATGTACGCCTGTGCATGGTTAGAGGTGGGCACGTACGCCTGTGCACGGTTAGAGGTGGGCACGTACTCCTGTATGGGGTTAGAGGTGGGCACGTACTCCTGTATGGGGTTAGAGGTGGGCA